>NC_041003.1:34911689-35263939 GCF_004193775.1 Glycine soja
CTGCAAAATTCCTTTTTGTTGGTGTTTTTTTGGTTTGTGCTAAAGGTGGTCTTCATCATTGGAAGTGCGGTAGACAGGCTTTGTGGTTGATTTAGGGATGACCTTTGTGGATAACTGGGTGGTGGGTAAGGAGGAGGTTTGTTATTGACTGAGTAATGACATTGTTGGGTTTGGTGGGAAACTTGGCCGTATAGGAATGGCAGTCACAGCATGGGTTTCTCCCTCTTTCTCACCCTCTTCATTTGCCCCAGTTTTCTCATTTGTCCAAGCAGGATGACTAAATTTGCCTTTTTTCAGACCCACATTGATCCTTTCACTAGCAAAGACCAAATCCTCAAAGCTTTGAAGGTGCGTAGCCCACCGTCTTTTCATAGTAGAGTATCGATAATGTGTCTACCATCACGATCATCGTCTCCCTTTCCATCATTGGGGGTACCACCTGGGCCGCCAGATCCCTCCACCATTGGGCGTGTTCTTTGAAAGATCCGTCCCCCTTTTTGCAAATGTTCTGTAGTTGCATCCTATCCGGAACCATATCAAAATTATACTGATACTGCCTAACAAAGGCAACCATTAGGTCCTTCCAAGAATGGACTCGGGAAGATTCCAAGTTAGTGTACCAGGTAACAACTACCCCAGTAAGACTTTCTTGGAAGGAATGTATTAGCAATTCCTCATCTTTTGCGTATTCCCCCATTTCTGACAATACATCTTTAGATGGTTCTTGGGACAAGTAGTCCCCTTGTACTTGTCAAGGTCCAGCACCTTGAACTTGGGAGGGGTGATGATATTGGGTTCTAGGAACAACTCTTTTGGGTTAGCAAAGGCATAATCTTCACCTCCTTCAATGGCCCTGAGCCTTTCCTCTAAATGATCCAACTTTCCCTTTTCGGCCATAGCATGAGGGTTTTTACTTGTTGTGGAATGCAAGAGGTGTAGCTGGGGGTGATACTGAGGGCCTTCCGAAGTGTTTTCAAGGGGTATACCTCCAACTGCTTGCCCTTCAGTGGCATATCCGAGCCAAGGCTCGAAGTCGGCTAGATTGTGGTGGGGAATTTCATGTGTCTCTTCCACGGTTTAAGAGACATGTGCATGATCAGTTTGGGGTTGTTGACTCTCAATGGGTATAGGAGTGGAGTTATTGACATTCTTATTGGGAGTGTACGCCACTTTGGGTGGCGTATAGTTGAGAGGCAAGCCATATGGTGGGAAGGCGTGCTCGTTTTGAATTTGTACATTATGGGGGCTGCCCGTACTTCCCAAATCTTTGCCTACCATATCTGAGGTTGGATGATTCATTTGGTTGATGCCGGATGGGGACATCAGGTTCACCTTAGCAACAACGCTAGTAGCGGCAATTGCAACCGCATTGGCTTCCATTATCTTCTTCACGCTCATCATAGCCTCCATCATTGTGGCCATTTTCTCTTTAATGGCCTCCATGTCGGCCTTCATCTTCTCTTGTATCTCCTCTACTTCACCCATTACTCTAGCTCTAGCACAAGTTCGGTGAGGACGCCGTAAAGCATTTTTTTTTTTTTAACAATGATTAAGTTCATTTTATTTTATTTTATTTTATTTTTCAAGGAAAGAATGCAATGAGCAATGCAACCAATGAAAAGCATGGATGTATGCGAATGATGTACAGTTGAAGTATTGCGAATTTTTACGCAGGATATGGGGTTGAATCAATTTAGATTTTCAACATGGTCCATGACATCTTTGTCAAGGTGAAACTGGAAGTAACAAGGACATCAACAATCCTAAATATGTTTGGCAGTAGACGAAGCAGTGATGTGACTCGATTCATCTTTTGCCCCAATTTTGCAAGACGGTTACTTCCATATTTCAACTTGACTTGATGAACCTTTTTGTAAAAGCATGAGCTTGGTTCAACCCTATAATCCAAGGAATGGCAATTCTGATCGCCAATACTTCAACAACATCTCATAGGGATGAATGACTCGGGCATACTTTAAGCTATGCATGGAAAATGTAATTATGAAATTGATATGCCCGAAGAAACACCATTTCCTAGTTAACCATGCATTAGGTACCATGTTCAATTATTTTGTTTTGTTGTTGTGTGCATTTTTTTTTAGAAATGGGTTTATGATCCCAACATGGTTGGCTCATGGTGCCTAACACATGCAACTAAGAATGTAGTGTGAAGTTTTCACGCTTCCCCTTTTTTGTTTTTGTTTTGTAGAGGAAAACGCAAGGATGAGCAAACATGAAAACAAATGGTATGCAATTTTGCAGATCAAAAAGTTTGTTGAACGCATATGCATGATGATGCCATGACTCATGCAAAATGTGAGGCTGGAATATGATAACGGACAAATCCAGGAACGATATGTTCATTATGATGTTATGAAGAGATGCTTATGCGATGCATGATATGAATGCATTTTACGGATACGGGAGCCCGAGAAATTGTTTCCTTCTTGGATACAACGTTTGGGCAGCATGGCACCCAACGTATGTTTTTTAAGAAGGCGACACGGACCCTCCGTCGGTTTGCTAAAGTGAGGGGATCAAAGACGAAACCCACGCATGATGCATATGTGAAAGGCACAACACGGGGATGTACATAGTACGATAATATTCACAAACAAATATAAGCAAAAGGGTATATGATACTTATGCATGGCAGTGTGAAAAATGGCACGCAGCGTGTTTGCTCCGTGCCCCTATTTAAGGGACCTATAAGGGAGAGAGCTAACTAGGCTTTTAGTGATAATCCCCAAGGTAGTCATATCTCTCTTGATGGTTTCTAGAGGTATCATCCTCTTCGAAGAACATAATGCAGCAGTAGGGACTACTAGCAACAATATGTCTTCAAAGAGAAAAACTCTAGATGAGGGTTCACTGCAATCAAGCAAGTCGGAGACCTAGCATGATCACAGATTCACCTCCACTCCTTATGTTCCCACGAACCCGGGTATAGGGCCCTTTTTCAACTCACCGTGTGTGCAAATAGTGTTAGTGTTTGTGTGCATCAAATGAATAAATATTTACCTCATGCATACAAAAAAATGCACTAAAAGCATCAAAGAGTTATATATACAAGAACATAATAAAGGGAAACCAACAAAGGAGTAAGTCATGGCAAAACTTTGCACAAGATTAAATGGCCTAACTCTCTAAAAACATTCCCCAGTGGAGTCGCCAACTGTCGCAACCTACCCTTCGGCGGGAGGGCGACGCGAGACTCGCGGGATGCGTGTTCCACGAAAGGAATACGCGCGGAGTCGCCACCAACGTTTATTTGAGGAAAACGTCGGAAAAACCGGAAAAGACGCGATCTACGAACTTTTAAGTGAAAGGTTCGGGAGTTGTATTTACGCACGGGGAAGGTATTAGCACCCACACGTCCGTCACAAGGGACGACAGCCTTTAATCGAATGTGCAAACATGACTTTGATTTTTACGTTCCCTTTTATGTCCTTATATCCTTTATACCCTTTTTATATTTTTTCTCTTTTTGTGGTCGACAAGGGTGTTTCCCTTTGCTCCTACGTATTCCTCAATTGGGATGAGAAAATCAGACCTACGTAGTTCTTTCGGAACAAAGTGTTTGGTTTAAGTTTGTTTTTTGTCTTTTTTGCAAAATATGTTTTTTATTTGAACAAAAGGTCATTTAAGGTGTTGGACCATTAAACGGTCTTTTGATTTTGAAAGGAGAGAAACGTTAAGGCATTGGACCATTAACGATCTCTTGTTTTTGAAAGGAGAGAAACGTTAAGGCATTTGGACCATTAACGATCTCTTGGGGTGGTCGACAAAAGCGGGGCTTTTGCTCCTACGTATCCTCAATTGCGATGAGGAAATCAGACCTACGTAGTTCTTGCAAAAGCGGTAAAGTCACATGTTGATTTTATGCTTTTGAACGGTCCATGTTAACCGATAAAAGCAAAGAGGACCGTTTAAGGCGTTGGACCTTAAAACGGTTTTTAGTGATTTTCGGACAAAACTTGATTTGTGAGTCTATTTTAGTCTTAGTTTCACTTTGGTTATTAATCAATTCATTCAAGGAAACTTCCAAAGAAAAACGTCCGATTGATTTTTTTAATTTATTTTATTCAAAGATATTTTGATTATTTTATTATTATTTTTCAAGATATTTTGATTATTTTATTATTATTTTACTTTTTTTGGTTTAACCGAGGTTATAGCGTGAACGATCGGTTAGATTTCGTTTTAACAGTGATTAAACGAGATTACAACACAAATGATCGGTTGAAATTCATTTTATCATTTATCAGATGAGAAAACGGCTTAAATAAATGGTTAAAGCACGTTAAAAACGGAAGAAAAGAAAACTGAAAGTAAACGAAATTAAAGTGAAAGTAGACAAAACAAGAAATGAATTGAAAGTCTCGAATTCGAAAACTTACCCGTTGAAGAACGAAGAACGAACGAAGAACGGATGAAGAACGGTGAAGAACGATGAAGAATTTCCACAGAATCGCTTACGGAAGCGTTTCGGAAGCGCCTCGGCTTAGATTTTCTTCACGGAAATGATTTTTCCAAGCAAATTCGAAAGAGAGAGAAGTGCCAAAGGGGCTGAACATTTTGAAACAGCTCCCCCTCCCCTATTTATAGAAAAAAAAGGAGGTGCTTGCCGCCCAAAGACTTAATGAAGAAGATTTCTAAGCGCACCCGAATTACTAAGTTCACCCCCCTTTTCGTATTTTACGGAAAAGTTACGGAAGCCTTACGGAACTGTTTTCGAATTTGATTTTCATCTTTTTTCTTTTCCCTTTTACCAATGTTAAGTGGAATATGCTTACCCAAGGTTTTCGGAAATTTTACGGAAGTATTACGGAAGCCGCGGAAGCCCCGAAAACCATTTTTCAAAAACGTGGAGGAGCTTGCCGCCCAGTTGCTTCCTCCTTAAGCAACCCAACTTCCAAAATGTTCTAGAAGGGCCTAGATTTGAATTGCTATTTACACCCCTATCTTGATAAGTTCACCCCTTACCTTTTTTGGTGATTCTTTTTTCGTAAAGTTACGGAAACTTACGAATCTCGTAACGATACTTGTTTTCTTTCCGTAATGTTACGGAACCTTGCGGATTACATAATCATCCCCCTTTTGACTTACGGAATGTTACGGAATCTCACTTAATTATGCAACGATGCTTCCATTTGATTTCCGGTGTGTCACGGAAACTTACGGATTGTGCATCAATATTTTTTGGTTTTTTGGCATGTCCTGGAATTTCATAAATTGCCTAATGATGGGTGCCAAGCACCTCACAAGGACCAAAGAATGGTCGCATGTCATCAAGCAAAGGTCCCCGGACGAAATTAGGGTATGACACTAAAGATGCCAACTTTTGCTACAGGGTCATGCCTTTTGGCCTAAAAAATGCAAGTGCGACATACCAACGATTGATGAACCGAGTCTTCAAATAACAGATCGAGCAACATGTCGAGGTATATGTGGACGACATGGTTGTCAAGTCTCAAAGCATACCCCAACATGTGGCAGACCTGGAAGAAGTATGCAAGGAACTCCGCAAATACGACATGCGCCTACCCCTGAAAAATGTACTTTCGAGCTAGGCGGAAGCAAGTTCCTCAGCTTCATGATCACACACTGAGGGATTGAAGTCAACCCCGACAAATGCACTGCCATAGTGGAGATGCATAGCCCAACCAACATCCAAGAAGTCCACAAGCTAAACGGTAGGCTAGCTTCCCTATCCAGGTTCCTTCTAAAGCCATTTTACGAATTGCTTAAGAAAACTAAACGTATCCTATGGGACAAGACTTGTGAACAAGCCTTCCTGGCTTTTAAGAGGACCATAGCCACATTGCCAATTTTGAGTCGACCTAGGCCAGGAGCACCCCTACTCTTATATCTCTCAATAATTGACGAAGTCGTTAGCTCTATAAGAGGAAGGAAAACACTAGCTCCCTATCTATTTCATAAGTCACATACTCCATGACACCGAGAAACGCTACCAAATGATCGAAAAGGTGACACTAGCACTCATCACCTCGGCTCAACAACTTAAGCCCTACTTCCAGAGTCATCAAGTGGTAGACAAGATGAACTACCTCATCAAGCAGGTTTTAGGAAAGGCTAAACTTGCAAGAAGAATGGTGGCCTAGTCTGTCAAACTTTCAGAGTTTGACATCTAGTACGAACCATGCGACCCCATGAAGACACAATTCATGGCTGACTTTTTGGCAGAATTCGCTGGAAATGACACAACCTCCCCAGACTGGTGGACCCTTTTATGTTGATGATGCATCCAACGTAAAAGGAAGCAGGGCAAGGATCATACACGAAGGCCCTGACAATATCACTCTAGAGCAAGCCCTTGAGCTCAACTTCAGAGCCTCAAACAACCAGGTAGAGTACGAGGTGCTCATTGTAGGTCTGAAGCTAACAAGAGAAGTCGGAGTTAAGAAGTTATGATGCTACACAGATTCGTAACTTGTCCAAGGACAAGTTGCCAACACATACCAGACCAAGGAAACAGTACTGCTCAAATACTATCATATTGCGAAGTCTCTTATCAACAATTTCAAATGTTTCAAAATGTACTACATCCGCCAGGAAAGCAATACTCGAGCAAACTTGCTCTCCAAGCTGGCCAACTCCAAGAAGGTCGGGCACTTTAAGAACATCATCCAGGAGACGCTCCAAACTCCTACCATAGATGTTGAGGAAATTATGGCTAGAGAAGAGGAGGAACCAAACTAGATGACCCCTTACAAGAACTTCTTAACTCGGGGGGTACTGCCACCAAACAAGGACGAAGTCCGATGCCTCAAACGGAAGGCCAACTACTACGTCATCCTTGATGGCGAGCTATTAAAAAAAGAGTTAATAACACCCCTACTCAAATGCCTAAATAGCCAACAGGCAGACTACGTCATGAGAGAACTTCATGAAGGGATCTACGGTCTCTACATAGGAGGGATTCACATGGAAACACCTCATCTGTAGGTACGACCTCCCATACGCCATTGCCACCGAAAACAACACTCAATTCAAAGCTTAGACTTACAAAGATTTCCTTACAAGGCTAGGCATCAACACTAAGTAACCTTTTTTGAACATTCTTAGACTAACGGACAAGCAGAGGCAGCTAATAAAGTTATCCTCAACGCCCTACATACTAGACTCGACAAGTCTAAGGGCCTATGCAAAGAAGAACTCTACATATACTCTAGGCGTAACATTGTTCACCCGAGGCAGCAACTAACGAAACTCTTTATCGACTCACATATGGCACAAATGTCATTTTCCTTGTTGAAGTCAGGGAACCATTGACAAGGAGACTACTATTCCAACAACAACAAAATGAAGAAAATATGAGGGTGGAACTTGAAACCATTTTTCGCAACCTACCCTTCGACGGGAGGGCGACGCGTGACTCGCGGGATGCGCGGAGTCGCCACCAACGTTTATTTGAGGAAAACGTCGGAAAAACCGGAAAAGACGCGATCTACGAACTTTTAAGTGAAAGGCTCGGGAGTTGTATTTACGCACGGGGAAGGTATTAGCACCCCACACGTCCGTCCCAAGGGACGACAGCCTTTAATCGAATGTGCAAACATGACTTTGATTTTTACGTTCCCTTTTTATGTCTTTATATCCTTTATACCCTTTTTATATTTTTTCTCTTTTTGTGGTCGACAAGGGTGTTTCCCTTTGCTCCTACGTATTTCTCAATTGATGAGGAAATCAGACCTACGTAGTTCTTTCGGAACAAAGTGTTTGGTTAAGTTGTTTTTGTCTTTTTTGCAAAGTATGTTTTTATTGAACAAAAGGTCATTTAAGGTGTTGGACCATTAAACGGTCTTTTGATTTTGAAAGATGAGAAATGTTAAGGCGTTGGACCATTAACGATCTCTTGTTTTTGAAAGGAGAGAAACATTAAGGCATTGGACCATTAACGATCTCTTGGGGTGGTCGACAAAAGCGGGGAACGGAAAGCGAATGAAAACGAGAATAAAAATACATGAAACAAAATGTGGACCACCACGGGTACATATAATGAATTGAAAATCTCGATTTGGAAACTTACCCCTTGAAGACCGAAGAACGATGAAGAACGAATGAAGAACGTCGAAGAACGATCAAAAACCTTCGCAAAATCACTCACGGAAACGTTACGGAAGCGCCTCGGCTTGGATTTTCTTCACGGAAACAATTTTCCTAAGCAAATTCGAAAGAGAGAGAAGTGCCTAAGGGGCTGAACCCTTTTCTACTTCACTTCTCCCCCTATTTATAGAAAATTGGGGGAGAAGCTTGCCACCCAGCTCGCCCAGGCGAGCTCAGCTCGCCCAGGCGAGCAGGGTTGCTTCCTCCAGAAGAAACAGCCTTCTGGAGGAATCTTCTGGAGGGCCCAAGTGGGCCTGGTTGCTATTTGCACCCCCATTTTTACTAAGTACACCCCCTGCCCTTTTTTGGTGATTCTTTTTTCGTAAAGTTACGGAAACTTACGAATTTCGTAACGATACTTGTTTTCTTTCCATAATGTTAGGGATCCTTGCGGATTACATAATCATCCCCTTTTTTGACTTACGGAATGTTACGGAACCTCACTAATTGTGCAACGATGCTTCCATTTGATTTTCGGTGTGTCACGGAACCTTACGGATTGTGCATCAATATTTTCTTTTGTTTTCCGGCATGTCCCAGAATTTCGCAAATTGCCTAATGATGGGTGCCAAGCACCTTACAAGGACCAAACAAAAGTTGCATGTCATCAAGCAAAGGTCCCCGGACGAAATTAGGGTATGACAGTTGCCCCTCTTTACTTGTGTTTTATTTGAGATAAAAGGGAAGTAAAGATAAGACACTAATTTCGTTCCTCTCGGTTGACGAGAGTCGCGGGTGACCATAAAATACCTCCGCATGTAAATGACTTGATGTCCCCGGGGGAACAAACGGTGCAGAAAACGATGTCAGTCTCTGCATGCTATCAAGCGTTCTGTCTTACAGATAGCAAAAGAATGTTTATACGGATAACCACTCGGGTATTTCCGCCCGTCAGCGTGACTCAAATGTCAGTATGACAGATCTTGTGAGTGCGGAAGATGACGTAAATCTCCGCGTGTCAACGGGCTTGTCGGCCGTGATTGACGAAGGGCGCAGAATGACCATAATTTGTCTTTGCGTGCCATCGGACACAACTGTGTCTGAATGGCAAAAAGGTGTGCGGAATGACCATAATTTGTCTTCGCATGTCATCGGGCCCGCTGCCTCTGGATGACAAAAGGGCGCAGAATGACCATAATTTGTCTCTGCGTGCCATCGGACACAACTGTGCCCGAATGGCAAAAAGGTGTGCGGAATGACCATAATTTGTCTCTGCGTGCCATCGGACACAACTGTGTCTGAATGGCAAAAAGGTGTGCGGAATGACCATAATTTGTCTTCGCATGTCATCGGGCCCGCTGCCTCTGGATGACAAAAGGGCGCAGAATGACCATAATTTGTCTCTGCGTGCCATCGGACACAACTGTGCCCGAATGGCAAAAAGGTGTGCGGAATGACCATAATTTGTCTCCGCATGTCATCGGGTCCGTCGCCTCTGGATGACAAAAGGGCGCAGAATGACCATAATTTGTCTCTGCGTGCCATCGGACACAACTGTGCCTGAATGGCAAAAAGGTGTGCGGAATGACTATAATTTGTCTCCGCATGTCATCGAGCCCGCCGCCTCTGGATGACAAAAGGGCGCAGAATGACCATAATTTGTCTCTGCGTGCCATCGGACACAACTGTGCCTGAATGGCAAAAAGGTGTGCGGAATGACCATAATTTGTCCCCGCATGTCATTGGGCCCGCCGCCTCTGGATGACAAAAGGGCGCAGAATGACCATAATTTGTCTCTGCGTGCCATCGGACACAACTGTGCCTGAATGGCAAAAAGGTGTGCGGAATGACCATAATTTGTCTCCGCATGTCATCGGGCCCGCCGCCTCTGGATGACAAAAGGGCGCAGAATGACCATAATTTGTCTCTGCGTGCCATCGGACACAACTGTGTCTGAATGGCAAAAATGTGTGCGGAATGACCATAATTTGTCTCCGCATGTCACATGACCTCAGGGTCAGTATGACAGAGATTGTGGGGCGGCCGACAAAAGCAAGGCTCTTGCTCCTACGTATCCTCAATGAGGAACTCAGACCTACGTAGTTCTAGATAACTTGTGAGACTTGAAAAAGTCTCCACCAGAAAATGCTGACACCTCCGGAAAGGGCGTAGATGACCACATTGGCCTTCGCTCGTCAATCACACTCGGGGTCACTGAATGACGAGGTGCGGATAACCGTAAGGTGTCTCCGCGGGCTACCAGCTTTTGGGTCATGGTATCAAAAAGCGGTGCGGTCGACAAAAGCAAGGCTCCTGCTCCTACGTATCCTCCAATGAGAAACTCAGACCTACGTAGTTCTGGATAACTTGTGAGACTTGAAAAAGTCTCGGTGTTTTCTCCACTAAAATGCAAACATGCTTTAGTAAAGAGACAAATATTCCAACTGATTAGAGCAGCATATGCCTTTTTGAGTGAAAAACAATGCGTCTACCGGGGAAGGAGAGTATGCTGATGAAATTTTCTCATAACCATAAATGAGATTTTGGATGTTAGCATTTCGTTTCTAAATGACCATTTAGAGGAAACACTGGGTTCGACAAAAATAGAAGAAATCCACTCAAAGTGTATCAATCTCGCACAGGTAAGTGTTTTATCCTAATTCCGAACCATAGATATGTCACGACTTGACTTTGCGAATTATTTCCTATCAAATCAAAGATTACATGCGTGATCATGGATCAATAGGACTTCCCTTGGAAACGGGTTCTTTTGGTGGGTTTTTTGGCTTTTGACCTCTTCTTTTTTTTTGGCCCTTTTTCTGGCTTTTTCCTTTTCTGTTTTAGTGCGTGGCGAAAAAGTCGCTAGCACACAATATCTTGGTTGGCAATTAAAGTGAGAAGACCACTTTAGGTCATGGTTTCCTTTCCTTCTTTTTGTTCATTTGGTGACAATTCTGTATTGTTCAGATATTGTCCGGTCCAAAGACCTTTCTGCACATTTCTCCTGTTTTCTTTCGATCCTTGATCAGGAGCTTTCTTTCCTTCTTCTTCTTCTTTTTTTTACTTTCTCCCATTCTTTGATTGGGAATTTTCTTTCTTTTCTTTTTGCTTTCTCTTTGATTGGAAATTTTCCTTCTTTTCTTTTTGCTTTCTCTTTGATTGGAAATTTTCCTTCTTTTCTTTTTTGCTTCCGAGAGTAAGGATTGGCATTCTCACCCTGGGTCAAGGTTTATGGTGAGTTAGGATTTTGGCTCAAGGCTCGTAGAATGGCTAGACATGATACATGTCGGGGTTTGGTTTGGCTCAAGGATAAAAGGGATGCCCCACATTATTTCCATGACACAAATGCAAAAATGATGATTTGGAAATTTTATGCAAAACTGGTCATGCATGCACCTATGCGGACACTCAAGTGTCAAATTTTTATGGTCATGTGATGCTAGGGCTCAAGATTCATTTCCTCTATTTTAGTCAACCCAATGTTTCCAAAATATGTTCTTTTATCAATTTGTGCATTCATCCGAGTCCATTTTGGGTACTCGGGAAAATTTCACAGCATTCTCCCTTCAGGTGTACACATTTTTTTTCAAAAATTGGTTATGATCAGTGAATTTTTTCAAAGAACAGCTGGAAGTTATCTCTTTTCAAAAGCATGTTGGTTTTTTAGCTAGACAACTTATTATTCTTTTTTTCTCCCTTTTTTTTTTATCATTATCATTTGTTTATTTCTTTTTTCTTGTTTTTTTTTCCCTTTTTTTTCATGAGGTATTTTGCTACCTAAACATGTGTATATTTTTGTGAGGTATTTTTGCTATATACACGCATATCCAAGGTATCTTGCTACCTAAACATACATATATATGTTTTGTAAGGTATCTTTTTGCTACATACATGCATATCTAAGGTATCTTGCTACCTAAACATGCATATATATTTTGTGAGGTAGTTGTTTGCTACCTAAATTACATACATGCATATCTAAGGTATTTTTCACTACCTAAACACGCAAACATATATTTTGTGAGGTATGACTACCTTCCGAGCTTGCGCTTATTTTATTTAAATTCCCATGATCATGAGCAACTAGGTGTGTCCTACTATAAAAAGTGATCAAATAGCAAGCAGAAATTTAAAAGTTACTAGGTTGCCTCCTAGTAGCGCTTCATTAACGTCTTGAGCTGGACGCCTTATGACTTGTCGGTCACTGACCTAGTACTTTGCTTACCTTTGGCTTTGGACTTGGTCGCCTATGGGTCGGCCATGTGTCGTAGGCAATACTCAAACCTTTTTGTGGATGAGCTGAGGTGAACTCTAGAGGTGGTGGCGGTGCGTCTGTTGCCCGCTGCCGGCCATCCCTAGGCTGCTGTGGTGTTTCGCCCTGCGCCTGCCTGGAGACGCAGTACTTCTTGATGAAAGCTCAATTAGTAGGGGCTTGATGCCCTTACTGGAGGTGACAGGTACTCCGTAGAACGGACAGAGACCCGTAATTAGAGCTTGACAACTCCAAGACCCTGTTGGACTTCTTCGGGTCCACTGGGTGTCTTGCAGGCGCGATCCCTGCAAACAATAGATGAAATCAAAAATCAGTTGAGCGATGTGCATACTTACCTATGCCACGTGACCTTGCCGGGGGGGTACGGGCACCCTGTAGGACTGATAGAGGCCCGTAACCAGAGCTGGAAACCGCAGGGCTTTGTTGGACTTTTCCGGGTCCACTGGGTGTCTCTATGGGTGCGATCCCTGCAAACAATAGATGGTATCAGAAATTAGTTGAACCATATGCATACTTACCCATGTCGGGACGACACGGACCAACTGATACTTTTGCAGGGGGAGATTGGCATTGCGGTCGCTGGGCAGAATGTTGCTAAGTAGCAATGTCATCTATATCTGTGTAAGAGTGGTCATGTTGGTGCGCATGATCCGCACTCGTCTCTTTGCAGCGGCACGGGTGAAATCTTGCCCCGGTATGCATAGTAGCTGTGTGACAGCCTCCCTCTCTGGTTGTGCTCGCACAGTTGGCCCTCCTCCAATATCAAGGGGTGGCCTAGGAACCGTTAAAAGGAAACTACTGGCCCCTTAACCGGGAGTGCAAGTCTCGGTTAAGCATTTAAGGACAAAGGACCTTAAATTCTCGTAAGGTGTAGATGTGGAGCACACTGAAAATGAGGACACGTAGCCCTCTAAAGGTGAGGGCGTGCAACCCTCTCAAGACGAGGATGTGTAGTCCTCTGGAGGTGAGGGCGTGCAGCCCTCTGATGGAGAGGACGTGTAGTCCTCTCAAGGTGAGGGCGTGCAGCCCTCTGAAGGTGAGGACATGCAGTCCTCTGATAGCGAGGGCGTGTAGCCCTCTGAAGGTGAGGACGTGTGGTCCTCTAAAGGCGAGGGTGCGTAGCCCTACGAAGGTGAGGACATGCAGTCCTCTAATGGCGAGGGCGTGTAGCCCTCTGAAGGTGAGGACGTGTAGTCCTCTGAAGGTGAGGGTAACTAGTACCCAAGGCGAGGGCGGGTAGCCCTCTCAAGGCGAGGACGTGTAGTCCTCTGGAGGTGAGGGCGTGCATCCCTCTGATGGTGAGGACGTGTAGTCCTCCCAAGGCAAGGACGTGTAGTCCTCTCAAGGTGAGGGCGTGTAGCCCTCTGTTGGCGAGGACGTGTAGTCCTCTAAAGGTGAGGGCGTGTAGCCCTACGAAGGTGAGGACATGCAGTCCTCTGATGGCGAGGGCGTGTAGCCCTCTGAAAGTGAGGACATGTAGTCCTCTGAAGTTGAGGGTAACTAGTACGCAAGGCGAGGGTGGGTAGCCCTCTCAAGGCGAGGACGTGTAGTCCTCTGGAGGTGAGGGTGTGTAGCCCTATGAAGGTGAGGACGTACAGTCCTCTGATGGCGAGGGCGTGTAGCCCTCTGAAGGTGAGGGCGTGTAGCCCTCTGAAGGTGAAGACGTGTAGTCCTCTGAAGGTGAGGTCGTATAGTCCTCTGGAGATGAGGGTACTAGTACCCAAGGGTCCATCCTTATGAGAAAGCAAGAGATCGACTCATTGAGAGAGCCGGTCATCCCAAATTCAAAAGATTTGGACATTTAGATGTAGGGAATCTATGTAGTTAACATGATTTTTAGGGATGCAGATGCATGCAACCTTTGTTGTGAAATTTGGTAAATGCGGACTTCATATGAAATAATGCAATGTAATGGAAAGTTGTACAATGTTCATGTCATTCTTTCCTTGTTTTGTGATTTTGATTTTGAATTAATTTTTTTTTTTTGGAAAACACAGATTGACTGTCCTTTTGAAAGAGGTGATAATTCATGCAACCTTATCCCATCTTTCTGCAAATCTCTCCGGGAACTCCCTCAAAGTGTATGTTCTGTTTGATTTAGTCACTTGACCATTTTGGAGTGACGGCAATGGAGTCGTTTGATGTTAATCAATCCATTGAAATCCTAGGGTTTGTCCCCCCCTTTTTTTTGTTTAAAAACATCGACGGGTGAGAACTTTTGATCGGCCCCTATGTTCACTTGAGGCTCACGCACGGTGCCCCTCATTGCCCCAGTGTAAGGCTTTAAGGTACCAATCGTTGTCTTGTTTTCATAGCCTCGTAGTGAGGAAGAATGAAAGAAGCAGTTGATTCTTGCAAAAAGAATTTTCCAAGGACGAGAAATAGTTGAAGGATTTTTTGATGGATTAAGTCAAATGACTCCTATGTAGAAGCAAGATGTTTTGGTGATGCCAAAGGATCAAGTACTTCCAAGTTTTATTCAAGACAAGAATCCAAGAATCCAAGAAAATCAAGATATATGATCAAGTTGATCTCTAGAATCTTAGGAAGAAGTTTCCAAATTGAAAAAGCAAAAGGTTTGGCCAAAGACTTCTATCCAAATCATTTTAAATTGAGATTTACTCTCTGGTAATCAATTACCAGCAGCTGAAAATGTTTATAACAGTCACTAGAAATTTGAATTCAAAATTTATAATGTGTAATCGATTACACATGGATGGTAATTGATTACTAGCAGTTTATTCAAATTTTAAAGCCTGTGATCGATTACACAAGTCTTGTAATCGATTACCAGAGGAGATTTTCAGAAAATAATTTCCAAGAGTCATATCTACTCAAATGGTTTATGAATGGCCATCAAAGGTGACTTGGAAACATGAATTTAAAGAGAGTTTTCATTGCCCAAAAAGTTTTATCCTCTCAAAAAGATTCCTTGGTCAACCACTTGCATATTCAATAAGGAATTTTGATTGATCTTCATTGTACAATCTATCTCTTTTAAGAGAGATTTCTTCTTCTTATTTTTGAAAGGGGATTAAGAGATCGTGGGTCTCTTGTTGTAGGGGATTCCTGAACACAACGGAAGGGTTGTCCCTGTGTGGTTCAGACTTTGTAA
Source organism: Glycine soja (assembly GCF_004193775.1). Taxonomy (NCBI): domain Eukaryota; kingdom Viridiplantae; phylum Streptophyta; class Magnoliopsida; order Fabales; family Fabaceae; genus Glycine; species Glycine soja. The sequence goes on from NC_041003.1 coordinate 34,927,148, forward strand.
AAGGAGTTTTACAAAGAGAGTGGAAAATCTCAAGTGGGTTGCTTGAGGATTGGACGTAGGCGCGAGAAGTGGCCGAATCAGTATAAATCAAGTTTGCATTCCTCTCTTCCTTTAAACTTATTTTATTTGTTGCTATTTATCTTTTGCTTCAAAGAAGTTTATTTTGAATTGTCTTTTGAGTAATTCGTGTTAAGGGTGCATTGTTAATCCAAAAAGAAAGAGTGATAGTTCAATAGGGGAATAGTCTTTGCATCTTAATTCAATCCCCCCTTTCTTAAGATAACTGAGGCCATTTGTCCAACATCCTATTCTTGACAACTCGCTTCTCTAAGAAGACAAACTTTCTGGAATGATAAAATGAGGTCACATGAACGTCTATATTTTTACTTGAAAACACCGTCAATCAAATGCCCCCTCTTCTCTTTTTTTTCTTTTTTTTTGAAACTTATTTTTTTATTTTGAAACTTATTTGTTTTGAACTTTACTCGTTGTTTTATGGCACCCCCACCAACGTGCAAGACGAGTAATCTCTGATTGAACAGTCATGGATGTCAACACTCAGGAGCGCAGGTCGCTTGAGCAAACAGACCAATGACTTGCACCCATATTCCGGTGAAAGTTGAATAAGCAAACATGCGTTTGTGAGAGGATGAGGGACAAAGATATCAACTTTATCCATTTCATTTAACATTGTAACTGTGGTTTACAATAATGGCATAAACTTGGAAATCCTGATGAGTCATTAGAGACACCTAACAACTGCCTTCAAAATTGCCCCATGTGTGGCATCTCTTGTCAATGTCAGGATTTACACGCGATTCTCACCAAATTTCAGCCAGCCCGCATCAATTAGACCTTGCACCTTACGCTTCAGAGCCCTACAATGCTCAATGGAACGCCCCGGGGCTTCTCCGTGACAAGCACACGTTGCGTTCGAGTCGTATTCTCGGAGAAATGGAGGTTGATGAACCTTGGCTAGGGTTATGGCTACCATTGAATTATCAAGTAGATATGGGAGCAAGTCAGCATAGGACACTGGAATTGGGGTGAATTCTACAGGCTTTCTCGCTGCAAAATTCATTTCTTGGTTGGTGTTTTTGGTTTGTGCTAAAGGTGGTGTTCGTCATTGGAAGTGCGGTAGATAGACTTTGTGGTTGATTTAGGGATGGCCTTTGTGGATAAATGGGCGGTAGGTAAGGAGAAGGGTTGAGTAATGACATTGTTGGGTTGGTGGGAAACTTGGCCGTACAGGAATGGCAGTCACAGCATGGGTTTCTCCCTCATCGTCACCCTCTTTATTTGCCCCAGTTTTCTCATTCGTCCAAGCAGGATGATTAAATTTGCCTCTTTTCAGATCCACTTCGATCCTTTCACTGGCGAAGACCAAATCCGCAAAGCTTTGAGGGTGCGTAGCCCACCATCTTTTCATAGTAGAGTATCGATAATGTGTCTACCATCACGATCATCGTCTCCCTTTCCATCATTGGGGGTACCACCTGGGCCGCCAGATCCCTCCACCTTTTGGGCGTGTTCTTTGAAAGATCCGTCCCCCTTTTTGCAAATGTTCTGTAGTTGCATCCTATCCGGAACCATATCAAAATTGTACTGATACTGCCTAACAAAGGCAACCATTAGGTCCTTCCAAGAATGGATTCGGGAAGATTCCAAGTTAGTGTACCAGGTAACAACTACCCCAGTAAGACTTTCTTGGAAGGAATGTATCAGCAATTCCTCATCTTTTGCGTATTCCCCCATCTTCTAACAATACATCTTTAGATGGTTCTTGGGACAAGTAGTCCCCTTGTACTTGTCAAAGTCCAGCACCTTGAACTTGGGAGGGGTGATGATATTGGGTATTAGGAACAACTCTTCTAGGTTAGCAAAGGAATAATCTTCACCTCCTTCAATGGCCCTGAGCCTTTCCTCTAGATGATCCTCCTTTCCCTTTTCGGCCATAGCAGGAGGGGCTCTTCCCACCGCAAAATGCAATGGTTGTGGTTGTGGGCAAAACCGAGGGCCCTCCAAAGTGTTTTCAAAGGGTATACCACCAACTGCTTGCCCTTCAGTGGCATATCCGATCCAAGGCTCGAAGTCAGCTAGATTGTGGTGGGGAATTTCATGTGTCTCCCCCATGGTTTAAGAGATATGTGCCTGATCAGATTGAGGTTATTGGTTCTTAATGAGTATCGGAGTGGAGTTATTGAGATTTTCATTGAGAGTGTATGCCACATTGGGTGGTGTATAGTTGGGAGGCAAGCCATATGATGGGAAGACGTGCTCGTTTTGAATTTGCACATCATGGGGTCGTCCGTACTTCCCAAATCTTTGCCTACCATATTTGAGGTTGGATGATTCATTTGGTTGAGGCCAGATGGAGGCATCGGGTTCACCTTAGCAACAGCGTTGGTAGCGGCAACTGCAACCATATCGACTTCCCTTATCTTTTTCATGCTTATTATGGCCTTCATCATTGTGGCCATTTTCTCTTTCATGGCCTCCATGTCGGCCTTCATCTGCTCTTGCACCTTCTCTACTTCACCCAATACTCTAGCTCTAGCACGGGTTTGGTAGGGGCGCCGTAAAGCGTGTTTTTTTTTCTTTTTTGATAATAACGATTAAGTTCATTTTTATTTTATTTTATTTATTTATTTATTTTTATTTTCTTTTTCAAGGAAAGAATGCAATAAGCAATGCAACCAATGAAAAGCATGGATGTATCCGAATGATGTACAGTTGAAGTATTTGCGAATTTTTACGCAGGATATGGGGTTGAATCAATTTAGATTTTCAACATGGTCCATGACATCTTTGTCAAGGTGAAACTGGAAGTAACAAGGACATCAACAATCCTAAATATGTTTGGCAGTAGACGAAGCAGTGATGTGACTCGATTCATCTTTTGCCCCAATTTTGCAAGACGGTTACTTCCATATTTCAACTTGACTTGATGAACCTTTTTGTAAAAGCATGAGCTTGGTTCAACCCTATAATCCAAGGAATGGCAATTCTGATCGCCAATACTTCAACAACATCTCATAGGGATGAATGACTCGGGCATACTTTAAACTTATGCACGGAAAATGTAATTATGAAATTGAGACGCCCGAAGAAACACCATTTCCTAGTTAACCATGCATTAGGTACCATGTTCAATTATTTTGTTTTGTTGTTGTGTGTTTTTTTATTTTTAGAAATGGGTTTATGATCCCAACATGGTTGGCTCATGGTGCCTAACACATGCAACTAAGAATGTAGTGTGAAGTTTTCACGCTTCCCCTTTTTTGTTTTTGTTTTGTAGAGGAAAACGCAAGGATGAGCAAACATGAAAACAAATGGTATGCAATTTTGTAGATCAAAAAGTTTGTTGAATGCATATGCATGATGATGCCATGACTCATGCAAAATGTGATGCTGGAATATGATAACGGACAAATGCAGGAACGATATGTTCATTATGATGCCATGAAGAGATGCTTATGCATGCTAGAGATAAAATGCGGGAGTGATTTGATTCGCACTGATCTTTGGAGTAAAACGCGGGATAAACTCATTTTATTCAGAAAGTTTATACCTAGTCAAGATTTGAGCGACAATACAAACTTCCTGGCGGTTTCTAATCATATGGGCCATTTAAGTCTATCCTATGCTGACAATAGCTGAGAAGTTTGTGGATCTCCTCGGGAGCGGAGTAGGTGTCCACCATTGCTTTGGCCTTGGCTAGCAATCGGGGAAGTTCTTGACTCTCGTTCAAGGTAAAAGCAAATCAGTCCATCCACATGGTTGCCTCTTGGTGTAACGAGTCGATCACCCTTCCTCTAGCCTCCTTTTCTGCGTACACTTGGGCATGCTCATCCGCCACCCTATGCTTGTGGGCTGTGGCTAGGCTTAGTTCTTCTTGATACTTGCTGATGATGGCTAACATGTTGGTCTCTGTCTCGCATAAACGCTAAGACAAACTTCTCTTGGACCTCGAGCAAGCCTTCAATTCATCTTTCAAGATCAAACTGTCTACTCACGATTGGTCCCTTTCCTCCCTCCGGAGTTTAAGCTCGTTGTTACTACCCCACAAAGCCCCTTGGAACTTGTCTCGGTCGTGCTCTTCCTTACGAGCCCTCTTGGTCTCTTGTTCCAAAGCCTTGGCGGTAGCTACATTTATATCTCTCAGTTCGGCATTCTCCTCTTGGATTTTAAGAGCTGCTGATTTGAACCTTTCTTTGACTGTTCGAGCTTGCTCGAGTTTTGTCCTAAGAGCCTGCACCTCTTCGTCTTCCCCCGGTGCCTCAACTTCCTTCCTTTTAGCGGTTGTCAAACTTGGGAGCCAATCCAAACCTTGCACGTGGGCTTTCAACCACTCACGGTAGCCACCAATGGGCCCACTGCCTCTGAGCTCTTTGTCTTTCTTTTGTACCACCCCCCATGCCTTGCGGACCTTCTGAAGTGTCTCCACATTGGTCTTATTGAAGCCTCATGAAATGACAGGTGCGAGCCCATCCTCTAGTGGTGCCCCTCTCATAGGGTAGCCAAGTTGTCTTATTGCAAGAATGGGATTGTAGCTGATGCAACCCCCTCGTCACCATCAAGGGAACATTTGGAAATCCTCCGCATGAAATAAGAACTCCGGTTCTTCCTTCCTTCCATCGAGGGAACCAGTTGACAGATTTTCCTTCTTTGCTTGCTAATAGTTGGTCCCAATTTGCCCCTCCTTTCTCTGTGCATGAACGGTGACTTTCTAGCGGGCAAGCATGCCTCACCTCTTGGTGAAAAAGGTGTGAAACTAACCATACATAAAGAGTTGGAGTACAAAAAACAATCCTTGCATTGCTCTCTTCACATCTTCGGTCGAAGGTGTCATATAGGTCGGCTAGCATAGCGACAAACGGGCTTTCCTTGTGGTTATGATAGGCGAGAAAAACGTCGATCGCTGCCAGGTCCACCAACCCATCCACATTCGGAAAGAGGACTCCTTCGAAAATCAACAATGCGAGAATATCTATGAACGGGGCCCACTCGCCTTTACCTGCCAAGATTCTTGCTTTTGCCTCCAAATATTTTCTCGGCATTCCAACCACCCCATTTTCGACTTGCTTCCTATGGTCTAATTCCTGCGCCAAGATTTGGACTATCTTGGAAATTCTAGCTAATGAGGGATAGAACCTTGTGAAGAGGTATGGTTTCCTCCCCCCTAGAGGACACCCTAGGATCTCTTCAAATTCTTCTACCATGGGTGATAGCTGAAAGTTCCCAAAGGTGAAGCACCTCATCGGCTGATCATAATACTGGGCAAGGGAGGCAATATGTAGAGACTTCTACCATGGCTAAGTCCCAGATTTTACCGTAATCTTTGCGAAAAGGTTGCCGCTGGAGCTGACCCATTAACTGCCCTAACTCCTTTAGACTGGTGGTCCCTAGGCTCTTGATTTTGACTTGATAAAACCTCTTTTTAAGCGAAGGCTTTTGACTTGATCCCATGTTTTACTAAAGTGAAACAAGATCTAGTGCGAATCAAAACTCCGACATCTATCATGGGTGGAATGGATGAATGCACGAAGGAATGCATATGACACGGATGCAATTTATGAATACGGGAGCCCGAGAAATTATCTCCTTCTTAGATACAACGTCTTGGGGTAGCAAAGTGCCCAACGTATGTATTTAAGAAGGTGACACGGACCCTCCGTTGGTTTGCCCAAGAGAGGGGATTAAGACGGAACCCGCACATGATGCATATGCGAAAGGTACAATACGGGGATGTACATAGTACAACAATATTCACAAAATATAAGCAAAAGGGTACGTGATAATTATGCATGGGAGTGTGAAAAATGGCACACAGCGTGCCCGCTCCGTGCCCCTATTCAAGGGACCTATATGGGAGGGAGCTAACAAGGCTTTTAGTGGTAATTCCCAAGGTGGTCATATCTCTCTTGAAGGTCTCTAGAGGTATCATCCTCTTCGAAGAACATACTGCAGCAGTAGGGACTACTAGCAACAATATGTTTTCAAAGAAAAAAACTCTAGATGAGGGTTCACTGCAATCAAGCAAGTCGGAGACCTAGCATGATCACAGATTCACCTCCACTCCTTATGTTCCCACGAACCCGGGTATAGGGCCCCCCTTTTTTTTTCAACTCACCGTGTGTGCAAATAGTGTTAGTGTTTGTGTGCATCAAATGAATAAATATTTACCTCAAGCATACACTTAAAAATGCACAAAAAACATCAATGAGTTATATATACAAGAACATAATGAAGGGAAACCCAACAAAGGAGTAAGTCACGGTAAAACATTGCACAAGATTAAATGGCCTAACTTTCTAAAAACAGTCCCCAGTGGAGTCGCCAACTGTCGCAACCTACCCTTCGGCGGGAGGGCGACGCGTGACTCGCGGGATGCGTGTTCCACGAAAGGAATACGCGCGGAGTCGCCACCAACGTTTATTTGAGGAAAACGTCGGAAAAACCGGAAAAGACGCGATCTACGAACTTTTAAGTGAGAGGCTCGGGAGTTGTATTTACGCACGGGGAAGGTATTAGCACCCCACACGTCCGTCCCAAGGGACGGCAACCTTTAATCGAATGTGCAAACATGACTTTGATTTTTACGTTCCCTTTTTATGTCTTTATATCCTTTATACCCTTTTTATATTTTTTCTCTTTTTGTGGTCGACAAGGGTGTTTCCCTTTGCTCCTACGTATTCCTCAATTGATGAGGAAATCAGACCTACGTAGTTCTTTCGGAACAAAGTGTTTGGTTAAGTTGTTTTTGTCTTTTTTGCAAAGTATGTTTTTATTGAACAAAAGGTCATTTAAGGTGTTGGATCATTAAACGGTCTTTTGATTTTGAGAGATGAGAAACGTTAAGGCGTTGGACCATTAACGATCTCTTGTTTTTGAAAGGAGAGAAACGTTAAGGCATTGGACCATTAACGATCTCTTGGGGTGGTCGACAAAAGCGGGGTACGGAAAGCGAATGAAAACGAGAATAAAAATACATGAAACAAAATGTGGACCACCACGGGTACATATAATGAATTGAAAAGCTCGATTTGGAAACTTACCCGTTGAAGACCGAAGAACGATGAAGAACGAATGAAGAACGTCGAAGAACGGTCGAAAACCTTCACGAAATCACTCACGGAAACGTTACGGAAGCGCCTCGGCTTGGATTTTCTTCATGGAAACAATTTTCCTAAGCAAATTCGAAAGAGAGAGAAGTGCCTAAGGGGCTGAACCCTTTTCTACTTCACTTCTCCCCCTATTTATAGAAAATTGGGGGAGAAGCTTGCCACCCAGCTCGCCCAGGCGAGCAGGGTTGCTTCCTCCAGAAGCAACAACCTTCTGGAGGGCCCAAGTGGACCTGGTTGCTATTTGCACCCCCATTTTTACTAAGTACACCCCCTGCCCCTTTTTTGGTGATTCTTTTTTCGTAAAGTTACGGAAACTTACGAATTTCGTAACGATACTTGTTTTCTTTCTGTAATGTTATGGAACCTTGCGGATTACATAATCATCCCCTTTTTTGACTTACGGAATGTTACAGAACCTCACTAATTGTGCAATGATGCTTCCATTTGATTTCCGGTGTGTCACGGAACCTTACGGATTGTGCATCAATATTTTCTTTTGTTTTCCGGCATGTCCCGGAATTTCACAAATTGCCTAATGATGGGTGCCAAGCACATCACAAGGACCAAACAAAAGTTGCATGTCATCAAGCAAAGGTCCCCGGACGAAATTAGGGTATGACACCATCGAAGAAGTCCAAGAAACAACGAGGATCAGAAAAGACACAAGCATCCATAGTCGTAGCTCTGAGGCTCTTAAAACCAAAGGTCCGTCCTTGGTGAGCCCTTCTTCTAGCATTATGTCTCCAGTATGTGCCACTTGGTAAGAGGGACGTATGCAATAGCAGACCACCATGACTTTAGTATATGTCACCCACGACGAGTGACATGTGCGCAAGAGCATACTACTAAGCCTCCAGTACATGCCACACATGGCATGTGCGCACGAGCACCTACTAAGCCTCTAGTACATGCCATACATGACATGTGCACATGAGCACCTACTAAGCCTCCAGTACATGCCACCCACGGCGAGTGGCATGCGTGCACGAGCACCCTACAAAGCCTCCAACACATGCCACTCACAGCAAGTGACATGTGCACACGAGCACCCTACTAAGCCTCCAGTACATGCCATCCATGGCATCTGTGCACGAGCACCTATTGAGCTCCAGTGTATGCCACCCACGGCGAGTGACATACATGCAAGAGTGTATCACCATCATGAGTCCAATTTATGCCATCTATGTCAAGTGACATACATGCAAGAACATATTACCATCACAACTCTAGCATATGCCACCCACGATAAGTGACATACATGCAAGAGCATATTACTATCACAACTCCAATGTATGCCACCCACGATGAGTGACATATATGTTAGAGTGTATCACCACCATGACTCCAATATATGCCACCCAAGGCGAGTGACATATATGCAAAAGCATACTACTAAGCCTCCAGTACATGACACCCATGACAAGTGACATGTTCTTACCAAAATTTGGAACTTGGACATGCCAGGGATGATGCGGCGTGCATGCATGCCTTGTGCGTGCATGTCACTCATCGTGGGTGGAATATACTAGAGTCATGATAGTAATATGCTTTTGCATGTATTTCACTCACTGTGGGTGGCATACACTGGAGACGGGTGTGAATGTATGGATACATGAATTTTGATGATGCCAAAGAAGAATCAAACAAGGCCGCTTCAAAGGATAAGCATTTGCTTCAAGATAAATTCAAGATTGCTTCAACAAACAAAGCCTTGTTTCAAGATTCACTAAAGATCAAGCCTTGCCTCAAAACAAAGGGTTACAAAGTCATGCAAGGCTTTGGTAATTGATTACCAGAAGAGAAGAATGAAAAAGAGTTGTTGAAAAGGGTTTTGAATTTGAATTTTGAACATGTAATAAATTACCATATGTCTATAATCGATTACCAGCAACAAAACTCCTGAAATTCAAATTCAAGAGTCATGACCTTTCAAATTATAACTGTGTAATAGATTACACAAACATTGTAATCGATTACCAATGAAGAGTTTTCAGAAAAACTGCCAACAGTCACATCTTTTCATTGGATTGGTGGATGGCCATCAAAGGCCTACAAATAGGTGACTTGGGCACGAATTTTATAGAGAGAGTTTTGCTGGTCCAAAATGTCTTATCCTCTCAAAAGACAATGAGAGAGATTCCAAGAGAACTTCATTGTCAAATGCTCTCTCAAAAAAACTCTTGGGCAAACACTTGTTAATCCATTAAGAGTTCATCCATGGATCTTCATTGTAATATTCTTCTCTTAAAGAGAGAATTCTTCTTCCATTCTTCTTACTCAATGAGATTGATTAAGGGACCGAGGGTCTCTTGAGTTGTAAGGATTCTTGAACACAAGGGATGGGTTGTCCCTGTGTGGTTCTGAAGTTGTAAATGAATTTTTACAAAGATAGTGGAAATCTCAAGTGGGTTGCTTGAGTATTGGATGTAGGCACGAAATTTGCCGAACCAGTATAAAACTGTGTTTGAATTCTCTCTTCCCTTATCTTATTTATTTTGTTGCAATCAATTGTGTCTAGCATGTTTAAAGAATATTATTAAATTGATTGTTGCTTTTTTTGCATTCTGAGCCTATCTCTTTTAGAAGGGGGTTAAAAGTTTGTTAGTGGAAAATTAATTCACCCCTTCGTAAGTTATTGAGGCCACAAGTTCCAACAACGGGGTGTGCATGATGAGTGACATTAATTGATTAAGCCCCATAAAGCATTAATTCCTCTTTTATATATTTTTAGACTTTAATTTATGTGGGATGAGCTTAATTATGTTTAATTATCTTAATTAAAATTCCAAACCACTAATTACCTTTAAAAATTTAATTTTACTATTTAAAATCATTACAAACTCATAAGTAGCTTATTTATGCAATTAAAACTATTTTTTTATTTTAGACAAAAGTTACACATATTTATCACAATGTCATTAACAAGTTGACCAAACCCTTCCATTTAACTATTTGACAACAATCTATGACTTTTCAAATTTTGAACTTTCCTCCACAATTTTCAATATCTCTACTTGTAACACTCTGAAAGTTCCTTCCTAATTATGGAAGCAATGTTTTCCAAGATTATTTTGATGATGCCAAAGACTCAATTCAAGAATAAAGAGTCAAGCAAGTTTCAAGAATCAAAGAGTCATTCAATCAAAGCAAGTTTCAAGAATCAAAGAGTCGTTCAATCAAGATTCAAGATTCAAGTAAAGAATCAAGAGAAGACTCAATTAAGATAAGTATTAAAAGAGTTTTTCAAAATATTGAATAGCACAATTTTTTTCAAAAGAATTTTTCAAAGAAAAATCTTTTACCAAGAGTTTTACTCTCTGGTAATCGATTACCAGAAGGCAGTAATCGATTACCAGTAGCCAAGATTCTTTTCAAACTGATTTACAAAGCTGTAATCGATTACCATAAGCATGTAATCGATTACCAATGTTTTAAAACGTTAGATTTCAAATTTCAAGAGTCACAACTTGTGATAAAACATTTTCAAATCATTTCAAACTTATGTAATCAATTACACAATATTTGTAATCGATTACCAGTATTTCTAAACATTTTGAATTTCAAATTTAAACATGAAGAGTCACATCTGTTGATGTGTAATCGATTACACTATGATGGTAATCGATTACCAGCGACTTATTTTGAAAATTAAATTACCAAAAGTCACAATTCTTAAAATGACTAGTTTTTGAAGATTTTTCAAAAGTCACATCCTTTAAAGTGACTAGTTTTCAAAAGGGACACAACTCTTAAAGTGACTAGTTTTCAAAAGAGTCACAACTTTTAAAAAATGACTAGTTTTGAAGAAATTGCCAAGAGTCATAAAATTTTAACTTGAGTCATCAAATGACTATAAATATGTGACCAAGGCACGAATTTTAAAAAGACAACTTTCAGATTTCTTTCATTCATTCAAAGCATTCTTCTAAGAGTTTTTGTTCAATACTTTCTTTATTCAAGAAAATTTCATTGGCCAAAAACTTGTGCTATTCTTCTTCTTCATTCCTTCTCCCTCTTGCCAAAAGATTCAAAGGACTAACCGCCTCAGAATTCTTTTGATTCTTCCTTCTCTCTCTTGCCAAAAGATTCAAAGGACTAACCACCTGAAAATTCTTTTAATTATTCCTCTTCCCTTTAAACAAAAGATTTCAAAGGACTAACCGCCTGAGATATCTTTTGTTTCCCCTTACAAAGATTCAAGGGACTAACTATTGGATCAAGTGGCCTCAGAATAATTAAGAAGGGGGGTTGAATTAATTATTCCTAAACCTTTACTAATTAAAAATTTACTCTTCTAAGGTTTTTACTATGTTGTTAAGTGAATAAAGAGTAGAAGAGAAACTTAACCACAAGTAAAAGCGGAAATTAAAATGCACAGCAGAAATTAAAAGAGTAGGGAAGAAGGAGACAAACACACAAGAGTTTTTATACTGGTTCGGCAACAACCCGTGCCTACATCCAGTCCCCAAGTGACCAGCAGTCCTTGAGATTTCTTTTCAACCTTGTAAAATTCCTTTACAAGCAAAGATCCACAAGGGATGTACCCTCCCTTGTTCTCTTTGAACAACCTAGTGGATGTACCCTCCACTAGAATTGATCCACAAGAGATGTACCCTCTCTTTTTCTCAGTCAAACCCAAGTAGATGTACCCTCTACTTGTACCACAAAGGATGTACCCTCCAATGTGTCAAGACAAAGATCTCAGGCGGTTAAACCTTTGAAACTTTGTGAATGCGGATACAAAAGAATTCTCAGGCGGTTAGTCCTTTGAAATCTTTTGTATATGGGAAAGGGAAGAATCAAAAGAATTCTCAGACTATGTCATTTTGAATTCTTTGACAAGGGAGAAGGGAGACACAAAAGAATTCAGGCGGTTAGTCCTTTGTTCCTTTTGGAAAAGGGAGAGGAGAGACACAAAAAGAATTCAGGAGGTTAGTCCTTGGCGAATTCTTTTCGACAAAGGGAAAAGAGAATGAAAAGGATGAATAGCACAAGTTTTCAAGGTTTGGAAAACCAGAAAACTTTGGAAAGCTTTTGGCAAAAGGAAGAAGAAGAAGAAGTTCAAAGAGATTCAAAAGTTGTAAAGGATTGTATTGCAAAAGTTGTTCAAGATTATTGAAATGCAAAACAAAGCCTTGCTTTTATAGACTCTTCATGTCTGGTCAAGAGAACCATTAGAAGAGTTATAACTTTTAGAAAAACTTAAAACCAATTTGAAAAAGTAAAAAAAAAAACTATTTGAAGAGTTACATCTTTTGATTTGTTCAGAAACTATTATTGATAATCGATTACCAAATCAGTGTAATCGATTACACAAAGCTTTTTTGTGAAAGAATGTGACTCTTCACATTTGAATTTGAATTTCAACGTTCAAGCACACTGGTAATCGATTACCAAAACATTGTAATCGATTACAACATTTTGAAATCAATTGGAATGTTGTAAATTCAGTTGAAAACTTTTCAAATCCATTTTGCTACTGGAAATCGATTACAATAATCTGGTAATCGATTACTAGAGAGTAAAAACTCTTTGGTAAAAAGGTTTTGAGAAAAATCCATGTGCTACTCAGTTTTTGAAAAAACTTTTTCATACTTATCTTGATTAATTCTTCTCTTGATTCTTGACTCTTGAGTCTTGAATCTTGATCTTGATTCTTGGAAGCTTGAGCCTTGAATCTTGATTCTTGATTCCTGAAATCAAATTTCCTCTTGAACCTTGAAGTGTTCTTGATTCAATCTTGAACATCTTGAACTCATTCTTTAATTCTTGAGATCATCATCTTTGTTATCATGAAGTGTTCTTGACCTTTGAGCTTTCTATCATCACCTTTGTTATCATCAAAACTTCTTTGAATCAATCTTGATTCATCATTGTCATACCCTAATTTCGTCCGGGGACTTTTGCTTGATGACATGCGACCTTTCTTTGGTCCTTGTGAGGTGCTTGGTACCCATCATTAGGCAATTTGTGAAATTCCAGGACATGCCGAAAAACCCAAAAAAATATTGATGCACTATCCGTAAGTTTCCGTGACACACCGGAAATCAAATGGAAGCATCGTTGCATAATTAAGTGAGGTTCCGTAACATTCCGTAAGTCAAAAAGGGGATGATTATGTAATCCGCAAGGTTCCGTAACATTACGGAAAGAAAACAAGTATCGTTACGAGATTCGTAAGTTTCCGTAACTTTACGAAAAAGAATCACCAAAAAAAAGCAGAGGGGTGTACTTAGTAAAAATGGGGGTGCAAATAGCACCCAGGACCACTTGGGCCCTCCAGAATATTCCTCCAGAAGGCTGTTGCTTCTGGAGGAAGCAACCTGGCTCGCCTGGGCGAGCTGAGCTCGCCTGGGCGAGCTGGGCGGCAACCACCTCCCCTATTTTGCTATAAATAGGGGAGGAAGTGAAGAAGAAAAGGGTTCAGCCCCTTAGGCACTTCTCTCTCTTTCGAATTTGCTTGGAAAAATTGTTTCCGTGAAGAAAATCTAAGCCGAGGCGCTTCCGAAACGTTTCCGTAACGTTTTCCGTGAGGAATTTCGCAAAGGTTTCAACCGTTCTTCAACGTTCTTCATCCGTTCTTCATCGTTCTTCGATCTTCAACGGGTAAGTACCTCGAACCAAGCTTTTCGATTCATTCTATGTACCCGTAGTGGTCCACATTGTGTTTCGTGCATTTTTTATTCTCGTTTTGTTTACTTTTTATACCCCCTCTTGACGTGCTTAAGCCATTTTTACTTAAGTCATTTCTCGCTTAACTTAAAAATAAAATAAATTTCCACCGAACGTTTGAATTGTATTATCCGTTAACTTCGGTTAAAATAAATTCCGACCGTTCGGTCGTGCCGTAACCACGTTGGAAATAAAAAAAGAGGTAAAAAATAATATAATAATAAAAAAAAACATCTTTTAGTAAAATAAAGCGGAAAATCAATCGGACGTTTTCTCTTTGGGATTTCTCATTCTTAATCGAATTGATTAATAACTAAAGTGAAACTAAGGCTAAAATCAAACTCGCCTAGTCAAGCTCGTCCACAAAAATAGGCTTTTGAAGTTTGTCATTTCAATTTCTCACTAAGTAAGATGGATCATTTTTAAGGTCCAACGCCTTAAAATGATCACCACTTAAGTAAAAAAGAATCGCTTGATAAGAAAGAACTACGTAGGTCTGATTTTCTCATCCCAAATTGAGGAATACGTAGGAGCAAAGGGAAACACCCTTGTCGACCACAAAAAGAGAAAATATAAAAAGGGTATAAAGGATATAGAGACATAAAAAGGGAACATAAAAAATCAAAGTCATGTTTGCACATTCGATTAAAGGCTGCCGTCCCTTGGGACGAACGTGTGGGGTGCTAATACCTTCCCCGTGCGTAAATACAACTCCCGAACCTTTCACTTAAAAGTTCGTAGATCGCGTCTTTTCCGGTTTTTCCGATGTTTTCCTCAAATAAACGTTGGTGGCGACTCCGCGCGTATTCCTCTCGTGGAACACGCATCCCGCGAGTCTCGCGTCGCCCTCCCGCCGAAGGGTAGGTTGTGACAGTTGGCGACTCCACTGAGGACCTGTTTTGGGGTCGTCCTCTTTCCAAACGTGGATGGTTTGGTGGACCTAGCAGCAATCGACGCTTTCCTTGCCTACCACCATAGCAAGGAAAGTCCGGTGGTAGCTGTCTTGGCAGATCTATTTGACACATTTGACCGAAGGTGCGAAAAGAGTAGCGCACGGATCATCTGTTGCTTACCCGCCCTCTGTGTTTGGTTGGTTTCGCACTTGTTCCAACAAGACACAAGACATCCGTGTCCGCTCCTGAGCCATCGCTCGTGTACTGAAAAGAGGAGAATAGATTGGGACCAGCTCTTGGCCGGGATAGGAGGTAGAACAATCAGTTGGTTCCCCCGATGGAAGGAAGGAAAAGAAGGAGTCCTTTTCTCATGTGGAAGATACCCAAACATTCCGCTGGTAGGAACGAGGGGTTGTATTAACTACAATCCCGCGCTCGCTATAAGACAACTAGGGTACCCCATGAGGGGAGCACCAACGAAAGAAAGCATGTCTCCTTTCCTTGTGAGGGATTTCGGCGCACAAAATTCCAAGACTATACAAAGAATCCATAAGGCATGGGAAACCCCGTTAAGGAAAGATCAAGAGCTTAGAGGCATTCGTAATGGCATCATTGGTGGGTACCACGAATGGCTGAAAGTTCATATACGAGGTTTAGATTGGCTCGCCAAGTTAAAAGTCGTCAGCGAAGAGAGTTTTGAAGCACCGGAAGAGGACGAAGAAGTCCAAGCTCTCAAAAGCGAGTTAGGAAAGGCAAAACTTGCCAAGGAGAAGTTCAAGTTGGCCGCTACACACGTTCGGAAGGAGTGTGCCGGGTTACGGGAAGAGAATGCAATTACCGCAAGAGCCCTTGAACAAGAGACCAAGAGGGCTCGCAAGGAAGAGTATGGCCGGAACAAATTTCGCGGAGCTCTATGGGGTAGCAATAGTGAACTCAAGTTGCGAAGGGAAGAAAGGGACCAGTCGCGAGCACATAGCATGGTTTTGAAAGAGGAGTTAGTTGCCTGTTCAAGGTCCAAAAGAAGCTTGTCTCAGCGTTTATGCGAGACGGAGACCAACATGCTAGCTATCATCGCCAAGTACCAAGAAGAGTTAGGTCTTGCCGCAGCCCACGAGCATAGGGTTGCGGACGAATATGCCCAAGTATACGCGGAAAAAGAGGCTAGAGGAAGGGTGATCGACTCTTTACACCAAGAGGCAACCATGTGGATGGATCGGTTTGCTCTTACCTTGAACGGGAGTCAAGAACTTCCCCGATTGTTAGCCAAGGCCAAGGCGATGGCAGACACCTACTCCGCCCCCGAAGAGATTCATGGGCTTCTCGGCTATTGTCAGCATATGATAGACTTAATGGCCCACATAATTAGAAATCGTTAGGAAACTTGTATGGTCTCTCAGACCTTGACTAGATACGACTTCCTTTTTGAAATAAAATGAGTTGGTCCCATGTTTCTACTCCAAAAAGCTTGTGCAAATCAAATCACTCCTACATTTCATCTCCAGCATGCATTTTCTTTCTTTACCCACTCCTCACGTTTGGTTTTTTTTGGGGAAAAAACACCATAACTAAACGCGCCGCAAGGGATCCCTATCGCACCAGATCCAAATCTAGAACGATGGGTGATCAAGAGGAGACGCAGGAACAGATGAAAGCCGACATGTCGGCTCTGAAAGAACAAATGGCCTCCATGATGGAGGCCATGTTAAGTATG
Organism: Glycine soja; assembly: GCF_004193775.1. Taxonomy (NCBI): domain Eukaryota; kingdom Viridiplantae; phylum Streptophyta; class Magnoliopsida; order Fabales; family Fabaceae; genus Glycine; species Glycine soja. The sequence goes on from NC_041003.1 coordinate 34,943,551, forward strand.
AAGCAGCTCATAGAGAAGAACGCGGCCACCGCCGCCGCTGTCAGTTCGGTTGCCGAAGCAGACCCGACTCTCTTGGCAACTGCGCACCATCCTCCCTCAAACATAGTAGGACGGGGAAGGGACACACTGGGGCACGATGGCAGCCCTCACCTGGGATACAACCGAGCGGCTTACCCTTATGGATTGCCGCCCAATTATTCACCACCCGTCTTGCAAGAAGATGCGGGCCACATTGCTTCTCCCGTCCATGAAAGAGAGCCTCCTCAGCAGCCCGACGAAGTCCACAAAGACCCTCAAGATTATGCTCGAAGGGATGTCGAGTTCTATCCCCCGATCCCCGAAGGGCCGGCACCAGGCACGTTGCCTTAACCTAACATCGCAGCACCACCAATAGTTTTGTCCATGGAAGGGCCGCCTCCAGCAACTGAAGAAAGGAGGAAGCTCGTTCTCCTAGAGGAAAGATTGAGGGCCGTGGAAGGATTTGGGGATTATCCGTTCACAGACATGACGGATCTTTGCTTAGTACCCGATGTTGTTATTCCCCCGAAGTTCAAAGTGCCGGACTTCGACAAATATAAAGGGACGACTTGTCCCAAAAATCATCTCAAGATGTACTGCCGTAAGATGGGCGCCCACTCTAAAGATGAAAAGCTATTAATACACTTCTTTCAAGATAGCTTGGCCGGAGCCGCGGTAGTGTGGTACACTAATTTGGAAGCTTCCCGTATCCGTACTTGGAAGGATCTGATTACCGCCTTCCTAAGGCAGTATCAGTACAATTCTGATATGGCTCCTGACCGTACTCAACTGCAGAATATGTTCAAGAAAGAGGGTGAAACCTTTAAAGAATATGCGCAGCGATGGAGGGATTTGGCGGCACAAGTAGCTCCTCCCATGGTTGAGAGAGAGATGATCACCATGATGGTAGACACTCTACCAGTGTTCTACTATGAGAAGCTAGTAGGTTACATGCCGTCCAGCTTTGCGGATCTAGTGTTTGTCAGGGAAAGAATCGAGGTAGGATTGAAAAGAGGAAAGTTTGATTATGTTTCCTCCACAAATGCGAATGCCAAAAGAATCGGGGCAACAGGGGAAAAAAGGAAGGAAGGAGATGCCCATGCCGTCTCTTCAACACCCACGTGGGTCAAACCCCAGCAAACACCTCATGGTACCCATCAGTACGCGCAACATCACCCAAGTTTCTCGGCTCATACTGGGAACGCCTCTAGTTCAACACCCGTGCAGCCTAAGGCACCCACCCAGAGGGAAGCTCCCCAAGTTCCAACTCCGAACACGACTCGACTGGCCGGTAATTCCAACACGACAAGGAACTTCCCTCCGAGGCCATTTCCGGAATTCACCCCACTCCCAATGACGTACGAAGATCTTCTGCCATCCCTCATCGCCAATCATTTGGCCGTGGTAACTCCCGGAAGGGTCCTCGAACCCCCTTTCCCGAAGTGGTATGACCCTAACGCAACTTGCAAGTACCATGGGGGTGTCCCGGGGCATTCCGTCGAAAAATGCTTGGCCCTTAAATACAAGGTCCAACATTTAATGGATGCCGGATGGCTGACTTTCCAAGAGGATCGGCCCAATGTGAGAACCAACCCGCTCGCCAATCATGGAGGGGGAGCGGTTAATGCAGTTGAGTCCGATAGGCCGCACAGGTCTAAACCTTTAAGGGATGTGGCAACCCCTAGGAGGTTTATCTTTGAGGCCCTACAAAAAGGAGGTGTGATTCCCCATAATGGGTGTAAGGAGGATTCCTGTCTGCTACACTCCGGCGAGCTGCATGACATGGAGACATGTTTGGGAGTAGAGGAATTGTTACAGCGGATGATAGATCAAGGTCGACTGGAAGTCGGCATTGAAGGAAAAGAGGAGCAGCATATATGCATGCAATCTACGGAGGGGAGCGGTATTGCGAAGCCGAAACCCCTGGTGATATACTTCACTAAAAGCGCAGCTTCGCAAAAGCCCGGACACCCCTTAATAGCCAAACCTGTTCCTTTCCCGTACCAAAATAGCCACGCGGTCCCGTGGAGATATACACCTCCGGGGGAGAAGGAAGAAGAAGTCACTGACGTCAGCTCGCTGTCCGCTAAAGTGACAAATATCACGGGACTGAGTGGTGTGACCCGTAGTGGTCGTGTGTTCGCACCTCCGGACCTACCAGTCCAACCCGCGGACATCAAGGGAAAAGGAAAAGTGGTGGAGGAACAAGATGGCGAAGCACCCCACGCTTCGAATAAAGATATTCCGGCAAAGGGCCCCCCGGAGAAAAAGGATGGTAAAAAAGAGGTGTCGCTAGAGGAAGCCAGCGAGTTCCTTCGGATAATTCAGCAGAGCGAATTCAAGGTTATCGAACAGCTCAACAAAACCCCGGCCAGGGTCTCGCTGTTGGAGTTACTTATGAGCTCCGAGCCTCATCGGGCTCTGCTAGTAAAAGTGCTGAACGAGGCTTATGTGGCCCAAGATATCTCGGTAGAAGGTTTCGGAGGGCTGGTCAACAATATCACTGCCAACAACTATCTTGCCTTCGCCGAAGAAGAAATCCCCGCCGAGGGGAGAGGGCATAATAAGGCTTTACACGTATCAGTCAAGTGTATGGACCATATCGTAGCCAAGGTGCTCATCGATAATGGTTCCAGTTTAAACGTGATGCCTAAAAGCACTTTGGAAAGGTTACCATTCAATGCTTCCCACTTAAAACCAAGTTCAATGGTGGTTCGGGCCTTCGACGGCACTCGCCGAGAGGTTAGGGGAGAGATCGATCTCCCAGTACAAATAGGCCCTCACACCTGTCAAGTCACCTTCCAAATAATGCATATTAACCCCCCCTACAGCTGCCTGTTGGGGCGCCCGTGGATCCACTCAGTGGGAGTTGTGCCTTCTACACTCCACCAAAAGCTGAAATTCGTGGTGGATGGGCACTTGGTCATCGTGTCAGGCGAGGAAGATATCTTGGTAAGCTGCCCATCCTCCATGCCTTATGTGGAAGCCGCAGAAGAATCGTTAGAGACTGCTTTCCAGTCTTTTGAGGTGGTCAGCATTTCCTCTGTGGACTCCCTCTTTGGGCAGCCTTGTCTATCCGATGCAGCGGTAATGATGGCCCGAGTTATGTTGGGGAACGGTTATGAACCCGGGATGGGTTTAGGCAAAGACAACGGCGGCATAACTAGCCTGATAAATGCTCAAGGAAACCGTGGGAAGTATGGTTTAGGCTATAAGCCCACTCAGGCGGACATGAAAAGAAGCATCGCTGGAAGGAAGAACAGTGGTCAAAGCTCGCGTTGGATACAAGAAAGTGAAGGAAGCCCGCCCTGCCACATAAGTAGAAGCTTTATAAGCGCGGGTCTGGGAGACAAAGGTCAAGTGTTCGCGATATGCGAAGATGATGTTCCGAATACTTTGGATTTGGTACGACCATGCCCTCCCGATTTCCCGCTGGGAAATTGGCGAGTGGAGGAACGCCCCGGCATTTACGCAACAAGCATAATGTAAACCTTTACGGTTTTAAAAAGCTCTATAGTTGGGCCTAGGCTTTAGAGTTTTTTTCCTTTTGTTAAGGCTTTGTGTCTTTTGTTTTTTGAATTTATAAATACAAGGATCTTTCTTCATCTGTTCCTGGTCTCTACCCATTCTCATTCATTTGCATGTTTACTTCTTTTTCTGAAACGGCAGATCCGATGACGAGTCCCCCGAAGGTACTAATACCCGGGACCCGCCTATCGATTTCGAGCAAGAAATGAATCAAACGGAAGATGAAGGAAATGAGGATGTGGGACTTCCCCCAGAACTAGAAAGAATGGTCGCCCATGAGGACCAAGAAATGGGGCCTCATCAAGAAGAAACAGAGCTAGTAGACTTAGGAATTGGCAGTGGAAAGAGGGAAGTAAAGATAGGTACAGGTATTACTGCACCTATCCGTGAAGAATTAATAATCCTGCTAAAAGACTACCAAGACATCTTTGCTTGGTCATACCAAGATATGCCCGGTTTGAGTTCTGACATTGTACAGCACCGATTACCTCTAAATCCCGAGTGTTCCCCGGTAAAACAGAAACTGAGAAGGATGAAGCCCGAAACCTCCTTGAAAATAAAAGAAGAAGTGAAGAAGCAATTTGACGCTGGATTTCTGGCCGTCGCTCGGTATCCAGAATGGGTTGCCAACATCGTACCAGTTCCTAAGAAAGATGGGAAAGTACGAATGTGTGTGGATTATCGGGACCTGAATCGGGCCAGTCCCAAGGACAATTTTCCTTTACCACACATTGATACCCTCGTAGATAACACGGCCAATTTCGCTTTATTTTCCTTCATGGACGGTTTCTCTGGTTACAATCAGATAAAGATGGCGCCCGAGGATATGGAAAAGACTACTTTCGTCACCCTGTGGGGAACGTTCTGTTACAAGGTGATGTCCTTTGGACTCAAGAATGCCGGGGCAACTTATCAACGGGCCATGGTAGCTTTGTTCCATGATATGATGCATCAAGAGATCGAGGTCTACGTGGACGACATAATTGCTAAATCTAAATCCGAGGAAGAACACCTTGTCAACCTGCGGAAGTTGTTCGGAAGGCTTAAGAAATATCAATTAAGGTTGAACCCCGCTAAGTGTACCTTTGGGGTCAAATCAGGGAAATTGCTTGGTTTCATTGTAAGCCAGAAAAGGATAGAGGTAGACCCCGAAAAAGTGAAGGCTATCCTTGAGATACCAGAACCCCGTACAGAGAGGCAAGTCCGAGGTTTCCTGGGGCGCTTGAATTATATTGCCAGATTCATATCGCAGCTCACCGCCATTTGTGAGCCGTTGTTCAAACTCTTGCGCAAAAACCAAACTGATCGCTGGAATGAGGATTGCCAAGAGGCTTTTGGAAGTATCAAAAAGTGCCTAATGAATCCTCCCGTGCTTATGCCACCAGTACCTGGAAGGCCTCTCATTTTGTACATGACAATCTTGGACGAGTCAATGGGGTGTATGCTGGGGCAACATGACGAATCCGGGAAGAAAGAGCGCGCTGTTTACTACCTAAGTAAGAAGTTCACGACCTGTGAGATGAATTACTCCTTGCTCGAAAGAACGTGTTGTGCTTTAGTATGGGCATCCCATCGCCTAAGGCAGTACATGCTGAGCCATACTACCTGGTTGATATCCAAAATGGACCCAGTTAAGTACATCTTTGAAAAGCCAGCTCTCACGGGACGAATCGCCCGGTGGCAAGTCCTGCTATCTGAGTTTGATATAGTCTACGTCACCCAAAAGGCGATAAAAGGGAGCGCTTTAGCAGATTATTTGGCTCAACAGCCTCTTAACGACTACCAGCCCATGCATCCTGAATTCCCGGATGAGGACATCATGGCCTTGTTCGAGGAAAAATTGGACGAAGATCGGGACAAATGGACTGTATGGTTTGACGGAGCGTCAAACATTCTAGGTCATGGCGTTGGGGCAGTGTTGGTCTCTCCGGACAATCAATGTGTACCTTTCACAGCCAGGCTAGGGTTCGACTGCACCAACAACATGGCCGAATATGAAGCATGTGCCCTAGCCGTCCAGGCAGCAATTGACTCCAATGTCAAACTACTCAAGGTGTACGGCGACTCAGCGTTGGTAATCCATCAGTTGAGAGGGGAATGGGAAACTAGAGATCCCAAGCTGATACCCTACAAAGCCTATATCAAGGAATTGGCTAAGACCTTCGATGAGATCTCCTTCCATCATGTTCCCCGCGAGGAAAATCAAATGGCGGATGCACTTGCTACGTTGGCGTCTATGTTCCAGCTAACACCGCACGGGGATCTACCCTACATTGAATTTTGGTGTCGTGGCAAACCCGCGCATTGTTGCCAAGTGGAAGAGGAACGAGACAGAAAGCCTTGGTATTTCGACATCAAGCGATATGTCGTAAGCAAAGAATACCCGCCAGAGATTGCCGACAACGATAAAAGGGCATTGAGGAGGTTGGCAGCCGGTTTCTTCATGAGCGGAAGCATACTGTATAAGAGAAATCACGACATGACACTCCTGCGGTGTGTGGATGCCAGGGAGGCAAATCACATGATCGAGGAAGTCCATGAGGGCTCGTTTGGAACGCACGCCAACGGGCACACTATGGCCAGGAAGATCCTAAGAGCAGGTTATTACTGGTTTACCATGGAAAGTGATTGTTGTGTCCATGTGAGGAAGTGCCACAAATGTCAAGCATTCGCAGATAATGTCAATGCCCCACCACATCCTCTGAATGTCATGTCCGCCCCTTGGCCTTTCTCCATGTGGGGAATAGATGTCATCGGGGCCATTGAGCCCAAAGCCTCGAATGGTCATCGCTTCATCCTCGTGGCGATAGATTATTTCACCAAGTGGGTCAAGGCGGCTTCATATACCAATGTCACGAGGAATGTGGTGGTCAGGTTCATTAAGAAAGAGATCATCTGCCGATATGGTTTGCCAAGGAAGATTATCACAGACAACGGCACCAACCTGAATAATAAGATGATGGCGGAAATGTGCGAGGAGTTTAAAATCCAGCATCACAATTCCACGCCCTACCGGCCAAAGATGAATGGAGCCGTGGAAGAGGCCAATAAGAATATCAAAAAGATTATCCAAAAGATGACCGTGTCATACAAGGATTGGCACGAGATGCTCCCCTTCGCGTTACACGGTTACCGGACTTCAGTGCGAACGTCAACTGGGGCAACGCCGTTCTCATTGGTATATGGGATGGAGGCTGTGTTACCGTTTGAGGTAGAAGTCCCATCATTAAGGATCTTGGCAGAATCCGGATTAAAGGAATCAGAGTGGGCTCAAACACGCTACGATCAGCTCAACCTCGTTGAGGGTAAGCGCTTAACGGCCATGAGTCATGGGCGCTTATACCAGCAAAGAATGAAGAGTGCATTCGACAAGAAAGTACGCTTACGCAAGTTCCATGAGGGAGACCTTGTGCTAAAGAAAATGTCCCATGTTGTCAAGGACCATCGAGGGAAATGGGCCCTGAACTACGAAGGGCCTTTTGTTGTGAAGAGGGCTTTTTCCGGAGGAGCCCTGGTGCTTACCAACATGGATGGCGAAGAGCTACCTTTACCCGTGAACTCTGATGTCGTCAAACAATATTATGCTTAGAAGCTGGGGCAATTAAGGATGTCGCTGCATGTTCTTTATCTTTATGCGTTTTCTGGATTTCCCTCAGGGATTTCCTGTCTGTTGTATCTCTCGTTACAACCTTTCAAAGGAATGAACGTGGATTCGAGGCTTTAGTCCTCACGTTAGTTTCAAACCTTGCGTTAATCTGTGATCACCTGAGCCCTTCCGCTCAGTTCATGGGATGCCCCAAGCGCTTACTTAGAATTAAACCTGAACCAACTTTCCCTAAATTTGCTGCGTTTGAAAACATTCATGCATACGCATACGCATACGCATGCATATTGTTGTGGTAAAACAGGGGCAGGATCATCTTGAGCTACCTTCGGGGGTAGAGACAAAACACGAACGGCAGAAACCAATCAAGGTAAGATAATGACGCGATCAAGATTGGCCATACCTGGTTGTTTATTACTTGCAGGTACTTAAGGACGGATGCAAGTGGGGATGGGGTCACGACCGACCGATCGTTGCCCCTTCTCTGCACGAAACAAACAGAGAATGTCGCTGCAAGGCAGCCCCGTATCCTTTTTATTTTGCAGTTTTCTTTTACTATTTGTTTGTTTTAAAAAGTAAAAAATAAGTAATCAACGCCTAATTCTAACCTAAGTAAGTTCAAGTTAGGCGAGACGCTAATCCATGAGAAGGGAGGGGACATGGTTAATGTTCTCCTCAAAAAAAAAAAAAAAAAGTGTGCAGGTTAGCTCGCCTGGGCGAGCCATCCCTGCACCAAATTATAAGAATGACGAAAGGGGGGACGTTTTTGCATTCAAAAACTTCTTTTCCCCCTTTCAAAAGCCATACCCACGGGATTGACAAGTTTGCAGCCCTAGGGTCGTCCTTTTTCGCATTTTTTGATTCCGTTTTGCGCTTTTGTTCATCACCAACAAGAAATGGCCCCGAGGAAGCTTGCCTCAAAGAGGTCCAGGAAGGACAAGGCAGCCGAAGGAACTAGTTCCGCTCCGGAGTATGACAGTCACCGCTTTAGGAGCGCTGTACACCAGCAGTGCTTCGAGGCCATCAAGGGATGGTCGTTTCTCCGGGAGCGACGCGTCCAGCTCAGGGACGACGAGTATACTGATTTCCAGGAGGAAATAGGGCGCCGGCGGTGGGCATCACTGGTTACTCCCATGGCCAAGTTTGATCCAGAAATAGTCCTTGAGTTTTATGCCAATGCTTGGCCAACAGAGGAGGGCGTGCGTGACATGAGATCCTGGGTAAGGGGTCAGTGGATCCCGTTTGATGCCGACTCTATCGGCCAACTCCTAGGATATCCGTTGGTGTTGGAAGAGGGCCAGGAATGTGAGTATGGCCAGAGGAGGAACCGGTTTGATGGGTTCGATGAGGAGGCCATCGCCCAGCTGCTATGTATACCGGGGCAGGATTTTGCCCGGACTGCTACAGGGAGGCGAGTGCGAATCATGCGCACCAACATGACCACCCTGACCCAGATATGGATGACGTTGCTCCTCAGCAACATCCTGCCCACCGATCATAATTCCGACCTTCCCATGCCGAAGTGTCAGCTGGTGTACGCCATCCTGACACGGATGAGCATCCATGTGGCTCAGTTGATTGCTGATGCCATCTATATTTTTGCAGGTATGGCGCCTACTAGGCACCCTTTGGACCCAGACAAGTCCAACAGGGCCCTGGGATTCCCCGCACTGATCACAGGACTCTGCCAGTCGTTCGGAGTCCCCGTTGCACCTACCAAGGTGATTCGGCCGCCCATCACCCGGGCTTTTATTGAGACGTACTGTACCCAGAGACAGGCTCAGGGTGATGCTCCACAGGCCGCAGGCGCGCCACCACCGCCTCATCAGGCTGGCCAGGCTGGGGCATTTGACATGGAGCAGTATTTACGGCATTTGGTTCGCCAGCAGGCGGCCAATCACCGAGCACATGTACAGATCCATGATTGTCTGTACCAGATGAGCCTTAGCATGCAGAGCCAGGGCTTCGCTTCTTTTTCATACCCTACTCCAGACCAGTTCAGGGCAGAGGTTGCATGGCCCGGAGATTGGCCTGAGGCCCAAGCAGGAGAGGCACCCCCAGAAGCTCCCGGCGATGGAGAAGAGGCCCACGAGGACGAGGAGATGGCCGATTTGCTTGACTTCTTGGGAGGGAGTGGAGATACGTGACTGGGAGATCCCCAGATTCATGTTTTCTTTCATATTTCTTTTGTCATTTTTATTCTATGTTATTGTTTTGACTTGAGAGACTAATGTTTGTTTTTGTTGTTTCGATTGTCATTTGTACAGCGCATACATTTTTGTTTAGATTGTTGCGTTAGTGTTTATATATCATTACTATTGATGATGTTTGAAATTCTGGAACCGTGTAGAGTTCTTCGTTTAGGAACATCGTCCAAAAAGTATATATGTAAAATAAACAAAAATCATGATAAAAATAAAAATAGAAAAGAAAAAAATGAAATGGAAAAGAGAACAAAAGAGGAAAAAAGAGAGCAAGTAAAGAAAAAGAAAGCAAATAAGGAAAAAGAAAGCAAGAAAAAAAAAAGGAGAGAAAAAAGGAAAATAAGTTGTCTAGCTGAAAAACCAACATGCTTTTGAAAAGAGATGACTTCCAACTTTTCTTTGGAAAAATTCACTGATCATAACTAGTTTTTGAAAAAATGTGTATACACCTGAAGGGTGAATGCTGTGAAGATTTTCCCAGACGCCCAAAATGGACTCGGATGAATGCACAAATTGATAAAAGAACATATTTTGGAAACATTGGGTTGACCAAAATAGAGGAAATGAATCCTGAGCCCTAGCATCACATGACCATAAAAATTTGACACTTGAGTGTCCACATAGGTGCATGCATGACCAGTTTTGCATAAATTTCCAAATCATCATTTTTGCATTTGTGTCATGGAAATAATGTGGGGCATCCCTTTTTATCCTTGAACCAAACCAAACCCTGACATGTATCATGTCTAGTCATTCTACAAGCCTTGAGCCAAAATCCTGAGTCACCATAAACCTTACCCTCGGAAGCAAAAAAAAAAGAGGAAAGGAAATTTCCAATCAAAGAGAAAGCAAAAAAAAGAAAAGAAGAAGAAGAAGAAGAAGAAGAAGAGAAAAGAAGGAAAATTCCCCAATCAAAGAGTGGGAGAAAGCAAAAAGAAAAGAAAGGAAATACCCAATCAAAGAATGGGAGAAAGTAAAAAAGGAAGAAGAAGAAGGAAAGAAAGCTCCTGATCAGGGATCGAAGGAAAAACAGAAGAAATGTGCAGAGAGGTCTTTGGACCAGACCATATCTGAACAGTACAGAATTGTCACCCAATGAACAAAAAGAAGGAAAGGAAACCACGACCTAAAATGGTCTTCTCCCTTTGATTACCAACCAAAATCTCGTGCGCTAGCGACTTTTTCGCCCCGCACTAAACAAAAAAAAAACAGAAAAAGAAAAAGCCAACAAAAATCAAAAGCCAAAAATAATCAAAAGCCGAAAAACTCCCCAAAAGAACCCATTCCCAAGGGAAGTCCTATTTGATCCATGATCACGCATGTAATTTTTGATTTGATAGGAAATAATTTGCAAAGTCAAGTCATGACATATCTATGGTTCAGAATTAGGATGAAACACTTACCTGTGCGAGATTGATACACTTTGAGTGGATTTCTTCTATTTTTGTCGAACCCAGTGTTTCCTCTAAATGGTCATTTAGAAACGAAATGCTAACATCCAAAATCTCATTTATGGTTATGGGGGATCCCATCAGCAGACTCTCCTTCCCTGATAGACGCATTGTTTGTCACTCAAAAAAAAAAAAGCATATGCTGCTCTAAACAGTTGGAATATTTGTCTCTTTGCTAAAGCATGTTTGCATTTTAGTGGAGAAAACACCGAGACTTTTTCAAGTCTCACAAGTTATCCAGAACTACGTAGGTCTGAGTTCCTCATTGGAGGATACGTAGGAGCAAGAGCCTCGCTTTTGTCGACCATACCGCCTTTTGTCGCCATGACTCAAGAGCTGGTAGCCCGTGGAGACACCTTACGGTTATCCGCACCCTTTTGTCATCCAGAGGCGGTGGGCCCGATGACAAGCAGAGACAAAATTTGGTCATTCTGCACCCTTTTGTCATCCAGAGGCGGCGGGCCCGATGATACGCGGAGATACCTTACGGTTATCCGCACCCTTTTGTCATCCAGAGGCGGCGGGCCCGATGATACGCGGAGATACCTTACGGTTATCCGCCCCCTTTTGTCATCCAGAGGCGGCAGGCCCGATGACAAGCAGAGACCAAATTTGGTCATTCTGCACCCTTGTATCATCCAGAGGCGGCGGGCCCGATGACAAGCAGAGACCAAATTTGGTCATTCTGCACCCTTATATCATCCAGAGGCGGCGGGCCCGATGATACGCGGAGATACCTTACGGTTATCCGCACCCTTTTGTCATCCAGAGGCGGCGGGCCCGATGATACGCGGAGATACCTTACGGTTATCCGCACCCTTTTGTCATCCAGAGGCGGCAGGCCCGATGACAAGCAGAGACCAAATTTGGTCATTCTGCACCCTTGTATCATCCAGAGGCGGCGGGCCCGATGACAAGCAGAGACCAAATTTGGTCATTCTGCACCCTTATATCATCCAGAGGCGGCGGGCCCGATGATACGCGGAGATACCTTACGGTTATCCGCACCCTTTTGTCATCCAGAGGCGGCGGGCCCGATGACAAGCAGAGACCAAATTTGGTCATTCTGCACCCTTGTATCATCCAGAGGCGGCGGGCCCGATGATACGCGGAGATACCTTACGGTTATCCGCACCCTTTTGTCATCCAGAGGCGACGGGCCCGATGACAAGCAGAGACCAAATTTGGTCATTCTGCACCCTTGTATCATCCAGAGGCGGCGGGCCCGATGATACGCGGAGATACCTTACGGTTATCCGCACCCTTTTGTCATCTAGAGGCGGCGGGCCCGATGACAAGCAGAGACCAAATTTGGTCATTCTGCACCCTTGTATCATCCAGAGGCGGCGGGCCCGATGATACGCGGAGATACCTTACGGTTATCCGCACCCTTTTGTCATCTAGAGGCGGCGGGCCCGATGACAAGCAGAGACAAAATTTGGTCATTCTGCACCCTTGTATCATCCAGAGGCGGCGGGCCCGATGATACGCGGAGATACCTTACGGTTATCCGCACCCTTGTGTCATCCAGAGGCAGCGGGCCCGATGATACGCGGAAATACCCGAGTGGTTATCCGTATAAACATTCTTTTGCTATCTGTAAGACAGAACGCTTGATAGCATGCAGAGGCTAACATAGTCTTCTGCACCTTTTGTTCCTCCGGGAACAACAAGTCATTTACATGTGGAAATTTCATGGTCACCCGCGACTCTCGTCAACCGAGAGGAGCGAAATTAGTGTCATACACTAATTTTCGTCCGGGGACCTTTGCTTGATAACATGCGACCTTTCTTTGGTCCTTGTGAGGTGCTTGGCACCCATCATTAGGCAATTTGTGAAATTTCGGGAACGACAAGTCATGGTCACCCGCAACTCTCGTCAACCGAGAGGAGCGAAATTAGTGTCATACACTAATTTTCGTCCGGGGACCTTTACTTGATGACATGCGACCTTTCTTTGGTCCTTGTGAGGTGCTTGGCACCCATCATTAGGCAATTTGTGGAAACCCGGGAACAACAAGTCATTTTGCATGTGGAGATTTTATGGTCACCCGCGACTCTCGTCAAATCGAGAGGGACGAAATTAGTGTCTTATCTTTACTTTCCTTTTATCTCCAATAAAAGACAAGTAAAGAGGGGCAACTGTCATACCCTAATTTCATCCGGGGACTTTTGCTTGATGACATGCGACCTTTCTTTGGTCCTTGTGAGGTGCTTGGTACCCATCATTAGGCAATTTGTGAAATTCCAGGACATGCCGAAAAACCCAAAAAAATATTGATGCACAATCCGTAAGTTTCCGTGACACACCGGAAATCAAATGGAAGCATCGTTGCATAATTAAGTGAGGTTCCGTAACATTCCGTAAGTCAAAAAGGGGATGATTATGTAATCCGCAAGGTTCCGTAACATTACGGAAAGAAAACAAGTATTGTTACGAGATTCGTAAGTTTCCGTAACTTTACGAAAAAGAATCACCAAAAAAAAGCAGAGGGGGTGTACTTAGTAAAAATGGGGGTGCAAATAGCACCCAGGCCCACTTGGGCCCTCCAGAATATTCCTCCAGAAGGCTGTTGCTTCTGGAGGAAGCAACCTGGCTCGCCTGGGCGAGCTGAGCTCGCCTGGGCGAGCTGGGCGGCAACCACCTCCCCTATTTTGCTATAAATAGGGGAGGAAGTGAAGAAGAAAAGGGTTCAGCCCCTTAGGCACTTCTCTCTCTTTCGAATTTGCTTGGAAAAATTGTTTCCGTGAAGAAAATCTAAGCCGAGGCGCTTCCGAAACGTTTCCGTAACATTTTCCGGGGGGAATTTCGCAAAGGTTTCAACCGTTCTTCGACGTTCTTCATCTGTTCTTCATCGTTCTTCGATCTTCAACGGGTAAGTACCTCGAACCAAGCTTTTCGATTCATTCTATGTACCCGTAGTGGTCCACATTGTGTTTCGTGCATTTTTTATTCTCGTTTTGTTTACTTTTTATACCCCCTCTTGACGTGCTTAAGCCATTTTTACTTAAGTCATTTCTCGCTTAACTTAAAAATAAAATAAATTTCCACCGAACGTTTGAATTGTATTATCCGTTAACTTCGGTTAAAATAAATTCCGACCGTTCGGTCGTGCCGTAACCACGTTGGAAATCAAAAAAGAGGTAAAAAATAATATAATAATAAAAAAAACATCTTTTAGCAAAATAAAGCGGAAAATCAATCGGACGTTTTCTCTTTGGGATTTCTCATTCTTAATCGAATTGATTAATAACTAAAGTGAAACTAAGGCTAAAATCAAACTCGCCTAGTCAAGCTCGTCCACAAAAATAGGCTTTTGAAGTTTGTCATTTCAATTTCTCACTAAGTAAGATGGATCATTTTTAAGGTCCAACGCCTTAAAATGATCACCACTTAAGTAAAAAAGAATCGCTTGATAAGAAAGAACTACGTAGGTCTGATTTTCTCATCCCAAATTGAGGAATACGTAGGAGCAAAGGGAAACACCCTTGTCGACCACAAAAAGAGAAAATATAAAAAGGGTATAAAGGATATAGAGACATAAAAAGGGAACATAAAAAATCAAAGTCATGTTTGCACATTCGATTAAAGGCTGTCGTCCCTTGGGACGGACGTGTGGGGTGCTAATACCTTCCCTGTGCGTAAATACAACTCCCGAACCTTTCACTTAAAAGTTCGTAGATCGCGTCTTTTCCGGTTTTTCCGACGTTTTCCTCAAATAAACGTTGGTGGCGACTCCGCGCGTATTCCTTTCGTGGAACACGCATCCCGCGAGTCTCGCGTCGCCCTCCCGCCGAAGGGTAGGTTGCGACAATCATAAAGCTTGCTTCTACAATCTCCCCCTTTTTGATGATGACAACTTCTGAAATCAAGAAACACACACACTTTTTCCTAGTCGATCACTCTCATGGATTTCCATTCTCCCCCTTTTTTTTTTGAATTTATGCTTCTCTTAAAATTAAGTTGATTACTCATGTGAGTTCTTGATTTAATCCCTATTTCTCTCCCCCTTTGGCATCAACAAAAAATCCAAAGTGCGTAACAAATTTAAAGCATGCAAATACAACTAAGCATCCACACAACATTCATGAAAAATATAAACCAAATCATGAAGCAAGAACCATGAAGCAAGAACCACGAATAGATGAAATATAAAATCCACATAGTCAAATAACATAATTAATATTTGTTCAAACATACCAGACAAATAAAGAAATAGTAAATTGTTCAAATATCATAATAATATAGCCAAATACAAGGCTGGAAATCAAAGTGCTAGTTAATATAAAATAATATAAAACTAAGATGATGGCGGCGGCGGTGGTGGTAGATCAAAGCTTGAATGAATGTAAGACACATCTTCTTCAACCTTGGTGATTCTTGACTCCATCTCATTGAAGTGCATATCTACTTGTAATTCCAAGGTGTCAAACCTTTCATCAACAAAGGTTTGAAGGCCATCAAACCTGTCCAAAGTCTTTGAAAGAAGAGATGAATCTTCTCCATCATGTCCTTCTTCACCAACATGTCGAGCACCCTTCTTCACCCAAGAGCCATCATGCTCCTTTTGATAACCAAAGGATGCTATGACTGAAGTGCCTATAAGGAAGGATCTCTTGATTGGAACATAGGGTTCAGAATCAAGAGGGATGATGGAAGCTTGCTTGTGGGGCTTCTATGGAGGCTGGATCTTTGAGCTTCAATGAGGTCCTTTAATGGTGATTTTCCACCATGGAGATGCAGTGGAAGACAAAGGAGAAGAGGTGAGAGGAGGCGCCATCCACTAGGGAATAAGCCATGGATGAAGGAGCTTCACCACCAAGATGAGCCTTGGATAAGAAGCTTGGAAGGATGCTTCAATGGAGGAAAAGAAAGAGGGAGAGAAAGAGAGAGGGGGGAGCACGAAATTGAAGGAATAAAAGAGGGAGAGAAGTGGAACTTTGAAGTATGTCTCACAAGACTCTCATTCATCAAAGTTACAACAAGTGTTACACATGTTTCTATTTATAGACTAGGTAGCTTCCTTGAGAAGCTTTCTTGAGAAAACTTCCTTGAGAAGCTTCTTTGAGAAAACTTCCTTGAGAAGCTAGAGCTTAGCTACACACACCCCTCTCATAACTAAGCTCACCTCCTTGAGAAGCTTCCTTAAGAAGATTCCTAAAGAAGCTAGAGCTTAGCTACACATACCTCTCTAATAGCTAAGCTCACCTCCTTGAGATGAGAAGCTAGAACTTAGCTACACACCCCCTATAATAGCTAAGCTCACCCCCATGACAAAAAAACATGAAAATACAAAAAAAATTCCTTACTACAAAGACTACCCTCGAAATACAAGGCTAAAACCCTATACTACTAGAATGGCCAAAATACAAGGCCCAAACGAAGGAAAAACCTATTCTAATATTTACAAAGATAAGCGGGCTTATACTTAGCCCATGGGCTCGAAATCTACCCTAAGGCTCATGAGAACCCTAGGGCCTTCCCTTGGATCTCTAGCCCAATCTACTTGGAGTCTTCTACCCAATGCCCTTGCGGGATAGGATTGCATCAAGGGATGTTGAAGTGTTGAAGGAAAAAGGTGACTAGATGAGGATAAGGCAATGGAGCATTCAATTGCAATGCCTTATGCATGCGATATCTAACAAGATGTGCCCAATCAATTTGTAAACCTTTATGAAAGGCCCACATAACAATGAGATCTTCTTCAGAAACCTGTGCAAGGTTTGAAGATCTCGAAAGCAAGATGTGAACAATTAGAAAATGGAGGATGCGGCTTTCAAAAGCCAATGAACCGGAAAGAAGCCTTCCGGTCATATTTTCTTGGTTGGTGCAAACCAACCGGCGGACATCATGCACAGAAAAATCAAACTTCCAATCGTCAATCAATGCACCTTCAAATGGTACACCTTCACTTGACAATTGGGTTAAATCATAGAATAGGGACTGGTCAATGACCATCTTAATCCTATAAACCTCAGACATTAGGGTACCTTCTTGGATTTCTAGGTTTGAATAGAAGACTTTGACTAGATCAGAATAAATAGGTAATTTTAAAGACATGAATGGGATAAGATTAGAGTTTTCAAATGCTTGAAAGCATTCAAAACTCTCATTTGAAAAGAAATCCATATCTATGAATTTTGGGTTAATAATGGAACGAGAGGAAAAGAGGTTTGTGTACTGTATCCGTTGTTCCTTTGATGAAAACAATGATCCAGAGGGAATGGAGGAAGGAATTGGCGTTTCCTGTGACCCGGAATGTCGTTGACTCCGACTTGAAGTGCCCTTTCGCTTCTTTGATGGTTCTGCCATTTTGAAGAGTTTTTTCAAAATTTCAATCGGTTCAAATGAAAGTGAATGAAAAAAGATGAAGTTTGGGCTTTGTGGGGAGTGATTTGGACAAGAAATGAGTGATATATCGCTAGAGAAAGATTTGGGGGCGAGGGTTTTCAAGAGAGAAAAGAGTTGCAGGTTTCAGAATTTGAAATTTGAATATATAGATGCAGGGACGCATTGTAATCGATTACACAAATATGGTAATCGATTACCAGAAAGCAACATAGCCAAAAATAATTGCTTGTAATCGATTACACTATTATGGTAATCGATTACCAGAGGTTATTTTAGCCAGAAAACAAAAGCTAATAGACTTTTTAGGAGAGAAGAAATTTAGAAAGATTATCAAACTATTTTTTAAAGAAGAAATATATTAAAAATACTTTATGAATGATTCTTAATCATGTAATTCACAAATCATGAAAAAACATTAAAACATGTAGATAAAAAATTATATCAAAGTAATCAAACACAAGTATTGAAGAGTAATGATTATAGATATTATTAAAGCATTTTAATGAAAGTTTTATGCAAAGAAGATAAACTCAATCAAGAACACATATTCATAATTTCAAACAATCAAAACAGACAAATAAAAAATTGTTAATCATCATAATCAAACTGATTGAAGAAAAATTTCAACTTAAGAGAAATTTTAATAAGAGAATGGTTTTGATATTACCTTTTTCATGATTAAAGTGTCTAGATCTTCAAAGACGAGGATCATACTTTTTCTCCTTGTTTTTCATTCTTGAGAGATGTTCTCATCACTTTCATAATCCTTGGTTAGAAGATTTATCTCCTTTTCTGAACCATCGGATGAATCATTGTCATCCCATGCAATGTAGGCTTTCTTAGCCCTTCTTTCATCAAACCTTTTCTTTTCGCTTTTCTCAGGCCACTCTTCATTTGAAGGACAATTGGCCTTAATGTGACCAATTTGGTTGCATTTGTAACACCTAAGGACTTGAGAGTCTTCTTGTGATTTTCTTCCATTGTTGAAGTTCTGACGCCTGTCAATTCTTCTTTTCTTGATAAATTTCTGAAATTTCTTCACAAAGAATGAAAAATCTTCTTCATCATCTGAATCTTCTTCTTCGTTTTCTTCTTGCGTTGATGATGAGGCTTTAAGGGCTATACTTCTCTTCTTTTTGTCATTTTCTTCATTTTGATTAAAGCGTTGTAGTTCCATCTCATGTTCCTGCAATTTTCTAAATAGAGTAGCAAGAGACATGGAAGATAGATCTTTACTTTCAGAAATAGCAGTTACCTTGGGCTGCCATTCCCTACTTAAACATCTTAAAACTTTATTAATCAAATCTTCATTAGGAAAGATTTTTCCTAGAGAGGCAAGGTGGTTTACTATATGTGTAAATCTTTTATGCAAACTATGGATATTTTCATTAAGGTTCATCCTAAATAATTCATATTCATGGGTAAGGGTATTGATTCTAGACCTTTTGACATCAGTGGTTCCTTCATGGGTTAATTGGAGAGTATCCCACATCTCCTTGGCATTTGTACAATTTGACACTCTAAAATACTCATCTATTCCTTGGGCTGAAGTAATAATGTTTTTGGCTTTGAGATCATACTAGATTCTTCTCCTATCTTCTTCTGTCCACTTATCTCTAGGTTTTCAGGTTGTAGTGCTTGTGCTTACATCTACTACAGTGAGTATGTGTGGTCCTATTTCTATTGCTTCCCAAATATTTAGATCTATGGCTTCAATAAAAATCTGCATACGGGTTTTCCAATAATGGTAACCCTCTCCATTGAAAATGGGTGGTCTATGTATGGAATTTCCTTCAGGAAAAAAAGGATTTGAAGAGGCCATGAATCTTGAAGTGGTTAGACTTTCTACAAGATACCTGCTCTGATACCACTTGTTGGATCAAGTGGCCTCGAAATAATTAAGAAGGGGGGGTTGAATTAATTATTCCGAAACCTTTACTTATTAAAAAATTACTCTTCTAAGGCTTTTACTATGTTGTTAAGTGAATAAAGAGTAGAAGAGAAACTTAACCAAAAGTAAAAGCAGAAATTAAAAGAGTAGGGAAGAAGGAGACAAACACACACGAGTTTTTATACTGGTTCGGCAACAACCCGTGCCTACATCCAGTCCCCAAGCGACCTACGGTCCTTGAGATTTCTTTTAAACCTTGTAAAATTCCTTTACAAGCAAAGATCCACAAGGGATGTACCCTCCCTTGTTCTCTTTGAACAACCTAGTGGATGTACCCTCCACTAGAACTGATCCACAAGAGATGTACCCTCTCTTGTTCTCAGTCAAACCCAAGTAGATGTACGCTCTACTTGTACCACAAAGGATGTACCCTCCAATGTGTTAAGAGAAAGATCTCAGGCGGTTAAACCTTTGAAACTTTGTGAATGGGGATACAAAAGAATTCTCAGGCGGTTTGTCCTTTGAAATCTTTTGTATATGGGAAAGGGAAGAATCAAAAGAATTCTCAGACTGTGTCGTTTTGAATTCTTTGACAAGGGAGAAGGGAGACACAAAAGAATTCAGACGGTTAGTCCTTTGTTCTTTTTGGAAAAGGGAGAAGAGAGACACAAAAAGAATTCAGGCGGTTAGTCCATGGTGATTTCTTTTCGGCAAAGGGAGAAGAGAATGAAAAGGATGAATAGCACAAGTTTTCAAGGTTTGGAAAACCGGAAAACTTTGGAAAGCTTTTGGAAAAAGGAAGAAAAAGAAGAAGTTCAAAGAGATTCAAAAGTTGTAAATGATTGTATTGCAAAAGTTGTTCAAGATTATTGAAATGCAAAACAAAGTCTTGCTTTTATAGACTCTTCATGTCTGGTCAAGAGAACCATTAGAAGAGTTATAACTTTTAGAAAAACTTAAAACCAATTTGAAAAAGTAAAAAAAAAAAACTATTTGAAGAGTTACATCTTTTGATTTGTTCATAAACTATTACTGGTAATCGATTACCAAATTAGTGTAATCGATTATAGAAAGTTTTTTTATGAAAGAATGTGACTCTTTGGTAAAAAGGTTTTAAGAAAAATCCAAGTGCTACCCAGTTTTTGAAAAAACATTTTCATACTTATCTTGATTAATTCTTCTCTTGATTCTTGAATCTTGAGTCTTGAATCTTGATCTTGATTCTTGGAAGCTTGAACCTTGAATCTTGATTCTTGATTCTTGAAATCAAATTTCCTCTTGAACCTTGAAGTGTTCTTGATTCAATCTTGAACATCTTGAACTCGTTCTTTGATTCTTGAGATCATCATCTTTGTTATCATGAAGTGTTCTTGACCTTTGAGCTTTTTGTCATCACCTTTGTTATCAACAAAACTTCTTTGAATCAATCTTGATTCATCATGAAGCTTGCTTCTACACTAACCGCTTAAAAATTCTTTGTCTTAAAACATTGGAGGGTACATCCTTTGTGGTACAAGTAGAGTGTACATCTATATTGGATTGTAATACTGAGAATAAGAGAGGGTACATCTCTTGTGGATCAGTTCAAGTGGAGGGTACATCCACTTGGTTGTTCAAAGAGAACAAGGGAGGGTACATCCCTTATGGATCTTTGTTTGTAAAGGATTTTACAAGGTTATTGGAAATCTCTGGAACCGGTGGTTGCTTGGGGACTGGATGTAAACACGGTTGTTGTCGAACCAGTATAAGTCTTTTGTTTGTCTTCTTCTTCCCTACACTTTTTATCTTTCCACTGTGTGCTTTTTATTTTCGCTATACTTTTGTCTAAGTTATTATTTTTGTTCTTTACTTTTCTCATAACTTAGTAGTAAAGCCTAATTGAATCTAGTAACATTAAGAAAAATAAATTTTTAATTAGTCAAGACACGTTCATAATTAATTCAACCCCATTTTCTTAATATTTCCGAGACCACTTGATCCAACACTAATTTATTTTTTCTACACATGTAAAATTGTCCTGTTAAAGACTAGACAATTGAAATTATACACTGTGTAATTTAATTATATATTTGTGCGATTTAATTTATTATATGTATAATATTAATTGTATAAGTTTCATGTTAGTTATATTTATTTTAGTGTAAATAATTATTTAGCAAGTTGGTTGAAATTCGGAAACTGCTAGAACAAAAAACTTCCATCTACAGCACAAAATTGCATCACGCACTGAGCGACAGTGTAATTTAACTCTCTATGAGATTTACTTTGGGTGTATTCCTAGGGAGATTAGCACAATAACATAGGAAATTAAGATAAGAGGTCCTCATTCTTTGAAAAAAAATCAATTGAAGCCCTCATTCACCATTTTCACGAGTTCAACATTGAGGGATAGAGGTCCAGTTTTTCTTCTTCTTCCAAGCTTGCTTCTAGTGTTCTTGAGTCATTGATCCATCAAGCTTAGGTAAATAAGTTCCATTCTTCATCCCAGACTTAATTTCTCTTCATTTTCTTATTTTATCTTCTCCAGTAACTTAAAAGTGTCATTTTTACTCATGAAGGGAAATCTTTGAAAATTGAACATTCTTCATTCTTCCTTCAAATTTTTTTCATTTTCATCAATAGGTAAGGAGGTCTCTCCAACTCTTGAACCCTATGCTTGTTGTTAAACTTCCTTAAACATGTTGTCTTGAAATTTTTGTGCTTACTGCCATGTTCTAGATTCGTGAACTGAGCTATTTCCCTTGAGTTTTTTATGCCAAAAATGAGTTCTTTGGTTACTAATACATAGGATTAGCCTTAAATTTCACTTAAATCGGAGTTTCCTAGTAAAATTTACGAATAAAACAAGTTTAAGGAGCACTTATAAAATGAAAATCTGCCACGAAATTGTACTTACTGTTATAGAAGTATGAACTATTTTTCTTATAGTTTTAACCTAAAAAATGAGTTTTTTATGTTTGAAAATGTAGAGTAGCATATAAGATTTGCGAAAATCCGATTCTCGAAGCATCGAAAACACTAAAAATAAGTTAGGAGTGGAACTTTGTAAAACTGAGCGACAGAGTGATTTTAAATTGTAGACAACTTAATTTTGGAATCCATGCCTCTGGATATATTACTTTAGAATTATTTATTTTTGGAAATGTTTATTTAATTGTCATATGATTACTGAGATAAACTACAAACTATAATGACTGATGCATGCTCTGAATTGTGATGATTCTCTGCTGATAAAATTACTGAAATGCATGCATATATATTTTTCATTATTGTTGCTGAATGATAGGACCAGTAGAGCGTGAACTACACAATTATATCTACGGCATGTGGCATGCAAATTTACTTTTCTATTATATATATATATATATATATATATATATATATATATGTTTGCATATTTCCATTTTTTATCTGTACGCATTGTGGTTTGGGTTCGGGGGTGTTTGACCCTCGACAAATTATTTGTTATGTTTGTTTAGATAGCTATAATTACAACCATTATGTTGTCTAATTGTTTTGTGTGATAAGTAGTTTTACCACTTAAGAGGTCACGACTGCTTCCCTAAGAGTAGTACGTAGGCCTGAGCCTTGTCTCTCTTTCTTATTTGTACACGTTAGTTGATGTATGTAGTATGAGAACTACGCATATGTTATGGTGGCAAGATTCAAGAAGACTAGACAAAGAGTAAGGAACCACAGTTGTTCTATTTTCTTCTGTAATAAGGTGAGGCTACGTTTTGGAGATGGATGATGGACAGAGATACATTGGGGTATAGTGTGCAGAAAGGTTCGAGGAACCTAAAGGAATTAGCGAGTGGTGACTACCCGGTTTATGGTGTACTCGTTTAGCGCGGGTAACTGACAGGCCTCACTTTGCTACTCTTGATGGGCTCCGAGACTATGCTTTTTGAGTTTGGAGTTGGGGGATTGGTGTATGATGTATCCATATGTAGCGATAACTCCCGAATGTCATCCACATGGTTTTGTAAGATTATCAAGACCTGGGATGATTGGTGGCAGTGATTGGACCCTGTTGTGAAATAAGTGTGATAGTTACATGCTTAGGACGGGAGCATGTTGTTTGTTTAGATAACCACACGTGGTGATTACGTAGATTGTATGCTTTAATTTTGTTTGTAATTGCTTGTTTTTTGTGGCGTTTAAGGAGTGGAGGACTCACCCTTGCAACCACCAATTTTAGGGGGAGGTCATGGAGGATGTTCACGTGGATTAGTAGATACTACTACAGTTATACAATGGAGGGAGAGACACGCCTCCACATGCACTTTGGTTACATCCACACCACTTTTTGCTGGTAGATAAGCCCCAACTACCACCAATCACCGTAGAGGCACACACTACATATCACTTGTGGGTCTTGGGTAGCGATTACTCTAAGTGTAGGATTGTTTTTCTTTTTTATGTATATTTGGGGTTGGAAGATTTCTATACTTGGTGTCCTGATTGAAATTCTGATACTGGGGACAGATGTCGTACCGGATGTCACGACATCACGCTTCAGAACATGCAGATTATATTTGACTGTATGAACAGATTAATCAAGTAAATAACACAAGAGAATTGTTAACCCAGTTTGGTGCAACCTCACCTACATCTGGGGGCTACCAAGCCAGGGAGGAAATCCACTAAAATAGTGTTAGTTCGAAGATCTAACAGCCACTGTTTACAACCTTCTCACCTAACCACTACCCGTGCAATCTCTACCTAAGAGCCACTCTTAGATATGAGAACCCCTCTCACTCCCTCTCAATCACACTCCCGTGTTTACAAATAAATCAAAGACACACCAGAGATTGCTCTCTGAACAATAGAGATCAACTCTACACAAACTATAGAGATCAACTCTACACACTCAGGTCCAACACTTGATGTTAGGGTAACATCAAGGTGGCTCACAAAACACTCAAGTCCCAAAACTCACAAAATAACTCTTCAATCCCGGACTTGGTAGAAA
The DNA here is from genome assembly GCF_004193775.1 of Glycine soja. Taxonomy (NCBI): domain Eukaryota; kingdom Viridiplantae; phylum Streptophyta; class Magnoliopsida; order Fabales; family Fabaceae; genus Glycine; species Glycine soja. Next base: position 34,967,574 of record NC_041003.1, read on the forward strand.
ACTCGTGCAGCCTTCATGTTTATATAGCTGTGTGCGTATCTGGGCTGCAACAACTTGTGCTGGATGAGATCTATCATTCTCCTGAAAAATCTGCACTTAAAGATCTAAAAGATACAGTTTGATCTTTTAGTTTTTATCTTTAATCTTTAATCCCTGAACGAACTCTTCTAGTTTGTAATTCGAACTTTAATTATCTTTTAATTCGTTCCTAAAGATAGATCGTCTAATCTGTTGCTAACTGCACAATAATCTGTTAAAGATATAACAGATTTATGTGTCCAGTATTTTCGGGCAAGATGTCCTGGACATCGTATCCGACATCGTGGATCCTGCAGCTTCAATTCTTCATTTGACTTTTATCTTGCCTTGTGCATTGTGCAGCAACTCCAGTATTTTCGGGCAGGATGTCCTGGACATTGTATCCGACATCGTGGATCCTGCAGCTTCAATTCTTCATTTGACATTTTATCTTGCCTTGTGCATTGTGCAGCCCGATCTTATTCCTTGACATAACATTGGACATCATGTGCAGCAACTCCAGCTTTCCTTCATTGTGCTATCATTCGACATCCCTCCAAACACAATGTCATCAACATATATCTGTGCTATCATCAAGTGTTCAGCATCTTGTTTGACAAAGAGAGTCTTGTCAATTCCTCCCTTCCTATACCCTTGCTGAGTAAGGAACTCTGTTAGCCTTTCATACCAAGCTCTTGGAGCTTGCTTCAATCCATAGAGAGCCTTCTTGAGCCTGTATACATGATCTGGATGAGTTGGATCTACAAATCCCTTTGGCTGCTCCACATAGACTTCTTCATTCAGGTATCCATTCAGAAACGCGCTCTTCACATCCATCTGGTACAGCTTGAATTTGAGGATGCAAGCTACACCAAGTAACAATCTGATGGACTCAAGTCTAGCAACAGGGGCAAAAGTTTCATCAAAGTCTACACCTTCAATCTGAGTGTAGCCTTGAGCAACAAGTCTGGCCTTGTTTCTGGTTATAACACCTTCTTCATTGATTTTGTTCTTGAAGATCCACTTGGTGCCGATTACATTAGTTCCCTCGGGTCTAGGAACTAGCTCCCAAACTTCATTCCTTTTGAATTGCCCCAATTCTTCTTGCATAGCATTGATCCAGAACTCATCAGTCAGTGCCTCTTTCACATTCTTGGGCTCAATTTTGGAGACAAAGCATGAATTGGAGACAATCTCAATCTCCCTTGATCTTGTAGTGACCCCTCTGCTTGGATCTCCTATAATCAGCTCCTTGGGGTGCATCTTCTGGATTCTAATGGAGGGTTTCTTGTCAAGTTGATTGATGTTTGGATCATCTGTAGCAGAATCAGAGTTTTCTGCATTTTCTGCACTGTTAGCTGTATCTGCTACATTGTCTCCCGATGTTCTGACATCTTCTTCGACATCCTTCTTTCTTGCTGGAGTTAGATCATCAACAACCACATTGATGGATTCCATCACAGTTCTGGTTCTGGAATTGAATACTCTATATGCTCTGCTGTTTGTGGAGTATCCCAAGAATATTCCTGCATTACTCTTTGGATCCATCTTTCTCCTTTGCTCTCTATCTGCCAAAATGTAACATGGACTTCCAAAGATGTGGAAGTGCTTGACAGTTGGCTTCCTCCCATTCCAGATTTCATACAGTGTGGTTGGAGTCCCTCTTCTAAGTGTGACTCTATTGTGGATGTAGCATGCTGTGTTCATGGCTTCAGCCCAGAGATTATAGGGAAGTTCTTTGGCATGAAGCATGACCCTAGCAGCCTCTTGCAAAGTCCTGTTTTTCCTTTCAACTATGCCATTCTGTTGTGGTGTAATGGCTGCAGAGAACTCATGAGTGATGCCCTCAGATGTGCAGAATTCAGTAAACTTGCTGTTTTCAAATTCTCTGCCATGGTCACTCCTGATTCTCTTGATGACACAGTCTTTTTCTCTTTGAAGTCTTAGACTCAACTCCTTGAATACTTCAAAGGTGTCTGATTTCTCTCTGATAAAGTTGACCCAGGTAAATCTGGAGAAATCATCCACAACAACATAGGCATACCTCTTTCCTCCAAGGCTTTCAACTTGCATAGGCCCCATCAAGTCCATGTGAAGTAGTTCCAGCACCCTGGAAGTGGTCTGATGTTGAAGCTTCTGGTGGGACATCTTGACTTGCTTTCCAATCTGACATTCACCACAGATTCTGCCTTCTTTTATTTTCAGATTGGGAATGCCTCTAACAGCACCTTTGTCAATGATTTTCTTCATGCCTCTTAAGTGCAGATGTCCAAATCTTTGATGCCATATTCTGACTTCATCTTCTTTGGAGGATAGACATGTGGAGGAGTAACTGGTTTCTTGAGGTGTCCATAGGTAACAGTTGTCCTTTGATCTGCTGCCCTTCATTAGAACTTCACTCTTCTCATTTGTCACCAAGCATTCTGACTTTGTGAAGTTTACATTGAATCCTTCATCACACAACTGACTGATGCTGATCAAGTTTGCAGTCAGTCCCTTCACCAGCAGTACTTTGTCCAGACTAGGAAGTCCATCATGGGCTAGCTTTCCCATTCCAGTGATCTTTCCTTTAGAGCCATCTCCAAATGTCACATAGCTAGTGGAGCAAGGTTCAATGTTCACCAGGAATTCTTTAACTCCTGTCATGTGTCTGGAACAGCCGCTATCTAGGTACCAATCTTCCTTAGCTGATGCTCTAAGTGAAGTATGAACAACAAGACTAACAGTCTTGTGTTTTGGAACCCACATCATCTTCCTTCCACTGCTGCTACTTTGAGTTCCATGATGTGGATGGCCATGTAAATGATAGCAAAAGGGCTTTATGTGACCATACTTGCCACAGTAGTGACACCTCCACTTCTTTCTTTTGCTCTTTTTCTGCTGCGTTCCATGATGTCGAGACCGATGTTGTGACATCGTGGCTCCAGTGCTGTTTTTGGCAGGAACAAATTCTGTCATGGTTATTCTGCCAGCAGATTTATGATTAAATCCAAGTCCTCTCTGGTTTCCATCATTCTTCCCAAGCTGTAGCACCTCATCAAGCAAATCTGAGCCTTTATTCAGCATCTTTATTGATTTTGTCATGTTTTCCAGTTTAGAGTTCAGAAAACCAATTTCTCCTTTTAAGTTCAGAGATCTCCTCTTCATGTGCCTCCTTCTCAGCCTCCAGATTTGCAATGACCTTCTTCAGTTGTGCTTCTTGCTGTAGAATCTTCTCACTTTTGATGCATAGTTTTCTATAGGATATAGCAAGCTCATCAAAAGTGATTTCACTATCTGTATCACTTGAATCTTCAGCAGATTCAAATCTTCCAGTGAGTGCATTCACATCTCTGTCAGAATCACTTTCTTGTTCACTCTCTGTATCATTAGACCGACATACAGAAAGTCCTTTCCTCTGCTTCTTGAGATGAGTGGGACATTCAGCTTTGATGTGTCCATAGCCTTCACACCCACGGCATTGAATTCCTTTGCTGTGACTGGGCTTTTCATCTGACCTTTTCTGGTATTCACTACCTTTCCTGATGTCGAAAGGGATGTTCCGGACATGTGGTTTCTGCCTCCTGTCCATTCTGTTCAGCACTTTGTTGAGCTGTTTTCCAAGGAGCACAACTGCGTTAGTCAGCCCTTTATCAGTATCCAGGTCATACTCATCTTCTTCTCCTTCATCATTGGACACGAACGCCAGGTTCTTGCTCTTCTTTTCAGTCCTATCCGAGAGTCCTAGCTCAAAGGTTTGAAGGGAACCAATGAGTTCATCTACTCTCATGTTGCAAATGTCTTGGGCCTCCTCTATTGCAGTGACTTTCATGTCAAATCTCTTAGGCAAAGATCTGAGGATCTTTCTCACCAGCTTTTCATCTGTCATCCTTTCTCCCAAGGCAGTGCAAGCATTGGCAATTTCAAGAATGTTCATGTGGAAGTCATGAATACACTCTTCCTCCTTCATCTTCAGATTTTCAAATTTTGTAGCCAATAGTTGCAATCTGGACATCTTCACTTTGGAGGTTCCTTCATGAGTGGTTTTCAGGATCTCCCATGCATCCTTGGCCACTGTGCATGTGTTGATCAGTCTGAAGATATTCTTGTCAACTCCATTGAATAGAGCATTCAAGGCTTTGGAGTTTCCAAGTGCCAATTCGTCTTCTTCTTTTGTCCAGTCTTCTTCTGGCTTCAATTCATCAGTGGGCTTTCCTTCTGTGTCCAGCATCTTGGGATGTTCCCAGCCTTTGATGACAGCTTTCCAGGTTCTGCTATCCAGCGATTTGAGGAAGGCCACCATCCTTGCTTTCCAGTATTCATAGTTGGTTCCATCCAGAATTGGTGGTCTGTTCACTGGTCCTCCTTCTTTCTCCATGTTCATCAGAATTTATCTCCCTAGATCTCACTCAGTGATTTTGAGTGCCTGCTCTGATACCAATTGAAATTCTGATACTGGGGACAGATGTCGTACCGGATGTCACGACATCACGCTTCAGAACATGCAGATTATATTTGACTGTATGAACAGATTAATCAAGTAAATAACACAAGAGAATTGTTAACCCAGTTTGGTGCAACCTCACCTACATCTGGGGGCTACCAAGCCAGGGAGGAAATCCACTAAAATAGTGTTAGTTCGAAGATCTAACAGCCACTGTTTACAACCTTCTCACCTAACCACTACCCGTGCAATCTCTACCTAAGAGCCACTCTTAGATATGAGAACCCCTCTCACTCCCTCTCAATCACACTCCCGTGTTTACAAATAAATCAAAGACACACCAGAGATTGCTCTCTGAACAATAGAGATCAACTCTACACAAACTATAGAGATCAACTCTACACACTCAGGTCCAACACTTGATGTTAGGGTAACATCAAGGTGGCTCACAAAACACTCAAGTCCCAAAACTCACAAAATAACTCTTCAATCCCGGACTTGGTAGAAAACTCGTGCAGCCTTCATGTTTATATAGCTGTGTGCGTATCTGGGCTGCAACAACTTGTGCTGGATGAGATCTATCATTCTCCTGAAAAATCTGCACTTAAAGATCTAAAAGATACAGTTTGATCTTTTAGTTTTTATCTTTAATCTTTAATCCCTGAACGAACTCTTCTAGTTTGTAATTCGAACTTTAATTATCTTTTAATTCGTTCCTAAAGATAGATCGTCTAATCTGTTGCTAACTGCACAATAATCTGTTAAAGATATAACAGATTTATGTGTCCAGTATTTTCGGGCAAGATGTCCTGGACATCGTATCCGACATCGTGGATCCTGCAGCTTCAATTCTTCATTTGACTTTTATCTTGCCTTGTGCATTGTGCAGCAACTCCAGTATTTTCGGGCAGGATGTCCTGGACATTGTATCCGACATCGTGGATCCTGCAGCTTCAATTCTTCATTTGACATTTTATCTTGCCTTGTGCATTGTGCAGCCCGATCTTATTCCTTGACATAACGTTGGACATCATGTGCAGCAACTCCAGCTTTCCTTCATTGTCTAAGTGCTTATGTTTTAACAAAATCTTAGCCAACCTTTTAAAACTCAGTAGAGCTAAGCACTAACACTGATACTTGGTTGTACTAATCCTTTTACTGACACTGTAATATTTTGAGGAGTGGTGATATTTTATCTTTCTTGCTAACAATTGTAATGAATGACTTTGATACATCAATGTTTATATCTTAAGGGCCACTGAGGCTCAATATGTATGATTACTAATGCAATCCTGCCCCGCAAGGGCATTGGATAGAAGACTCCAAGCATATTGGGCCAGAGATCCAAGGGAAGGCCCTAGGGTTCTCATGATCCTTAGGGTAGATTTTGAGCCCTTGGGCTAAGTATGAGCCCGCTTATCTTTGTAAATATTAGAATAGGTTTTTCCTTCGTTTGGGCCTTGTATTTTGGCCATTCTAGTATTATAGGGTTTTTGCCTTGTATTTCGAGGTATTTTGAGTAGTCTTTGTAGTAGGGAATTTTTTGTATTTTCATGTATTTTGTTATGGGGGTGAGCTTAGCTATTATAGAGGGTGTGTAGCAAAGCTCTAGCTTCTTATCTCAAGGAGGTGAGCTTAGCTATTAGAGATGTGTGTGTAGCTAAGCTCTAGCTTCTTTAGGAATCTTCTTAAGGAAGCTTCTCAAGGAGGTGAGCTTAGTTATGAGAGGGGTGTGTGTAGCTAAGCTCTAGCTTCTCAAGGAAGTTTTCTCAAAGAAGCTTCTCAAGGAAGTTTTTGTAAAAATTCTTAGGGGGTTTCCTAGACTATCAATGATAGGAAACAACAAGATCTTGAAACCTATGGTTCTCACAAATAATCAATAAACAACAATAGATAATGATGTGTACCTTTCTCCATAGGAAGACTTCTCACCGGTGCACTTTGATTTCCTTGAAAGAGGAGAGAAATAAGATTTCACTTCCTTAGGCCTTTCTTTTCTGCCTTTCTCCATTCGTGATGGCTATGGGTGAGAGAAAACACTTTCTGGTCAGGAAGGGGACCTTATTTCACGTTAGTGGGTATTAAGCCCCTTTTATAACCACTACTCCCATCAAGTAGCAGTTAACCCTAGAAACTTCTCCCATTAAGCCCAATTACAATATAGCTCTTAATAGTTAATTATTTACTTATTAGTCCCTACATAAGTCACATGTCTCTCACATGAGACATTAATTCTTACATTCTCCCACTTGGCTCATGTGACATTAATAAACATTATGGACTAAATAAATAAATAGATTAACTAACATAATGCGCATTAAAAATTGACTAAATTGTTCTATACACTGGGTACATCATAATTTCATGATTAAGAGTAGGAACCAATTCGAGTCATGGCGGTTGTACATCATCTAATCGACATAGTCCCTCCCATGTACTACAAATTAGCCTTGTCCTTAATATGACCATAAGTTAGGAGTACATAATTGGTCCAACATAATGTCTTCTTTCAAGACAAAACCTGTTAACATTACTCTAACACAAACATGCATGCAAACATAGAGAACAAGTAATTAGAAACATATCATAATTGAGCTCAGAGTGTCACTAAAATGCATAAGATAAATTACACTTAATGATCATCAATAACAATAATGCCCATACTTTCAACATGTTCTATAATGTCTTGGGCGGTAATCCCTTATTCAAAGGGTCAACTATCATAAGGTTTGTGCTAATATGTTCTATTGACACTCTTTGTTTCTGAACTTCTTCCTTCACGGCAAAGTACCTCAATTTCATATGCTTAGCACCCTTAGAGTACTAGTCATTCTTACAAAAAATATTGCTGCGAAGTTATCACAATACATTTTCAGCGGCCTAGCAATACTGTCGACAATTCCAAGCCCTGAAATAAAGTTTCGCAGCCAATTAGCCTGAATTGTAGCCTCAAAACATACTACAAATTCAACTTTCAGATGCAACAACAACAGATGCATACAAAATTACTTTCATTTGTTTTTGTTTCATATCATTTCTAGGACATTGTGTAAGACTAAGTCTATCTCATTTCTAAATTAGAATAGGCGATGTTAAACACCTTTCCATCTTGAATCTCTCCAACACTTTATCGATATATATACTTTCTGAGATAAGCCTAACAATCCTTGTGATCTATTATGGAATATTTCTATCCCTATCACATAACTTACCTCACCCATATCTTTCACTTCAAAGTTTCTAGAGAGAAATTTCTTAGTCTCATGAAGAAGACTAAGATCGTTTGCTGCAAGCAAGATATCATCAATATACAGAATTAGAAAATAACCTTACTCCCACTGAACTTCAGATACATACACTGATAAACAGTATTTTCCTTAAATCTAAAGGAAATAATGGTATCATTAAACCTCAAATACCATTGGCGGGAAACTTGCTTTAAGACTGTATATTGATTTCTTTAGTATGCACACCATATGTTCATTTCCTTCAACTGAGAACCCCATTGGTTGGTCCATACAAACATTCTCCTCTAAATCTCCATTCAGAAAGGCAGTTTTCACATCTATTTGATGTAGCTCCAAGTCATAATGGTCTACTAATGCCATGATAATCCTGAAAGAATCCTTTCGAGACCAGTAAAATGTCTCTTTATAATCAATGTCATCTTTCTGAGTAAATTCCTTAGCAACAAGTCTAGCCTTGTAACGTTCAAGGTTGCCATGAGAGTCACGTTTAGTCTTGAAGACCCACTTACAACCAACTCTCTTACAACTCTTTGGTAATTCTACAAGGTCCTAAACACCATTATGTTCCATGGAGTTTATCTCTTCTTTCATGGCATTTAACCACTTCTCAGAATTATCACAACTTATAGCTTGTGAAAACGAAACTGGATCATTATCATTAATGCTTAAGTTTGTTTTTGTTTCATGTAAGTATACCACATAGTCATTCGAAATAGCTGGTCTTCTTTCTCTTTGAGACCTCCTTAATGCTACTTCTTGTGATTCTTCCATAATAGGTTCATTATGCATCATGGGTTCATTATTGTGTTGCTCCTCTTCATTAATTTTGTAACAACAATTAAAAAGAGCAATCACCTTACTGCTAGAGGCCCAAGCTAAAATGACTTGCACTCTAACTTCTTTAATTTCCACTTCTCGTGGAACTGTACTCCCACTGATTTCACCGTTTTCAATGAACCTTGCATTTCCAGTTTCTACAATTCTCATACTATGATTAGGACAATAAAACATATACCCCTTTGACTTTTCTGGATAACCAATGAAATATCCACTGATTGTTCTTGCATCCAATTTTCTTTCTTGTGGATTATAAATCCTTATTTCTGTCTGGCAACCCTAAACATACAGGTGCCTTATACTAGGTATCCTATTTGTCCACAGTTCAAAAGGTGTCTTTGGAACTGCCTTACTAGGAACCCTGTTCAACAAATACATGACAGTTTTCAAGGCATACATCCACAAAGATACGGGTAAAGTCTAATTGATTAACATACTCCTAACCATATCTATTAAAGTTCTATTACGCCTTTCTGATACACCATTTTGTTGTGATGTACCGGGAATTGTGTATTGCACACAAATGCACGTTTCTGAACAAGCTTAGCAAATGGACCTAGGTGTTGCCCAGTTTCTTCATATCTTTCGTAATACTTATCACCTCTATCATATCTAATAATTTTCACATTTATATCTAATTGCCATTTTACTTCATTGTAGTAAATTTCTAAGGCATCCATTGCCTAAGAAATCTCAAGCAGTAAGTAGACATAACCGTAACGTGAATAATCATCAATAATGGTGATAAAATATCATTCCTTTCCGAAAGAACTAACATCAAAAGGTTCACAAATATCAGTATGCATAATTTCAAGAAGCTGAGTGCTTCTTGTAGCTCCTTTCTTTGTATGTTTTGCTTGTTTTCCCTTAATACAACCCACACAAATATTTAGATCCGTAAAATCTAGATAAGGAAGAATTTCATTCTTTATTAATCTTTTCATCCTTTCTCTAGAAATGTGACCTAAACGTTTATGCCATAAGAAAGTAGATCATTCATTCACTAAACTACATTTAGTGCCAACATTATGATGCAGAGTTAAAACAGTTTCAGCATACAAACTGTCTATTTCCAATTTATATAAACCATCACAAGAATACCAGTACCAATGAGATGATTATGCTTAAATAAATTGAAACATCCATTACCAAAATTAAAAGAGTATGCAGTAACATCAAGTTTAGATAACGAAACTAAATTCCTAGATAAACTAGGTACATAAGGAGCTTCCAATAAATCTAAACGAAGTCTAGTGTCGAGTTTTAAACAATAAGTCTCAACTATTTCCACTGGAGCTTTCACTCCATTCCCCATGAAAAACGAACTTCTCATTTGGGCTTATGGTTTGCATGGTAAGGAATCTCTGCATAATGTTAGAAACATGAGTCATACATCCAGAATTAATCCATCATGTATCATGGAAAACTACAGTTAAGTTTGATTCAAAACATACATGAGCATTAAGCTCACCATTCTTTTCGAACCAAGACTTACACTTTAGGCAATCCTTTTTTTTTGGAAATATCTTAATTTCACAAAATTGACAATTATTGCCCTTTAATACCTTTCTTCTGGATTTGTAAAGAGTCGTCATTGTTCTTTAATGACCATTTGCCTTTATCATGCTTCTTCATAAATTTCTTTTCAAGCTCCTTGATTCCCTCGGTGGCTAACATAATGGACTAAGTGACTTCCTTGATTCTTAAGCCTCATTTCTTCCTGAACTAACATACTGTGCAATTCATGCACATTCCATTTATCTTTCATGTTATTATAGTTCATTTAGAACAGGCCAAACTCAGACGATAATGAGTTTAGAATAAACTGAACAAGAAAGTTCTCATTCACAGCCATTATATTCCCAAGGTCTTAAGTCTTGCTGCAATGTTTGTCATCTCAATGACATGTTCATACATAGTACGTGAACCATCAAACTTCATGGTGGTCAATGTACTCATTAATGTCCCAGCAACAGACTTATCAGCTGTTTCAGAGCGCTCTCCCACTAATCCCATAAACTTTTTAGCACTTTCGATTTTAGGGAGAGTTGTCTTAATACTGTCTGCAACAGTCATTCTCATCAACATTAGGCTGAGTCTGTTAGATCTTTCCCAAGTTTTATAATGAATTTTATCTTCATTTCTACTAACATCAATAATAGTAACAAACTTCTCTTCCAACATAGCAAGATCATGATCCAAAACACCGAGGTGAAATTGGACTTGCTCATTTCAGTCAGAGAAGTTAAGCCCATTAAAATTGGCTCAGATGATACATAAGAATCCAATGAATTCAAAACATGTATTACATAATAAAATTCACATAAGTGTTTTGAGACATAAAATACATGTCATACATATGATTCATTCAGATAACAGTCAAACCCAATTATTTGGCAATTAAATATGCACCAATTAGTAGTATCTATTTCCTTTGGGCATATAAATAAAACTAATGATACACACAAATCGCCTACAATTATATTCATTAATTATAAGAACAACTAATCAACCTTTGGGCGATCCATAAATGCCTTATAACAATGAATTTCAATTACCCATAAACCAATAATCATATAATTTAGCATCCATTATTCTATGAGTAATCAAAATAATCATTAATTTTGGAATTAAATAACCTTACAAATTTGACCACTTTGGTGACTAACAAATTCAACATACATTTAATTCCAACCAAGTATAATTGAAATAATCATTAATCTGGAATTAAATAACCTTACAAATTTGTCCACTTTGGTGACTAACAAATTCAACATACATTTAATTCCAACCAAGTATAATTGAAATAATCATTAATTTGGAATTAAATAACCTTACAAATTTGGCCACTTTGGTGACTAACAAATTCAACATACATTTAATTCCAACCAAATATGTATGGCCTACACATACTTATTGTTATTAACAATTCATAGCCATTCTATTAATTTCATTCCAGACCATAAAATAATATTTGTATTTATTTGTGTTTTTACATTCTAACACGTTCAAGCAAATATGTAGCATATACATATATTTACTGCTACCAATAATTGCAAAACATTCACATTAATTTAATTACAGAACATAAATTTTCAATCCTTTAATCACGTTCAACAATAATTTTTTGGAAAAAAAAAAGATCAAGTGGGATTGGAAATTGCAAACATAAGGTTGCAAATAGCAATTTCCAAAATTTCATATTCTTCCTACAAAAAACGTACTTGCGCAGCTTTTCAAAATTGAAATTGAATCTTTACGTTTAGGCACGCTTCCTTTCTTTCACCATTAGAAGTAAAAACTTTCTCCAAATTTAATATATACATGCCGTGCAGCTTTCTCTCCCATAATCATAAGTTTTCAAATAATCTTTCTCCAAAAATTGGTATTCAACAATAATAAAAATATTGCCAATAAAACAATACATGCAACGGAAATTAAAATTCCTAAATTTCATAATTAGGATTTATGCATAATTGAGAGAAATTGAATTATCCCTAAATTTCATAATTAGGGTTCATACATAATTGAAAGAAATTAAATTATCCCTAAATTTCATAATTAGGGTTCATGTATAATTGAGAGAAATTAAATCATTCTTGGAGAATCATAAATTTCATAACACATGCTCTCATACCACATGTAAAAATTCTTAGGGGGTTTCCTAGACTATCAATGATAAGAAACAACAAGATCTTGAAACCTATGGTTCTCACAAATAATCAATAAACAACAATAGATAATGATGTGTACCTTTCTCCATAGGAAGATTTCTCACCGGTGCACTTTGATTTCCTTGAAAGAGGAGAGAAATAAGATTTCACTTCCTTAGGCCTTTTTTTTTCTGCCTCTCTCTGTTCGTGATGGCCATGGGTGAGAGAAAACACTTTCTGGTCAGGAAGGGGACCTTATTTCACGTTAGTGGGTATTAAGCCCCTTTTATAACCACTACTCCCATCAAGTAGCAGTTAACCCTAGAAACTTCTCATATTAAGCCCAATTACAATATAGCTCTTAATCGTTAATTATTTACTTATTAGTCCTTACATAAGTCACATGTCTCTCACATGAGACATTAATTCTTATAGTTTTCTCAAGAAAGCTTCTCAAGGAAGCTACCTAGTCTATAAATAGAAGCATGTGTAACACTTGTTGTAACTTTGATGAATGAGAGTCTTGTGAGACACAACTCAAAGTTCAACTTCTCTCCCTTTTTCTTCCTTCAATTTCGTGCTCCCCCCCCCCCCTCTCTCTTTCTCTCCCTCTTTCTTTTCCTCCATTGAAGCATCCTCTCCAAGCTTCTTATCCAAGGCTCATCTTGGTGGTGAAGCTCCTTCTTCCATGGCTTATTCCCTAGTGGATGGCGCCGCCTCTTACCTCTTCTCCTTTGTCTTTCGCTGCATCTCCATGGTGGAAAATCATCATTAAAGGACCTCATTGAAGCTCAAAGATCCAGCCTCCATAGAAGCCCCACAAGCAAGCTTCCATCAAGTGGTAATCAGAGCACAAGAGCTTCAATTAGGTGCTCCTTAAACCTCCATTAATTTTTTTGCTTTACCTTCTCTTCCATTGTTGTTTCTTCATTTTTTCTCCATGTATCTCCTCACATGTCTTGTTCTAAATGTTTTTAACATGATTCTTTAGAGTTTCAACCAATTAAACTTGTTATAGAAGCTAGATTTGATTTTCTATGGTTCAAATTTCTTGTTCTTGTTCTTGAACCATGAATTGTGTTAAGTTTAGGTTCCTTTGAGTTTTGTCTTGTTATTTTTTGTGGCTGAAACCTAAACCATAAAATTCTTTCAAAAATATTAAAGTATAATAAAACCTCAAAAGTCTAGAGTGACTTGTTCACCTATTGTAGTTTTGTCATAGAAGTCATGTCTAGTCATGAAACTTGTCACATAAGATTTCTTATGTTGTCCTGAATTTTATTTTCTTGTTTCTTTGTCTAACTCATTTGTTCATGAGTGTATGAAATTCTTTTAGCCTATTATTTTATTTGAGTCAAATCTTTCATGTTAATTAGTCCTTAACATGTTCATGCAAAATTCTTAGAGAGTCTTTGATTGTGAACCTTTTTTTGAACTTTTAGGTTTCCTTTTGATTGTGTCTATTGTAAATTTGAGTTTTGGTGATTGAATTGTTGGCTGAAATGTTGATCCTAAGTGAATATTGAACTCCTAAAACTGTGGTAAACAATCCTAGTGAGTTCAACATACATAGGAAGGTTGAAAGTAAGCCCAAGGCAATCAATATACCATGCTTAAAAAAAATCGCTGGTGCTGGCAGCTTGGACATACAAACTTGTAAAAATTACTGAGAATTAGTTACTTCGAATTTTGAGCTGAAATTTTTACTGAATTTTCTAGACATCTGGAAAAAAGTTAGAAAAAAAGAAACAAGTGATTTGGATAAAAGTGAAAAATAATAAAAATCACACAAGTTGGCAGAAAAATCAATATCCAGAAAAAAAAAAGTGAAAGGGAAGTGTGCTTGTTGTTTTGGTTCAAAATTTATTCTATAATTGGTGCCTATGTTATGCCAATCTTAGCTCCAAAATTTCAATAGAAAATTACTGTGAAAACAAGTGCCAAATCTAGAGGTTTGTTGAGTATTTTTTTTATATAGTCTTTTTACTCTACTCTAGAGTCATTCTAAGTTTCTCTTTGAGTCCTAGCTTGCTTCTATGTCCTTTTTCATTGCTTTAATTGTTGAGTAATCCTTGAAAAATTGTCTTGTTAAAACTCCATTGGTTTAGCTTTCATTTCATTTTTTTTGGTCTTTGGTTATTGCTTGTCTCTTTGTTTCCTTGTTTGTGAGTTGCCATATAGGGAATTGGAAAGGAGGATTGATGCCATCCCTTGAAGAATTTAAGTCAAGAAGCAAGGGGCCAACCACCTTAAGAGCTATTGGACTAAGAAGCACTCCAAATTGAGTGAATCACCAAAGAGATAACAACCACCAAAATTGAGGACACTTTGTAATTTTTTAATTTGCAATTTACTTACCTTTATTGCTTTCAAGTTTTGTAACAAAAAGGCCTTTCATTGGAAGTGTGTTGGGAGCCTCCAATAGGTTACCAAACTTCCATTTGTGTGAATTAATTTTAGGCAATATTTCCTTAGGATAGTGAGTGTTTTGTTGGGAACCTTGATGTGGTCATCCAAACACTCTTATGATTCACTTAGTTTACTTTTCTTGCTTACTTTCATAGCTTATTTCCTTTACCTTCCATTGTCAAACCGCCTAGATAGCTTTCCTTTTACCAAATAGTTTTTTACCTTATCTTTCACACCTCTTTTAGTGTTTATTTTGGCTAGTTTCAACCATAGTTTCTTTTACCTTTTGTTTTCAAACCTCCAACAAGAAAGAACCACGACTTAGGAACCAGCATAAGTCATCATTCATCTAGTGTTAATGGCGAGGGTACTAGTCATAAAGACCCTTTATCTAGAATCTTAGATGAGTTGAGTTCCCTCAGGTTATGGAAAGAAAAACAAGAGAGAAAAGAAAAAGGAAAAAAAAGAGTGGAAGAAATAAGTCAAGATGAAAGAAAGAAAATAAGAGAAGAAGAAAGAAGAAAAATAATGAAAGAAATGAAAAGAGAAAAACATGCCTCCTATAGTAGTCATAACTCTTGCAAGAGCCTAAGTGAAGAACTTCGTGACTATTACGAAGGAAGGCATAGGTCACATCTTAGACCCCACTCCCATAGAAGAGAAAAGGAAAGAAAGCCTCAAGAGGCTAACATTAACCTCTCATACTTCCATGGGAAGGACAATGTAGAGGCTAACTTAGATTGGGAAATAAGGGTAGAGCAACAACTTAAAAAAAATTCTACTTCAAAATCTTATGGCTCTCACTCTTATCCAAAGAAAGACCAAGGTCAAGGCATCTTAGGGGTGACACCTTCTAAGCCCAAAGATGATAAGGGGAAGACAATAGAAAAGCAATCCCCTAAGGCTAGTATGCAAGAGAAAACTAGCTCTATAAAGTGCTTTAAATGTCTAGGAAGAGGACACATTACTTCTCAATGCCCCACCACAAAAACCATAATTATGAGGGGCCAAGACATTTATAGTAGCCAAGATGAGGCTACTACTTCACCTTCCTCTAGTGAAAGTGAAGAAGCAAAAGGGGAAGAATCTAGTGAAGAAATCTACCCCCTAGAAGAAGGACAACCATTAGTGGTTAAAGAAAAGTGTAAGGAGGTAAGTGTCTCCTCCAAGAGTTTAGCTAAGAAGGAAACTCATTTTACAATAAAGACAAAATATTAAAGAAATTTTCCCTCTTAGACAACCTCCACATTTTCTCTTTTGTAAAAAGACACTTATTAACACTGCCACACCTCTTGGGCTTGAGGTTATTCCTCAAGTAAAGGAGTTGTTGGATGAAGGTTTGATTCGTAAGAGCTTAAATCCTTGTGCTTCGTTGGTGCCCAAAATAGGTATTATTAGGCACCAAATCCCTACAATAAGTGATATGATGAATTTGTTGAGTGTTGCAACCCTCTTTTGTAAACTCAGTCATGCACCCAACGTTTTCATGATTCATGTACATAGGGACTCATTAGGTAGGTTTGTTCTTATTTTTGGTTTCAATACAAACTTAGGTGCTCATATGGGACACCTTAGGTTTGTCATATTTTTTTGTAGAAATAATCAACATAAAAATACAGAAAAAGGTACGCTTTATTGCATTACTTTCCTTAATTTTTTAAATAGTGATCAAGGGGTTCCCAAGGACCCTAAGAGAATAAAGATCATTCCTGATTGGCTCACTCCACCAAGTATAAGGGAAATCTGGGGCTGCCATGACTTAACAAACTTTTACAAAAGGTTTGTCTCATATTTTTCTATACTTGTAGCACCACTCATTGAGTTGGTGAGGAACCATGTTCCTTCATGGGAAGATGCCCAGAAAATGGATTTTCAGACCTTACCTTACTTCAACATACCAAACACCACTAATACATATGTTTTTGTTCTTTTTACAGGTGTTGAGGGAAGGAGCCCAGAGTATGAAGAACCTCGGGATTTGAGGTCAAATCCTTTCCAAGGTGGAGGGGATGATGCAATCCTATCCCGCAAGGGCATTGGATAGAAGACTCCAAGCAGATTGGGCCAGAGATCCAAGGGAAGGCCCTAGGGTTCTCATGATCCTTAGGGTAGATTTCGAGCCCATGGGCTAAGTATGAGCCCACTTATCTTTGTAAATATTAGAATAGGTTTTTCCTTCGTTTGGGCCTTGTATTTTGGCCACTCTAGTATTATAGGGTTTTTGCCTTGTATTTCGAGGTATTTTGAGTAGTCTTTGTAGTAGGGAATTTTTTGTATTTTCATGTATTTTGTTATGGGGGTGAGCTTAGCTATTATAGAGGGTGTGTAGCTAAGTTCTAGCTTCTCATCTCAAGGAGGTGAGCTTAGCTATTAGAGATGTGTGTGTAGCTAAGCTCTAGCTTCTTTAGGAATCTTCTTAAGGAAGCTTCTCAAGGAGCTGAGCTTAGTTATGAGAGGGGTGTGTGTAGCTAAGCTCTAGCTTCCCAAGGAAGTTTTCTCAAAGAAGCTTCTCAAGGAAGTTTTCTCAAGAAAGCTTCTCAAGGAAGCTACCTAGTCTATAAATAGAAGCATGTGTAACACTTGTTGTAACTTTGATGAATGAGAGTCTTGTGAGACACAACTCAAAGTTCAACTTCTCTCCCTTTTTCTTCCTTCAATTTCTTGCTCCCCCCTCTCTCTTTCTCTCCCTCTTTCTTTTCCTCCATTGAAGCATCCTCTCCAAGCTTCTTATTCAAGGCTCATCTTGGTGGTGAAGCTCCTTCTTCCATGGCTTATTCCCTAGTGGATGGCGCCGCCTCTTACCTCTTCTCCTTTGTCTTTCGCTGCATCTCCATGGTAAAAAATCACCATTAAAGGACCTCATTGAAGCTCAAAGATCCAGCCTCCATAGAAGCCCCACAAGCAATCAATTATGTATTTTCTTTCCGTTTAACATCATTTTTTTTGTGCAAGTTAATTCTTTATAATTTATACTTTATTGTAGTATTGTGTAAAGATGGAAGAAAATGATAACAACTTTCGAAATAATTTTTAAATAGAGAATGCTTTTTGACAAAACTCTTTATTCATGAGCATTTTAATTATATATACATGCTTTAATCAAATGCAATAAATGTGTGTGTGTGTTCCTTCTCCCCCCTCCCCTCCCAAAAAAAAATATATTGAGATTTTTATCAACTCAGAAATAGAAACTTCAGGAAAAAAAAATTGAGGTGTTACACTTATTAATTGTTTTGAAGTAATACTTCTTCTAATTAGTTTCCATTATTTTTCTTAATTATTCAATTAATTGCTAATCATACTTAACTAATCAAAACACATGTTCTAATTTAAAACAAATAAATTCCAATTAAATCTCACATACACATAATCTCTAAATTGTAATTTTTAGGATGTTAAACAAAGTGTTAGAACCAAAGACTTAAATGATGTCTAACCCATCAAAATCTTACAATTTCGATGATCACAAAGATATTAAAAAAATGATGGACTAACGAGGCTTATTAGGTATTACAAGACAATATGTGTCCAATATGGATGAATTTATTGTATCTCTTAACTTAGATGCAATATTTTGCTTTATTTTGCTTTTATTCTTTATGCGTCCATAGTGTAACAATGGACTTTATCACATGTTTTATAAAGGTAAAATTATCGCCCAATGCGTTATTAAGAAACATGCATCCAAAGTATTTGTGAAAACTAGCCTCCGGTATATGCTAGATCTCTTTATCGTCCAAATGGACATAAGAAATTTCACTCTAATCTATACTTATATTGAAGTTTCTTTGCATCAAAATGAATATATGTTGTGCTCTTACCTATGATGATTTTACTTGAAAAGTTTATGCCCTTTTTTTTCCATCACCTTTTTAATACATCTCATTATTTAAATTTTAAGTGCGCATATAAGGCATGACAAAGGCACAATCAACATATTCTCTACCAAATCATTTTCGTACTAGTAGAGATAAGATGGACATCACTCCAGAAAAGGATTATATTATACCTTTTTCTATTTCTCTCTCCACCACGAGGTGATACATACCACAAGAAGAAGCTCTATGAATAAATGAAAATATTGAAAGGCTCTAAGACGCACAACAGTCATATTCATTGAAGCCTATAAATTCAAGATTGAAGATTTGAAGAAGAATCTCTCTGTAATTTTAAGAACACGAAGTGGTGAAAAAACTCTACTCAAAGATCTCATCTCTGGACAATCAAGAGCTTTCTGGGGTGTTTTGTGACATCCCTGTTTTTTAAAAATATATATTAGTTATTAATAAATATTTTGCTATTAGTTTTAATTAAAAATATACTGTTATTCTTTGGTTGTATACATATTTCATGCAAAAGAAATGTCACTGTAGCCATTCAAAATAGGCAAGAACTTTTCAGTGGAATTTAGATACACATTTGAGATACAGGTCTAGGCATGTTAGTGTACATATCTTCATGTGTAGCTTACGTAGAGGCTTTATCTTGAATTTGGCCTTATATTTAGTTCACATATATATAAGCTTTTGAAGTGGGGTGCGTGAGAATTAGTGGATGGGTTCTCATAGTAATATATATATATATATATATATATATATATTATTGTTTTATACTATTATTTTATATATAGTAAGTATAGAAATAATTGTACTTTATTATATATAGGACTATGGAAATTTTGTGTGTTTTGTTTATGTGTGCGTACATATAGTAAATTATTTCACAATTATTTGGATTTATTTGTATTATTAATTGATGTTTATTATGTTAAAATGTTGTGGTAATATAATTCTAAAAATTATTATTGTGTTGAAATTTGAACATGTGATGGTTTGGTTTGATGCATATTTATACATTGTGTTAACATTGCTATCAATGTATAATATGATGTGAGCTTCAGAGAAGAATGCATGTTTATTAATATATGTTAATGAAATGTGTTGTGTCAAGATCAGATTTTACTTTATAAAAGAATGAGTTTCTTGTATGAACAAGAATAAGCAAAATGCAAAAAAAGATGAACCAAAACTGCACAGCACTCACAACAGCCACTTTTATTCAATATCTACAGTTTTTTTTTTCTCTGGTTACAAAAAAACACTTTTATGATCTAGGCTATGCAAGAAGAAGAAATAGAAGCACTATTTCTAGCCTAACTAACCCAACCAACTTAAAACTAATTAATTGTTACATGCTATAACAGAATAATATAAAAAATACTAAATTGGTAAAGAGTAAGAGAACTAACTAATGTTTGTTAATGAACCAACATACAACAAAATGTGTCATAGTAGGCGTATGTGTTGTGAAAAATATTAGGAGAACTTAATTCCCGTGGGATAAAAATCTCTAAAGGACTTTGAAAATAAATCATGTACATATTGCCTATGAATCATGTATCATGTTGTGCAAATATGTTTTTAAAGTGATGAACGTTTATGAATCTAACTCGGGAGGTCATGAATGAGTTGATATATGATTTTGACCTTGGGGGCGCAACGGTTTGGAATCACGTTTAAGCTTATGCTAATCACATGGGCTGGAGTATCCTTAAAAGGCTGAAACAACCTAACACGTTATTGATGATGTCATCTTGGTGAGAGTGATAGTGTCGGGTTGTCCATTATGTGACAATTCATTGATTACATGGACTCTCAGACTACATTTCATTTATGTTTATGTGTGTGTGATGTAGTGGTGTGTTTGTGTACTGTAAGTATTTATAAATGTAATTGACCTCTTTATGAATTCCTTAAACTTTAAATATATTGAGATGTATCTCACTCCCCTTCTGTTTAGCTTGTTTGTATTTGGGTTGAATGTCACACATGCAGGTGTGTTTCTACAAGGTTATAATGATGGTGTTGGAGGAAAGACTTAGGCCTCTACTTTATTATCTTTTAAATTTATGGTTATGGGTGCTCTGAGACAATGTAACATCGACATAAAATTAAAAGATTTATTTAGTTTTCAGTTCATAAATATTTTTATTTTATTTTATTTAGTACGATTTGTATGGCCTTTAGTGTTTAGAGTGTCAATATAATATTATTTTAATTATAAATTGTTATTTATTGAACTATTTCCTTAAATTTATGAAGATAATCATGTAATGCTCTTTTATTGTGAAAAGTTTTTGGAAAGTCAGTATATTTTTTTAATTAAATTCCGCAACAAAAATATTTTAATATATTAAATGTGTGTATGCGTCTCCGGGAAGAAAAATGTTACTTGTTCCATTTATTTCACAAAAAGGAGATTCTCCTATGAAGTGAGAGTAATGAATGTCAAGTGGGGATTTTTATGGTTTTGGGTTCATAGCACGATCAAAGTTTTAGTTGAATTAACCACTGATACTTACCTAGAAGTTTAGGTAAACCACCATTCGGGTCCCTGAAAATGTATAACACTGTCACATTAGTCCATCGAAGTAAGAATTTTTTTTTAAAAAAAATCTTTTGTCCAAAATTTAGAAAGTTACGTGACTTATTTGATAATAAGCATATGCTAAATACTAAAATGATAGTAAGCATATAAGTTTTGAGACTCATTAATTTGACATCTTAGAAAGCTATTTTGCATGTTTTTAGTTTCAGGTACTGTTATGGTGTAGGACATAGAAGGTGATTTGAATCGTGCAATGTGAAATAGGCTGAGAGAATTGAGAGAGAGAGAGAGTACACGCTCTTTTTAGTCTCGTAGTATTGAGTTATTTTTGTGTGTCGTGTCGATGTGATTATAGAGTATCTATTTATAGTGTTTGCTTACGTGTTGTTATCAGCCACGTGGCTCATTATAGATATTTGCATTAGATATCCTATTCTAAAGGCTATGTCGAACTTATCCTTAGTTGATTATTATTAAGACACTTGCTTTAACTGACTCCTTAGATTTGTACTTGATTTACGATCTTTAAGTCATTCATCATGTATTAGAATATGTGCCACATGTTCGTGACATTTGAAGTCGATATTTACCCCAGAAGAGTTTCCCTTGATTCAATATTGTCTTAGAGAAGCAACGTCGGTTTATCAAATAGAAAGTTGATATTTATCCCTGAGCAATTGCCCCTGAGTTGATATTGTCTTAAAGAGGCAATGTCACCTTATCAAGCACAAAGTTGACGCTTACCTTGGAATAATTACCCCTGAGTTGATATTGTCTCAGAAAGACAATGTTGACTTATCCGCAGAAAGCTAATACCACATGGCGATCTCATGTGCCCGTGGCTATTAAGCATCCCATCATTCAATATTTTAGGCATGATTTGTCATGTAATCAGGCCCTAACTGTTCTTTTTTTTATTTATTTATTTTCAAAAGTTCATAACTACTTTCTATTGGAATGCCTATTTATTTGTTTTATGATGTCTTAATTGTCTTTACTTTGTCATAATTGTCATTTTGCTGCATGCATGCTCGAGACCTTTATTCTTTTCCAAAGACTGTTACGAGTGTTGTGTATGCTTAATTTCTTTCGTCCTTTTTTTTCTACAGGTATGTATCTTTTGGTCTCGCTTTATCTTTCTAGTTTGTTTGTGTTTGTCCTTTTGAGTCTCTTAATTGAGGGTGTTTTGGGTTTGGTTGCATTTTTGAAGATGTCTTCCTAAAAATCTAGTAGAAGGGGCTTATCTGCTCGTGGTGCCTTTGGCCATTTCGGAAACCTAGAGTTGTTCCGGTTGGTAAAGGCATGGGTGGTTGGACTATTTGGGATAATGAGGACACAACTAAGAGGGGTACTGAGTTGCATCCTCGGAGACGACTAAATTCTCGTGATATGGCATTTATTCCCTCAAACAATATGGATTCCAATGTTTCAACGTGAATTGGTGGGGTTGGAAAAGATGTTTGCCATATGGAGCGCCCTTTGACGGCGGAACCTAATGACAACGAAGTTACTTGTTCTAATGTGAAGAAATGTTGTGAATATTTTAAGTCATTGGGACCGCCTTATTCCTATGAGAATGATCTAGAACTAGTCAAGGCTTCCTTTTTGTACCCCTAGTATTTGAAAGGTGAGGATTTGTCCTTTGCGAACCCCCCGAGTCTATTGGCAATTTCCCTTATTTGAACAAACTGCACCAAATTTCTCATGTTGCCATAGAGAAAACTAGTTGTCTTCTTAAGTTTATTGGTTTTGAGGGGATTAAGGCCAATTGTATTGAAATTGTTAGGGCAGAATGACAACTTATTAGCCTTGAGAACGATGGGGTTATTTTTGAAAACGAATTTGATCCCTCTTTTGTTTGTGACGGGGATATGGCTCCACGAGGCTCCCCGCTCGGAGGATGTTGATTGGGTTGACAAACAATTTTGTGGTATCCACTATTTTCTTACTCCTAATGTCCTAGATCTCTTAATCCCCTAATTTCCAATTAATAGGGAGAACAATATTGGTGGGTGGCAGATTGAATGGCCCGAGGATGATGGTTGGATTTGCTCTCAAGGTAGGAGATAAGATGTTGGGATGCCCTCTACCGCTCTGGAAGAGGAGGAAATGAGGCATGCATACAAGAATTTTTTTTGCCAATGTATGCTACATTTTTTACAAGGTTGGCCTATAGTTTCCCCTTGGTGGTTTCCAAGCTGGGGTTTTGAATTATCTTAGGATTTTTCCTTCTCAACTCCATCCAAATGCCTGGGGGTTTATTCTTGCCTTTAAGAGATCATGTATTCGTCATAACTCCCTTTTGTCCTTCAATGTATTTCGTTATTTTTTTGCCCCTGGCGTACCAAGAAACTTTCCCACTACCCGTGCCTTTCTTTCAAGGATCGTAAAGATATGCCAATCCTCAAGGCCTATGAAGAATCATACAAAAATTTCAAGGAAATGTATTTCTAGTTAAGACCTTTTGTAGATTGTTGGGATGATTTATTTGTTGTTAATGAGGATGAATATGGTTATCAATGTAAATCTCGCTTTGAGTTATTGGTCCTCCACTCATTATAATGAGTCAGTCAATTTCTAGTTGAGATGAAAAGAAAAGTTATCCCCAGAAGAGCCCGCTTCTATAAATGCCATTGTTGAATTAGTTAACAAGATTGGGGATGCCATTCCTTGTAAATTGATTTTAAAAACTGTTGATGAAGACTAGAAGTCAGTTTTAGGTGTGTCTTGGTCGTTTAGACTTTGGTCTTTCTTTTGATTTTAAGTACAACTGATGTTAATGATTGTTCTATTGTTGCTAAATCAGACATGGGAAAGTCGGGAGAGAAGCCCTTCTCAGTTGTTGCTCTTCTTATTGACAGTGGTAATAATAAGAAGAAATTCGAGAAGTAAGGTCGTTACATCCGATCGAGGGAAGAGTGTTGTTGCTAAGACCTTATCTAAGGCTGCCTAAGACATGCCTCCACCTTCTTCGAAGAGATAAAGGGTCGTCAATATTGATGATAACGTGGCACTAACCGACTTTAGCTTGGTTCTTGTTAGTAAGTTTGGCAGTCCTCCTATATGAATGTCTTCGAGCAAGGAGATTAATTGTATCATCTTATCTGAAGATTGAGAGTCCATTCAAAAGAATGATCTTGGGACTTACATTCTGCCATGTCAATTTTAGCTAGGGTGAAGGGATATCTGACTCATGTTACTCTAGGCTATAAAATTATTCTAGAGTTGAGGAAATCTTTCGGTGATGTTGATCCTCTAAAGTTGATTGAGGGTGAAGATGTTGCCTTAAAGAAGGCACGGGAGTATGGTGATGTGTTAACAGGAGAGTTTGACAAGCTAAAGGCCCGAGGTTGGGACTTAGAAGTTTATGCGTGATGAGAAAGAGAAGATAATGGTCGAATTAAGGAAGAGGAGAATCAATTGACTGAAAAGCTAGCTGAAGCTGAGTTGACTAAGGACAAATGGGAAGCGAATTTCTAGAAGGCCACCAAAGATTCTTTCAACAATGCTTTGAAATAAGTCGAGTATCTTCATTCCAAAGTCGGTATTAAGAAATCTTTTTGTATTCCTCGTTGTGAGATTGTTAATGGGGAATTCTTGTTTGGGTTGACGATGAGCTCTATCGGACTTATCTTGGGGCTCTTAGTACTATTAATGAAGATTTCGTAGCTGAAAAGGTTAGCAATTTAGAGACTTTTGATGAAGAAATGGTTGGCGGGTTCATTAAAACCCTGGGAACTAATGCTAATGATAGGGTTGTGGGTGCTTCTAATGTTGATGCCAACCTTAGAGGGTTTTAAAGGGTCGGTATGTTGGTTTTACATGTATTGTACAAAATTGTGTTTTTCAAACACTTATTCCTGCTTTGAGCATTGGTTTTACTTTTGTGGTTTGTTGAACAATTATTTTGCTTTGCTTTGTACTATTTTCTGTAGAAAATCTTAACCATATCTTATTGATGATGTCCATTATTATTCTTGGCGTAACTATCTCTTGAATTGTAGTTATCATTCATTGATGGCTCTTTAATTTTCTCCCTTGCTGATTGGCTATTAAGATTTTATCTATCAACTCTAGTTGTGTGACTTGGCCTATAAAGGAATGTCTTTGTTTTGTCTTTTACTATAACTTTCTCGTGACATTTTTTCTTCATCAGTTATTCAAAATATCTTAAGTCCTACTTTAAAGCTTTGCTTTCTACTCTTGATGGTTGAAGATGTTTTGATAGATGATGAGGACATTGAGTCAATTTCGGGGTATATTTTCATTCCACTTGTTTCTGCGTTTGTTGTCAATATTTTGCATAGCTAAAAGACTCAGGCTTTAGTTCTCATAGTTTTGCTTAGTAATTGGAGCATTGTCTTGAGGTAAGCCTTCCAAAGGCATGAGTCCACCACATGTTGGTACGGGTTGTGGCGATGTGTTGATTTCCGTGGTGTGTGTCCTTCCCTTGTGTTCCAACATGGTTTGTTGCCTTTATTTTAGTCAGTTTTCCGTGTTGAGTTACTTTAATTTTTGTTCTATAGTCATCAAGATCAGAACCTTCGTCTCATCTTGTGATTGCTGTAACACTTGTTCTTTTAAATGTAACAACTATGAAGTTAAACGAAAATATATTTTTTTTTTTGGAAGGCAAAAATATGTATATTAATATTAAACAGAACAGTACTAGAGGTACTGAAAATAACAGATACAAGATACAAAAGTGTCACCTTCCAAAAAGCAAAACAAACCCAACAAAAACTCAGCACAAGGACCCCAATACATATAATTAGAAATTTAACCAAAGGTCATCATAAGATTGATAGACCAATGGTTAAATGATGTATTGAAACCTTTCTCTCCACATTTTAGCCAAGACCAAGCTAGAATTAAGGCATCATCCAACACCTTTTAAGGTTCAAAAGGAATGCCATGAAACAGCAAGGAATTCCTATGCTGCCAGATTGTAATAGATAAAGCAATCCACCACCCGCCCCTCCTACTAAGATTTCTCCCTGCACCAAATCCATCACAGAATTGGATAAAGTGGTTAGCAGGATCAGCTGAGAAAGCTCCTATAGCCTGAATCCAGCACATGGATTCCCACCATAGCCCCTTAGTCATTTTGCAATGGAAGAAAAGGTGCCCAGCCTCCTCATGCTGACATCCACAAAGAGGGCACATAATATCCTGGATAGGGATATTTCTTCTGGACAAGTTGCCCTAGTGGGGAGTCTGTCCCTAAATAACCTCCAAGAGAAAACCGCAGCTCTTGGGGGAATTTTCAATAGCAAAAGGATCTGGAAGTTCCTCCTGCTAGGAAAAGGGCTGTTGGAGGGCATCAACAACCTATAAGTTGATTTAGTGGAATAGACACCACTACAGTCAGTTTTCCAAAGCATCTTGTCCTGAACTTGTTGCTGGATAGAGATATCAAAAATTTCTTCCATGAAAGCAACTGCCATCTCATACTCATGGTCAAATAGTCTCCTTCTCCACTTTAAATCCCAACTCCATAAATTGTGAGAGAACTTTCCCATATTAGAAATAGAAAGATTCTGCTGTCTACTAATCATGAAGAGTTGATTATACTTCTGTTGAAGATTACAGCCCTCACTCAGCCAAGAATCTTGCCAAAACTTGATTTGATCCCCACAACCAACCTTCCATATCATATTCTACTGTATAATGTTGAAATCAAACTGATGATAAAGCCTTCTAAGGTCCTTCCACCATTGAGAGTGCCAACCTTTATCTCTGCCAGTCTGCAGGTCTGACTAGCCTCCATATTTGGATATTAGAACTCTAGCCCAAAACTGATTGTGGTTGGCAGCTAGGTCCCAAATCCATCTCCCCCTCAGGGCTGCATTGAATTTGGCTAGATCTTTGATCCCTAAACCCCCCTCATTCTTTGGGAGGCAGATCACATCCCATTTTACCCAAGAAATTCTCTTGTGGTGTTGGTTTCCCCCCACATGAAATTCCTTTGAAGAGACACCATCTTATCAACTATTCTTTGAGGAATCTTGAAGAAAGATAGAAGATAAATGGGAAGAGCATTGAGAACATACTTTATCTAGGTGACCTTGGCACCCATAGATAGATTCTTCTGGTTCCACTTGGAAAGTTTAGCTTCAAACTTAGAAATCAAAGGCTCCCAAACAACCCTGCTTGAAGATTTAATTCCAATAGGCATACCCAGATAATGGAAAGGAATGTCCATTTGTCTACAATTCAGAAATTGGGTTGCTTCCTGAATCCAATTGGCCTGAACCCCAACCACCCCAATTTGGCTTTTGGCAAACCCCTAAACGAAAATATATTTATATATTCTTTTAGTTGTATTTTCTAGCTTACTTTGCAAGGACATCATTTGTATATTATTTCCAACTTATCCTCTTTCGTTTTGTTTATATAAACAGCGACTTTGGTAGAATTTTTTATACCTTTACTCTTGGTTCATTTTTTACCTTTTACCCTTGGTCAATTGCCAACCTTTCAAGTTGGTTCTCATGTTGATCTCTACTGAGCATGTCGGACATTATTTTGCAGTTGCTTCGAGTCTTTATTTGGCTGCTTATTGAGCTTTCTTGCTCTACTGTTTTTGATGTCCAACCTCTTTTTCCTTCTATTAGTCACTCTAGTCATTTTGATGCACTTGTTTGTTGTCTTCAAAGTGCTAGAGTGGATAATGTGCGGGTAGATTGTTTGCTTGATTCTTCTCAAAATGACTTGAGTGACTAAAAGTTCACACACCAACAAGTCTTTTTGCATGGTTTTGGTGTTTGGAAATCATCTAAAGAGCTCTCCTCCAAGGTCAGTCTTGTGCTCCCTGACGTTCTTTTGGACTCACTCTACCTGGAATGCAACAAAGGACCAAGGCATCATAAGACTTTCTTCTTCTAGCTCACTCGAATGATCTGAATGATGGTGTTGGTGCTTCTGTTTTGGTTTGCTCTAGTCAAGAAAGATTCTATGGGTTGTGGACTACTTTTTAGGATAATCTTCATCCTCTCTATATTCTCCTTTCCCTTTGTGAATTTCTTCTAAGTTTTATACTAGATAGTTGTTTTAGTCGTTGTCATTGCAGACATAGGATTATTCGATGTAAGGCTTGATCTATAGTCAATGTAATTTTGTCAATGTTGAATATATGAGAATTTTCCTTTAATTTGCTTTGACTCACATGTTTCCTTTATTTTCTCTTTTCACTTATATGTGTTGATTCATTTGTACAAATCTTTTTAGAGTAATTTTTGCCAATTTGGGAATCTACTTACCATAGTGCCTTCAGACTTTGTAGGTCATTTTGTATCTTCAATGCTTACCCTAGTTTGGAAACTTATTTCTCGGTGTACTTGCAAATTTCCTAAACCATTCAAGATTTTAAAGTTCTTACCCCTATTTGGGAACCCATTTCCCAGGGTTCCTACGGATTTCGTAGGTCATTTTTAAATTATACCCCGGTTTGGGAACCCACTTCCTAAGGTGCCTATAGATTTCTTAGGTCCTTTTAATATTCTACCCCAATTTGGGAATCCATTTCCCAGGGTGCCTACAAATTCTGTAGGTCTTTTTTATGATTCTACCCCAGTTTGGGATTCCATTTCCTGCGGTGCCTACATGTAGATGAACAAGTATGACTTTATCTTTCCATTACTATTAAGAAAATGTTGTAGGAACTTTATCATTTTATTTATGTCCTTTGGCGAAATGTCTACATAGGAAGTGTATGTGTTGATTGACTTTCCTGCAAGAATCAAAATATATCTACATATATGTGTCTTTATGACTTCTTACCCTTGTCATTTTCATAGTTTAGTTGTAGTATTTACGTAAGTTGAATGTTTTCCAAGTGCATGGAATTCTTTCTCCCAAGAGCATCTCCAAAATATAAGCTCATTTTTCATTTTTTGTTATTACCCTGTAAGGTCCTTCCCAATTTTTTGCGAGTTTCCCTTGATGGTTATTTTTTCCGTTGACACTAGCTTTGCACAAGAGCAAGTCGTCTTCTTGAAAGATGTGTGGGATGACCTTTTTGTTGTACCTGACAATTATTTTTCTTTTCAATGCCACATCTCTTAGGTGGTAGAAGGAGGTTCTAAGATTTCCTTTATTCTGGTTAAGATTCAAATTTGCAATTTTGAAAGTCAAATCTCTTATTTCCACAAGAATGACCGCTTCAATCCTGTACACCATCCTGAATGGTTTCTCCTGTGGTAGAAAGAGGTGTCATCTAGTATGCTCACAAGACATGTGGTAGTTGTTTTACCTAGGTTCCTTTGGTCTTTTTTACTCTTTTTCTCAATCCTCCTAGAATAATCTAATTTGCTACCTTAGTTTGTCCGTTTGTTTTAGGATGCTCTACGAATGTGACCCTTTGCTTAATGTCAAGCCCTGATAACAATTTGCAGAATTGTTTGTCAATGAATTGAGTATCGTTGTCAATCTCTATTACATCGGGAATTCCAAACCTGCAAATTATTTGTATGAACACAAATTTTCCAATATTTTTAGAGGTTATGGTGGCAAGTGTTTTGGCCTTAACCCGGTGGAGCTCTTGAAGATAAGCTCCACACTAACTTTGGATGTCAATTGTTCTTTACATCGACAGATTTGCAGTTTTTGAGAAATTAGTATTTTAATTTATTATTTTATTATCTGAAGTTGGATGTGTTGATTTTTTTCATTTAATAAATTTATTTTTGTTTTGGAATCTTTTTTTGGCGTCAATGAGTTATTGGAATTTTATTTTGATTAATTAATATTTTAGTCTTTTTTTGAAGTTTTATTAAGTTTATGAAAAAAATTTATAAATTGTAAAATAATGACATATGTTTTAGAGATTTATATAAGGCAAAACACATGTTGATTACTTGCAAAACATAGATGAAGTATTTCAGCAAACTCATCTACGAAAGGATACTATTCAATTTGTCGATGATAGATCTAGGCAGACACATGTTAGACCATTATCTTACATGTATTTTTATTTTTTTAAAAATGTTTATTATATTTATGAAATGATACATGTTTATGAAGGACAAGAATTTGAGGTTAGACTATCTCAAGCTAGGTATGATGTTGCGTTAAGTGTTGGTGAATCACAACTCACTCCTTTAAATCCTATTGAAGAACAAAGACTTATGACTCGGTGTTGGGTTGCAGCTGCGGGACCAAAGCATAAGGGATGCCTTTATGGTATTGGAGATCTTGCTTATACTTATAAATGTGGAGATGACAACTTCATGCAACATACACAAGGATCTTCCCGTCACACTTAAGATTTAGCGAAGATTAACTGACTAAGGGAAGAGTTTCATCAATCAAATTAAGAGATGCGTGTATTTCTTTTAGTTGTCCTTCAATTCCTACTTCTTGAAGCGCGAAACATTATTCATCAACATAAACAACCTCACCAACAACATCAGGACCAACAACATTAACAAGCTAATGACTAACCAGATGACCAACAACAAGACAATGACCAGCAAAGGTATTCTCCCAATGAATATTTTGATTATTCACTTAGCAACACAAAATTACTATTGATATATTACACATTGTGCTTTTCTTTTATATTTATTTTCAATTTAACTTAATGATTTATTTTAGTATTTCTTTTGGATTTATGAATTTGAGTATTTCGTTAATTAAAATTTTGATGTTAAATAATATAAATACAAAAACTAATTTCTAAATTATTGATGTTAAATAATAAAAATGTAAAAAAATGAAATAAACAATTTTTCATAAGTGTCCGTGGGAAATATCCGACATTTCCGTCGAAAATTTTCGACGAATAGCACAAATTCATTGGTTAAAACTTTCTACAATCCGTCGGAAATTTTGAATTACCGAAGAATTTTCGGGGTTGCCGATGGATTCCGACCATCGGAAATAGCCTTTTTTTTTGTAGTGAATGCTTTCCAACAACTTGACGAAAATACCTATCCATTAGAAAAATGGGGAAAAGTAAATTTCTTTAAAAAAGCTGAATCTAAAAATTGATGAGCAAAAAAATTAAAGAAAAAGTTCCTATGCACAACATGTCTTTGCTCCTCTAGCAACAATTGAAAAGGAAAAAACTGAAAAAACTCAAACAAAAAAAAAGAGGAAAAATGAAAAGTATCTATAATAGAATCAACCCTACCATCATGTTAGGATCATAAGCCATCATTGTTGATGAGTTACGCCTTATGCAATCTCTCTAATTCAAGTTGTTGCACCAACAGATGAAATATTTCAAAATTAAAACAAAAAAAAGTCAAATAAGCAATGCATAAAAAGTGAAAGTGAGATTGAATCAAGCCAAGCATCCTGGTCATTTGGTTTTTCTTCTTTATAATTAAAGAAACAAAATTTACAGTCCTCCCCACCTTGGGTTTTTTAGAAATTCACACAAACTTGTGTTCCCTCACTTCCATGCGAACCTATTGTGCGGTACACTCCTCTTACAGCATCGGATAGAGAGGGTCAAGATGAAGAAAAAAGACGTATAAATAATTAATCACAATCATCTTTTGGTCTTCTTGTGTTGTGCATACTTTAAATTTGATTTTCAAAGATTTTGCTAAAGGGGATGAGTGATTGAAAAACACGTATAAATAAGGAAAAACTATAGTGAAGTATATAGTTAATCACAACCAGTCTTTGGCCATTTTTACAGCAAATTCAAAACTTCAATTGATAAAAATTGCTAAGACTATATTTGCATCACATTATATTTTACTAAAGGGGATATTTGATTGTAGAGATGCTCTTGCAACTACTATAGTTTTGAATAGTTGAAAGGAATCGATTAAATATGGAAATGAAAAAAAAATGGGAGCTTTAATTTTTTAAATAATTGGCAAAGAGCAATTTTGGGAGCAAGGGCGGAAGCGGGAAAAATAGTTAAGAGTGGTAAAATGTAATACTTGAATCAACTATGATCTATAACTAAAAATAATTTTTTATATCAATTAATTTATCTATTAAAATAAAAGAAATTTAATTTTTGTATTCAAAATAAATTAAAAAAACAATTTAAAACATAACATACAAATGAGAAAATATATTTGAAAGCAATTAATATAATTAAAAATAACTTCAGTAGAAGATATATATATATATATATATATATCTTGCTTAAGGAATTCGAATCAATTAATATAAAATAAGATAATTACAGATACATCAACATGAATAATTAAAATCAATTCTAACAATTAATATATATTTTATTTACCTAACATATAAAATTATTTTTATAAATAATATCTATAAAATGAAATAATAGTAAAATTCATTATTCACCAAAAAAAAAAAAGAAGAAGCAAAATTCATAAAGCAAAAAACAAGTGCACTCAATAACTTCTGCTAGTTATTATCATCTATAACGTAAATTGTTGAGGGGAAGATATATGATACTAATATAGATGTTAAAGTATACTTATGTACTATGTGATTTTACTGGTTGAAAAGGATATAACTAACTTACACAAATAATTTATATTTAGTTAGTTAACGTTCATATGATTGTCATTAACGTGAAATCATCTCGAGGTTGATTCGCTCACTAGAATATTCTATTACTTGAATTTTTTCTCTTGATGTATGTTACGAAATTATTCAAACATTTGACAAAATATTCTATTACTTTCAAGTGTAACAAGGAAGAGATAAAATGGAAGGTCACCAGCGACAAAATTAATGATACAAGTAACGGAGTAGAGAGGTGCACAAGCACTATACCTTTGTCCTCTCTCTCTCTCTCTCTCCTCAACATGCTACCATGTAGTAAAAAAAAATAAGTTGTTGATAATGAAATTATTTGAGGAAGGCTATGATCCCACAATGGATATTTTTCTAAAGCCTATAAAGTTGCCTCAAGGATCAACACAAAATACAAAGCTTCATTAAAAATTCACAAGAGCTAAGACTCTATCAAAAGTATTGGACGTTCAAAATTAGAACTTAGCTAGAAAGTCTATTCTTTGCTTAGCAAAGTTATCTCATTGTAATCAAGCTTAAGTGTATATCTTGTCTTTGAGATATTTGAATATTACATTCATTCAAAATGTTGTTTGGAACAATAGGAGTTTTGAGAGATTTGAATTACATTCATTCAAACTGTTGTTTGGAACGACAGGAGTGAGTTAGTGATCAAAGAATACTTGGGTGTTCTTAATCTCAAGGAGAGATTAAGCGTAAACCAGAAGTGACATACAAAATACTTATTGTAACCAGGGGTGACAGAGTAAAAACTCGTTTGTAATCAGTTGTGATTAGTATGTGAAACCTTTTACAGTTTGTCAAGGAAAACTTAACGTATCTCAGGTTGAGTGAATCAATATAAACATTGTGTTTTTACTCTAACTTCTATCATAACTTGTTTATTTTCAGTTGCTTCTGTCCTATCTTTGGATAGAGAAGTTTTTGAAAATTGTCTTTGCAAAAAAGATTTAAGTATTAACATTTGGACACTCTTGTTAAGAACATTTCTTTTACATCTAACACACTATTCAACTCCCTTTTAGTGTGATATTTGTTATTTCAGTTGGTATTAGAGCTCGCCCTCTTGGGTTAAGCTCCTGATAGAGCAAATGAAGAAAAATACTGAGAAAGATGAAAAGTGAAGGACAAGCTGTAAAAAAGTCACCTCTCTTCAAGGGTGCAAGATATGACTATTGGAAACAAAGAATAATTGTTTTCTTTGAATCTTGTCATATTGATATAACGCAATAATGTGCACCTTGTCTGAAGAAGAATACACAAAGGTCCACAACTTTAAAAATACCAAAAAAACGTGGGACACTCTTATTGTAACATATGAGGGTTTCACTGGGATAAAGCAAAACAAACTTTGTCTCCTTACTAATAAGTATCAGATGTAAACTATGGATGAAAACAAGGACATACAAAGTATGTTTGGGTGCTTTAAAACCATACTAAATTAACTCAGAGGTCCTGGTAAATCCTATGATAACTATGCTTATTGACAAAATCTTAAGGCCCCATTCAAGGTGGTTTTTTGTATTCATTTTTGAAATTATTGAAAGCTAAACATAGTTTATGTTTTGAGTTTTTAATTTCAAATTATTTTGGTTTTTAATTTTTGAAAAGTTATTATAAATTGAAAAAAAGATAAAATAAGTCAAATGTTCTATCTTCTCTTGCTCCATTATGAGATCATGCGCTATATAAAAAGTAGACACAAAAATAATTAAACATGCTAAAAACTAATTAAAAAATTCTACAACAAAAAAATGTTAAAAATATATAAAAAAATAATAACACAAACATAGTACTAATAATAATATACTAGGATATATAACAAATGTTTCAACTAGTTGTATTTGGTTTCTATTAAGAAAAAAAATTACACGTGAGTAAAATAGAAAAGTACATAAGATTTATATATTCATAATAGTTAATAGAGGATAGTGACGAGTAGCTACTACGGGTGGATAAATGGGTCCAGGTCCATGGACTGACCCGCGGGGTCCGCGGTCCGTGTGGGTTACGGACCAATTTTTTTAAACGGTCCATGGTTATGTCATATTTTTGGGCCCGTCCCGCTTAACTCGTGGACTATGCGGGTTTGGCCTGCGGGGTCCGCGGGTTACCCGCAGCCCGCATTAGGTTTAATTTGTGTGATCCTGACTCAATTATATTAGGTTTGATTTTCTCTTTTTCACTTTAAACTTTTTTTTAAATAATAGATAAAAAAAATATATTAGATAAGATAAAGATATAAAGATAAAAATATAAGATTTAAATTAAAAGATGATAAAGATAAAAAAAGGATAAGAAAAGAAAAATAAAAGATAACAATAATAAAAGATTAAGATAAAAAAGATAAGTGATAACCTGGTAAAAATCTTCTTTTTTGATATTTTTTAATCTTTTTCTCTTTTAATCTATCATTTTCATATCTGAAAATCATAAATAATAAAAATATCAATTCTTATCATTTAAGCCAAAAATAATTGTTAAATAAATATTTTTAAAGATATTTCAATATATTTTTATTATAAAAAATAGCTCATATCATATTTAGTAATTGTAACAGGCTAAGAACATTTTTTCTCCTCACGTGTGCTTAACAAATATCGAACTAGGCTTCTTGTTGACAATATATACTAAAAATTGGTTACTAGTATTTGATATGCAGGGTAAATAATATGTAATAATTATTGTCTTTTAATCACTTAACTTGATTTTATTCTAATATTTATTATTATTTCGAGTTTTAGGAAAAGAAGATGAAGATATGGAGATGGAGAAGGCTCAAGCTACTTCAAATATGAAATTATTTGTTGTTGGAGATGTTTAAATTTCATATTTTAGATTTATTGCTTGGATTTTCTTTTGTTAAGACATTATTTATTTTATTGATGTAATTGACTAATTATTGAGATTTTATTTACATTTGTATTGAACTTAATTTAATTGTATTATATTTTTATTAAAATTAAAATTCTTTTGAAACTAGGCCCACGGACCAGCCCGTTTGACCCACGGGGTCCGCGGGGCGGGGGCGGACCAATTTATTTGGTCCGTGTAAGAAGCAGGGCGGATTAGACCGGTCCGCTACCAATGCGGACTTATGCGGGCGGGCCTTACGCGGGGTGGGCCAGCCTGCTTACCCACCCCTAGTAGCTACCTCCGAAAAACAGTATAGTTGTATTACCACTATTCTGATTTCCTTTTTTAGTGTGCTTATAGTTTTCATCTATACACATATTGTTTTCTATTTTTTCTTACATATATATTTTGCATTATGTAACAATATATGCATTTTTAATAGTATTTTATATTCCTTTTTAGTTATTATTTTATTTATTATTATATTATTTAGAAATTTTGTTATTAATTATTTATTTATTATATCACATATTATGATTTGTATTATTATTATTATTATTTAGTTGTATGTTATGTTTCTTCAACAAAAAAATTGAGGCCTACAAAATCAAAACAAACAAGACAGAAAAACAAAGTAACACCTTGAAATGAAACCTTAAGATCTACGACTACTAAAAAAAGTATATTTTATGACGCACATTCTAAGATGGTTATGCGGAATCGTCTCAGAATGCAACGCGGTGACAATGGATAAATACAACTATTTTAAGACGGTTTTTACAAAACCATCTTAGATTGCTGCCATTTTAAGACATTTTTTTTTTACAAAACCCCGTCTTAGAATATTTTTTGTTGTTATTAATATTTAATCTGACTCTCTGATTGTCGCTCTCTGATTCTCCCTCTTTGACTCCTCCTCGGATTTTTGAAATGGAGCAGTCGCTGGCACCACCACTTCCACCTGATGACGGCGGCGACGAATGACATTAGCCAGTGCCTCCTCAAGTACATTCTCTCCACGGTCCTGTTCCTCCTCGCCAAGAACCCCGACGATAGTTCTTCCCAAACCACTGCTGCGGACACCAAGCTCCATGACAAGGGAGCTCTGCAAGAGGAGTTCTGCAAGAAGCTGAACCATAAACAAGGTTCTTCATATTTTTCCTTCCCTTTTCTCCATAAAGGAGGTGCTTCAGATCTGCTCATCATCGAAGGGAATCAAATTGAAAGGAAATGAAAGTGCAGAATGAAGGACATTCTGCAGTCGGCGCTCTTTGAGCAAGATCGCAAGATCCACGCCACAACCACCAATTCTAACGCCGACCAGATACGCTATACTCTTTTGTCTCTCTTTTTGTTTTTGTTTTTGTGTTCTTCATCGGATGGACATGCTTTTGGTGCTCTATCCATTTCCTCTCCTCTTCTAATTATGAGAGAAGTAGCGAGCCTTTTCTTTCAAAGGGGTGTGTCTATGTCAATGGATTGGAAATCCGCTTGGTTCTTGGCTTATATAATATTAGGTGTTTTTGTTAGGATATGGGACGTGGTTATGCGTTTTTTCTATGGAAATATATGGTAGAAATGTATGATAGAAATGATGGGAGTAGAAAGAGGATGAGTTTTTAGAAAATTAACACCTTAACTTAAATTGTGCTTATTAGATTATTTTCTTACATTGCATGGCTTGCTACAACTTATGCCTTTATATAGGTTACATAGGTGATTTCTACGCACTTCTATACTACTTAGTCCTAGAGTCTTCTAGACTCATCTATCATCTACCATCCATCTATATAATGTTCTAGGTGTTTCTATAAGATATTTTTCTACATCCATCAAGAACTTTCTACACACTACAACATCTCCATAGGTGTAGAACTCTCTAGATAATGGACCACCAATTATACATCTACACTTTTCTAGATTAATCTTCAACACTCCCCCTTAATCTAGAAAATTCTTGAACTCCAAGCATGTCTCTAAATTTGATGAACTTCTCTGTTGCAATTGGCTTGGTGAAGATGTCTGCTAATTGTTCTTCAGTCTTGCAGAACTCCATTTTGATTTCTCCATATTCCACGAGCTCTCTGATGAAGTGGTATCTAATCTCAATGTGCTTTGTACGGATGTGGAATACTGGATTCTTAGTCATTGCAATAGATGACATATTATCACAATGAATAACTATTGGAGTCTTGGAGTCTTGTTGTACGTCTTGCAGAATTTTTCTGAGCCATGCCGCTTCACACGCAGTGCTTATTGTAGCCATGTATTCTGCTTCTACTAATGATAGAGCAACTTTCTTTTACTTTATTTATGCCCATGATATTGCTTTGTTGCCTAGAAGAAACACATCTCCACTTGTACTTGTTCCATCATCTGTGCTTCCTGCCTAGTCACTATCTGTATAACCTGTCGAGTTAAATTCTCTATCTACCTCGTACAAAATGCCAAAATCCTTTGTGCCTTTGACATATCTTAGGATTCTCTTGGTTGTTGCAAAGTGTGCTTTGCTTGGGTTACTCATGAATCTAGACACGATGCTAACTGCATGTACAATATCTGGCCTTGAGTTGGTTAAGTAGATTAATGAACCGACTAGGCTTCTATAAACTGTTGCATCAACTTTGTTTTGCCCATCATCTTTTGAAAGCTTCTCGTTCATCGCCATAGGTGTGGCAAATGGTTTGCAATCTTGCATGTTGAACTTCTTCAGTAAGTCATCCACATATTTTTCTTGCGAGATAAATATTTGTCCAGGTCTTTGCTTGACTCGCATGCTGAGAAAATATCTCACGAGTCCAAGATCGATCATTTCATACTCTTGCATCATAGCCTTTTTGAATTCTTCCATCATCTGTGAGTTGTTGCTAGTGTAGATTAAATCAACTACGTATAGACACAAAATCAAGAAATGATTGTTGATCAAGTGGCCTCGGAATAATTAAGAAGGGGGGGTTGAATTAATTATTGATGAACCTTTACTAATTAAAAATCAAATCCTTCTTAGGCTTTTACTATGTTGTTAAGAAAGTAAAGAATAGAAAAGAAACTTAACCAAAAGTAAAAGCGATAATTAAATTGCACAGCGGAAAATAAAGAGTGTAGAGAAGAAGAAGACAAACACAACAGTTTTATACTGGTTCGACAACAATCCGTGCCTACATCCAGTTCCCAAGCGACCTGCGGTCCTTGAGATTTCTTTTCAACCTTGTAAAATCGTTTAGAAGAAAAGATCCACAAGGGATGTACCCTCCCTTATTCTCTTTGAACAACCTAGTGGATGTACCCTCCACTAGAACTGATCCACAAGAGATGTACCCTCTCTTGTTCTCAGTTACAACAATCCAAGTAGATGTACCCTCTACTTGTACCACAAAGGATGTACCCTCCAATGTGTTAAGACAATGTTCTCAGGCAGTTAGTCCTTTGAAACTTTGTGAAGGGGATACAAAAGATATCTCAGGCGGTTAGTCCTTTGAAATCTTTTGTATAAGGGGAAGGGAAGAATCAAAAGAATTTTCAGACTGTGTCTTATTGAATTCTTTGACAAGGGAGAAGGGAAACACAAAAGAATTCAGGCGGTTAGTCCTTTGTTCTTTTGGAAAAGGGAGAAGAGAGACACAAAAAGAATTCAGGTAGTTAGTCCTTGGCGAATTATTTTTGGCAAAGGGAGAAGAGAATGAAAAAGATGAATAACACACTTTTGTTTTCAAGGTTTGGAAAACCAAAAAACTTTAGAAAGCTTTCTGCAAAGGAAGAAGAAGAAGAAGTTGAAGAAGATGTTCAAAGAGATTCAAAGGTTGTAAAAGAATATATGGAAAAGTTGTTTGTAAAGGTTGTAAGTTGTAATCATTGTTCTTAAAATGCAAGTCAAGGTCTTGCTTTTATAGACTCTTCATGTCTGGTCAAGAAAACCATTAGAAGAGTTACAACCTTTAGAAAAACCTGAAAACCATTGGAAGAGTTACATCTTTTGATTTTTATTCAAAACTTGTCACTGGTAATCGATTAGCAAATCCTTTTATTTCTATACCATTTTCATCCAATTTATTTCTAAATACCCACTTAGTTCCTATGATTGGATAATTTGAAGGTTTCTCTACTAATTCCCATACATCATTTCTTTCAAATTGATTTAATTCTTCTTGCATAGCTACTATCCAATGATAATCTATAATAGCTTCCTTAAAGTTTTTAGGTTCTATTAACGAAACAAAAGCCATATTATTGCATAAATCTTTGAGAGAGTGTCTAGTTGTTACCCCTTTTGAGATATCTCCGATGATGTTGTCAAGAGGATGATTTCTTGAAGTTTTCCATTCTTTGGGAAGATTATCATTTTCTTATGGTGTGTCAACTTGATCATCCTTGTTTTCATCATCTCTCTTTCTTTTTAGATTTCTTTCTTCATTTTGTGTATCTTCCAAAGAATCTGCAATATCATCAAGAAACTCCTTTCTCGGGGAGGTAATATTAGTTTCATCAAAAGTACCATGTATTGATCCCTCAATTGTCATGGTTCTTTTGTTGTATATCCTAAATGCTTTGCTATGTAAGGAATATCCATGGAAGATACCCTCATCTACCTTAGCATCAAACTTTCCTAGGCTTTCTTTATCATTGTTTAGGACAAAACATTTACATCCAAAAACATGTAAATGAGCAATGTTTGGTTTTCTATTGTTAAAAAGTTCATATAAGGTTTTCTTAAGAATGGGTCTTATTAAGGCTCTATTCATAATATAACATGCGGTGTTAACCGCTTGTGCCCAAAAATATTTTGGAAGTGGTGTGTCATTTAAAAGAGTTCTAGCAATTTCTTCTAGGGCTCTATTTTTCCTTTCTACTACTCCATTTTGTTGGGGTGTCTTAGGTGCAGAAAAGTTTTGTTCTATGCCATGTTCATCACAAAACATTTCAAAATCATTGTTTTCAAATTCACCTCCATGATCACTTCTGATGGAGATAATTTTGAGATTCTTCTTGTTTTGGATGACTTGGCAAGTCTTCTAAATGCATGGAATGCATCATTTTTATGAGTAAGAAATAAAGTCCAAGTATATCTAGAATAGTCATCAACAATTACTAATACATAGTAACTTCCACCAAAACTCATGACTCTAGATGGTCCAAACAAATCCATGTGCAATAATTGTAATGGTTGAGTGGTAGAAACAATATTTTTAGATTTAAAAGATACTTTTGTTTGTTTACCTTTTTTTGGCATGCATCACATAACTTATCTTTTTCAAATTTTAATTTTGGTAAACCAATAACTAGATCTTTTGAAATTAATCTATTTAGATGATCCATGTTAATATGAGCAATTCTCTAATGCCGTAACCATGCATCACAATCTTTACTTAGAAAGCATCTATCATTTTCAGATTTTTGTTTTAAATCAATCATGTAAACATTATTTTCTCTGGAACCTATATGCTCAATGTCTTTGTCATGTTCATGCTTAATAACACATTTTTCAGAATCAAAAGATACTTTATATCCTCTATCACATAATTGACTAACACTTAATAGGCTATGCTTTAATCCTTCTACAAGTAACACATTTTCAATAGGAGTAGAGGAACTCGTACCTATTTTACCAACTCCAATAATTTTGCCTTTGTTGTTGTCGCCATATGTAACGTGTCCACTTTTCTTATGGGAAATGGTTGTAAATTTGGATACATCTCCTATCATATGCTTGGAACATCCACTGTCGATGTACCACTTCTTCCTTACTGACTCTTCTTTGTTGTTATCATGATATTTTGTCACGAGACACAAGTTGGCTTGGTCTTCATCATAATCATGAAATGATTTCAAATTTGACCTGTTCCTAAAAATACTTTTGAAAAACAAAGAGTTTAAAGAGGCCATGAATCTTGAAGTGGTTAAACTTTCTTAAAAAAACCTGCTTTGATACCACTTGTTGGATCAAGTGGCCTCGGAATAATTAAGAAGGGAGGGTTGAATTAATTATAAATGAACCTTTACTAATTAATAATCTAATCCTTCTTAGGCTTTTACTATGTTGTTAAGAAAGTAAAGAATAGAAAAGAAACTTAACCAAAAGTAAAAGCGATAGTTAAAGTGCATAGCAGAAAATAAAGAGTGTAGGGAAGAAGAAGACAAACACAAGAGTTTTATACTAGTTCGGCAATAACCCGTGCCTACATCCATTTCCCAAGCGACCTGCGGTCCTTGAGATTTCTTTTCAACCTTGTAAAATCCTTTAGAAGAAAAGATCCACAAGAGATGTACCCTCCCTTGTTCTCTTTGAACAACCTAGTGGATGTAACCTCCACTAGAACTGATCCACAAGAGATGTACCCTCTCTATTTCTCAGTTACAACAACCCAAGTATAAGTACCCTCTACTTGTACCACAAAGGATGTACCCTCCAATGTGTTAAGACAATGTTCTCAAGCGGTTAGTCCTTTGAAACTTTGTGAAGGGGATACAAAAGATATCTCAGGCGATTAGTCCTTTGAAATCTTTTGTATAAGGGAAAGGGAAGAATCAAAAGAATTTTCAGACTGTGTCTTATTGAATTCTTTGACAAGGGAGAAAGGAGACACAAAAGAATTCAGGCGGTTAGTCCTTTGTTCTTTTGTAAAAGGGAGAAGAGAGACACAAAAAGAATTCTGGCGGTTAGTCCTTGGCGAATTCTTTTTGGCAAAGGGAGAAGAGAATGAAAAAGATGAATAACACACTTTTGTTTTCAAGGTTTGGAAAACCAAAAAACTTTAGAAAGCTTTTTGCAAAGGAAGAAGAAGAAGAAGTTGAAGAAGATGTTCAAAGAGATTCAAAGGTTGTAAAAGAATATGTGGAAAAGTTGTTTGTAAAGGTTGTAAGTTGTAATCATTGTTCTTAAAATGCAAGTCAAGGTCTTGCTTTTATAGACTCTTCATGTCTGGTCAAGAAAACCATTAGAAGAGTCATAACCTTTAGAAAAACTTGAAAACCATTGGAAGAGTTACATCTTTTGATTTTTATTCAAAACTTGTCACTGGTAATCGATTACCAAATCCTTGTAATCGATTACACAAGGCTTTTTATGAAAGGATGTGACTATTCACAATTGAATTTGAATTTCAATGTTCAAACACACTAGTAATCAATTATCAATATTTTGTAATCGATTACACCATTTTGAAATTAATTGGAACGTTGTAAATTCAGTTGAAAGCTTTTGAAAACAAACTTTGCCACTGGTAATCGATTACCAGAGAGTAAAAACTCTGGTAACTTAGAAAATTTTGTGAAAACTCTTTTGAAAAATAAAACTGTGCTATGCTTGTTTTTTGAAAAATCTTTTCAATACTTCCCTTGTGAAGTCTTCTTGATTTCTTCTCTTGAAACTTGAATTCATCTTTTCTTGAATCTTGAAATCAAACTTCTCTTGATTCTTGAATTGTTCTTGATTTAATCTTAAAATCATTCTTTGGGCTTTTTGTCATCATCTTTGTCATTGTCAAAAATTCTTGAATCAACTTGATTCATCATCATGAAGCTTGCTTCTACAATGATTACCTTGCATCTTTACATATAGTGATGACTCACTTGGACTTTTGAGGAATCTATGCTCGACGAGGTATTTGTCTATTTTGTTGTTCCATGCTTGGGGAGCTTGTTTGAGACCATAAAGTGCCTTTTTCAAGTGATATACTTTGTCTTCTTCTCCTTGAACTTTGTATCCTTGTGGTTGCTCCACGTAGACTTATTCTTCAATCTCTCCATTCAAGAAAGCTGATTTTACATCTAGCTGATAGACTTGTAGCTTTAACTGTGCAACTAAGGCTAGTATAGTTCTAATTGTTTCCATGCGCACAACGGGAGCAAATGTCTCAATGAAATTAACTCTTGGCAGTTGTAAATAGCCTTTAGCGACAAGTCGTGCTTTGTGTTTCTGGATTGTTCCATCCTCATTATATTTAATTTTGTAAACCCATTTCAGGCCAATGATCTCCTTATCTTCTGGTTTTTGCATGAGCTCCCACGTATGATTTTTCTCTATCATTTTGATTTCCTCATCCATGGATTTTCTCCAAACTTCTTCTTTTGATGCTTCCTCAAAATTTTGAGGTTCGTAGGCAAAAAATCCAACATTTGCGTACTTTGAATTGGTTTGTGTGGCCTTCCTGATCTTCGAAGTTGTTGTTGTGGGACTTCTTCTACTTCTTCTTGCTGGTGTTGTTGGTCATGCTGTGTTGGTGATGGCGGCAGTGTGCACAGGCTTGGATTGGTTACTTCTTGCGTCTCATTGACTTCAGTACTCCATTGCTAGCTTGCTCCTTCGTCAAAGATGACATCTCTTGAAATGATCAGCTGCTTTGAATCTAGTTTGAATAATCGGTAACCTTTAGATTGGTCACTATAGTCGACAAAGATGCACTTTTCTCCTTTTCCATCGAGCTTTTCTCGGTTCTCCTTTGGAATGTGCGAATAAGCAACATATCAAAAAACTTTAAAATGATCAACTGTTGGTTTTATGTTGAACCATGCTTCATATTGCGTCATATTTAAGACTGCTTTAGTTGGAGAACGGTTGAGGATGTATACTGTTGTGCTAACAGCTTCCGCCCATAGATTCTTTGGCAGGTTCTTGTGTTGTAGCATCGATCGAGCCATTTCCACAATGGTTCTATTTTTCTTTCCAATGACACCATTCTGTTGTGGAGTGTGACAAATAGTCAGCTCCTTCTTGATGCCATGATCATTGTAAAAATTGATGAATATGTGCCCATTGAATTCTCCCTCGCGATCTATTCTCAAGATTTTGAGGGAATGCCCACTTTGCTTTTCCACTAGGGACTTGAACTCCTTGAAGCAAGAGAATGCATCAGATTTTTGTTGGATGAAGTACACCCACATCATTCGGGTGTAGTCATCAATGAAGAGGAGAAACTATCTTCTTCCACCAAAGCTGGGGGTACTTGGTGGTCCCCAGATATCAACGTGCACCAGTTGAAGTGGAGATTTATCTCTCCAAGATGTTTTTAGAAATGATAACCTGTGCATCTTGCCATAGATGAAATAAAAGGAAGCCCAAGCACAATATTTTTTTGTTTTAATAATTTGAGGCCATTAAAGTTCAGATGACCATACTTCAAGTGCCACAGTATGGACTCATCCAT
The DNA here is from genome assembly GCF_004193775.1 of Glycine soja. Lineage (NCBI taxonomy): Eukaryota > Viridiplantae > Streptophyta > Magnoliopsida > Fabales > Fabaceae > Glycine > Glycine soja. Next base: position 35,012,023 of record NC_041003.1, read on the forward strand.
ATTCTCATATTTCAATACATTGTTTTGCCCAAATGGCATATATAGAGGAAATACTTTATTAGGAGCCATTTTGATAGAAATAATTTGGCCCTTTCTTTTATCAATGATATTACATTTATCATCATCAAAGATGACTTTATAATTTTTATGAATAAGTTGACCAGCATTTAGAAGATTTTGAGTAAGACCTGGCACATAAAAAACATCATGGATATATTTTTGGCTACCATTTTGAGTTTTAACAGCAATGGTGCCTTTTCCTTCAACTGTTTGAACATTTCCATCACCAAGTGTAACTTTGGATTTTTATTGTCTCATCTAGTTGCACAAAGCAACTTTTGTTTTTTGTCATGTGGTTTGAACAACCACTATCAACATACCATACATCCCTTGATTCTTGAGAAGATAAAGCGGAGTACAAAGTATGATCAAGGGATTCTTTATTTTCCAGAAAATTTGCTTCTTCTTTTTGTCGGTAAAAACAATCTTTTTCATAGTGTAGGTGCCTTTTGCACTTTTTGCATTTGTACCGACAATCATTTGTATCATGATTATTTTTCTTGCATAATTTGCAATAGGAGCTTGAAGCATTATTACTCCATTGCTTTTCGCTCCTTTTACCACGATTAGTAAATGCTCCTCTTCTTTTTTGAGGAAATTTACCGTGGTTATTTTTCTTATCTCCATCATTTTTAGAGATATTAATTTTAGATTGGAATGCTTGCTCTAGTGGCTACTCAAATCTTTTCATTCTAGCTTCATGAGCTCCTAAAAAGCCCATTAATTCTACTAGAGTGAGTTTAGATAAATCTTTTGATTCTTCTATGGCAGCCACAATATGATCATATTTTACGGGAAGACTTCTTAATATTTTTAGTATTATTTTCTTGTCTTCAATCGTGTCCCCATAACTTCTGATTTAATTGAAGATATTAGAGACACAAGAGAAGAAAGATTGTATAGATTCATCTTCCTGCATTATTAATGTATCAAAATCCTTCCACAAAGATTGAAGTTTAATCCTTTTGCTTTGTTGTTGTCCACGTAGCCAATTCTTCTTGACTTTCTGGGACTGGATAGTCATTCTTAACATCCCACAAGTCTTGTGAGATGGATAGAGTTTGCATTTGGATGCTCCAATAATCATATGCTTCCCCATTAAATATGGGAACTAAGGTTTGGTTATAGTTGAAGGTTGGTGGGCTAGGTGATGTAGCAAAGGCCATAGGATCAACACTGCTCTGATGCCACTGTTAGGATATGGGACGTGGTTTTGCCTTTTTTCTATGGAAGGATATGGTAAAAATGTATGATAGAAATGATGTGAGTAGGAAGAGGATGAGTTTTCAGAAAATTGAAACCTTAACTTGAATTGTACTTATTAGCTTCTTTTCTTACATTGCATGGCTTGCTACAACTTATGTCCTTAAATAGGTTACATAGGTGATTTCTACACACTTCTATACTACTTAGTCCTAAAGTCTTCTAGACTCATCTATCATCTACCATCCATCTCTATAATGTTTTAGGTGTTTCTATAAGATATTTTTCTACATCCATCAAGAAGTTTCTACACACTACAACATCTTCATAGGTGTAAAACTCTCTAGATAATGGATCACCAATTATACATCTACACTTTTCTAGATTAATCTTCGACAGTTTTGGGTTCTTTTGTTATTGTGATGTGTTGTGATCTTTGGTTTTAACAAGTTTTTTTTTTTTCTGGAACATGCTAAATGGTATATGAAAGCTGCAAAGGGTGGATATGTTCGTGCTATGTACAATATCTCCTTGTGCTTCTCCTTTGGGGAAGGACTGACACGTAACCATCAACTAGCAAGAAAAAGGATGAAGCGGGCTGCGGATTGTGGCCGTAGTAAAGCTCAATTTGAGCATGGACTTGCTCTCTTTTCTGTGAGTATTTATCCCTGTATTATATGGTGCTCCTTTGTGCTTTGAATGTTTGCCAGAGAATAAATTGAACATGACATCATGGCACTTTTGTTGAATCTGTGATTTTGTCACATTAATTTGTTTCCGAAGCATTTTAATTAGATATTAAAGCCATTTGCTATATGTTTTTTCTATGACTTTTTCATCTTAAAACTCTGGGTCTATTTAGTGTTACTTGGTTACATTCTCCATGTTGTAGACATCTGTTCTGCTAGGAAACTGGGTATATGTTGAAATATGGGGAAAACTAAATATGGGTGCAGACTTACAAGGTAAACGTATATGTTGTACCCCTAAGCCTTTCAATTGATAGGAAACTAGAGTTTCTCACACAGTTATATTAATTTGGTGTCTGATTTAAAGTCTTTTGTGGGGTCTGAGGGTTGCAGTGTGGGGAGATGCTATAATCTTCTAACTCCAGAGTAAATGGGAAGAGCTTTTAAGCCTGCAATGGACGAAATAAATATTATTCTTCCTTGTCCAAATTCTTTTAGAAGCAGGTGTACCAGTTGAGTCAAATGATAAACGGACTCAAAATTGGTACCCATTATGGTTGATATATCTTCTGTAGTGTAATATATTATTTTCTTTTAGAAGCAGGTGCATATTATTATATTCCTTCGATCCCCACATCACAAACATATACAAAACTGGGGCGGCTTAGATACATAGTCAGTAATTAGATGTCACTTATTGATTCAATTTATACTAATTAATCAAAGTTAACTTGCCAATATTGTTTATACTTTATAGGTTTTGTGCTTTTTCCCTACAAATTAATTTATGTGTTAGTACGGATATGGAATAAGTTTTTTGGTCCTAATAATCACACTTTTTTGGCCTTCTATTTATGGATTAACACTCTGGTCCAGCTTTGCATTCAGAAATAATTAGCAAAATTCGAAGTGCATGCCATGAGTGGGGATTTTTCCAAGTAATTAATCATGGAATTAGGTGGTCAACTGCCTTTTTTAATGTTTGGACATGTTTTCCTGTCTCTGGAATTAAGTGGTCAACTGACTAGTATTTTGTGGGAATTTCTTAGTGCTATATGGATGCATGATTGGATGGGCAATTTGGCTCCGTATGGTGCTAAAGCCTTCAACAGTTATCTATCATCTATCTTATATATAATATGTTCCTTCAAAAGTTTTTTTTATGATTGAGGGGCTTGTGTTGCCTTGCTTTTTGGATTATATCTTTCTATTCAATGTGTAGAACAACTAGTTAGTCAAATTTTATGAGGGTCTTGCAAAACAGCTTGTTAGTCAGCGTCATGTTTTAGATATTTTGCATCAGCACTTGATCAGAGGTCTATATATTTTGCTGTTAGTTAATTAGATTCTGTTACTGCTAGTGTAAAGGCTCAGAGGTCTATATATACCTCTCATTGTAACCAACTCAAAATTAACAATATCAGTCTTTTCTCTCAATTTTCTCACCTTTTCAAACACTTTATCACCTTCTCAAACACTTATCACTCAGTTTTATCAAATAACTAGCATGCATTAAATATCAATGGCTTGTTTCATTGTCACATCAGATTCTTTTTTCAATAAGTTTAGTGATAAAACACTTATTATTTTCTTAATTGTTTGTAACTGAAGACTTTCAATAAACTTCCATAATGATATTGGACTTGAAACTGTAGTAAGCATCTCCAAACATCATTACCAAGAGGAAAGGGAGAAGGATTAGTTTTTTAACTTATTCTTGTGTCTTATCTTAAGATTTTATATTAATATTTCTAATACTCCTTCATGCTATAGTCCTTTGGGGTTGATGCATTGAACTCTAGACCACTTGGATATAGAGGCTTTGATATCATGTCATAAAACATCTATCCCAAAATCCTAGGTTGTTAAGTGGGGATACATAAATGATTTTATATTTATATTTCTAACATTTCCCTTTTGTCAGATTCCATCTAAAAACTAATTGACATTAAGTTGTCCAATAGGTGTACACTGCACCCTAGAAATTGAGACACTATGTGAGATTTTCTGACACCTTCTCCCCGTCCACAAAGGCCTGTCGGACCAAGTCATACATGATGGAAATGATGGAGATCCCCTTCACAAATCACAGAAACAACGGAAACAGGAACACCAACCCTTATTTATATTAATGATAGTCCTAACTATATAGGAACCAAATAATGAGATATGTAAATTTGGTAAGCAATCCTAAGAGATAAGAAGGAAATAGGGAAACTAATTTTAAAAGTTAATCTAATATATTTTAAGAAGCAATCAAGATATTATTGGTTATTTTCATATATTTGAAGAAAATTATTCCTATTATTTAAATTCCTTCTAAAAAGATTTTGTTCTCTCTTTCTCTAAATCTTGCCCTCTAAATTCAATATATTGAATAATTTGTAGGGAACCTTTGTTGAGGGAATAAAGGAAGAGGTTGTACTCTCCCCTGCGCATGCTCTGTCCCTTATAGCTGTCGGAGAAGGTAAATATGTCAGCTAATGCTGAATTATTATATAATGTGTCATATTTTGTTTTCTGCTTGTGCCTTTAGTAAATAGTTATTGTAGTTTATGTAATTTTAACTGAGTGTCACTATTAAGATCATGTGAGAGAACACATCCCAGTCATTTCTTCTGTAACATCTCAATTTTCGTAAACTAGATTAAAAAGGATTGTTATTTATAAATAAATAGAGTTTTAAAAAAATGCTAAGATGTTATAAATAAATAAATAAATAAATAAGGAGATATAATTATTAATTAAAATAATAATTTGAGAGAAAATAAAAAGGGTATTTTATTTATTTGTTTGATAGAGAATAAAATAAAGTTTGTTTTTATAAAATAATAAATAATAAATAAATAAATAGAGTAAATAATAGGTCGTAAATGCCCCTAGTTATAAATAGCAACATGCTAGGTCAATTTTCGGACTGACGCCTTAGCCTCCTCTGCCTCACAATTTCGTTTCTTTTCTCTTCTCCCAAAACCCTCTCTTTTTCCCGCAGGCCACCTAACCTGTCTCATAAAAACGACGATCTCGGACTCTTTCACCGTTGGATCGTCGTTTGCAGCCCAATTCCGAGCATTCTCACCGTTGGAAATTTTGATATCACGTTTGAGCTGAGAGAAATACCTTTCGCATTGTAGCCTCTTCCTTTTCCGCAGAAACCCAAAACGGTCTCAGTAAAATTACGATCCCAGTTTCGTTAACCGTTGGATTTTCATGAAATTTGGATATGTTGTTTGAAATTCAATTGCGCACACTTCCACCGTTGGGATTTGCGATATAATATTCGCGGATGGAGAAAAAGGAATCGCATGAAGACAATACAAGTGGAGGTTTCAATCTCTTCTCCGTCTCTCTGACGTTTGGGAATTCTATCGGAGCAGTCGAAGAAATAACTGAAGGAATCTCAGGGAACTGCTAGAGATGCTGCTATCGCTGTCGGAAAACATGTGAGTAGGTAAGGGATGAGTTATTCACAATTGGGAATTAGTGAGAACATGTGTAGGGATCCTTAGAGATATCAATTGGAATGGCTTTTGGGGTGTTTTTGCAATTTTCATTTTATTCTTATAATTATTACAGTGAATTATATATGTTTGACAGACCAATTTTTGTGAAATTAATATGCTATTGTGTTGAGCGTGAACCCTATAAATCGAGTACTTTTTCTAATTAATATGAACTGATGAAATAAAGTAAGGAGAAATTTAGAGAGAGATATTGATTTTGTATTTTCTCTTTTTCTTGTTGTTTAGGTTTTTATATATAATTTAAAAAAATTAATGTCATAATTGAAACTGACCAAAGTGTTCATATAATTATTTAGAATTTGTGCATTGAAAGCTTACTTTAAAATTTGTGATTCAATATGATGTATGCTAGTTTATAGATATAGAGGTAGTTATTTATATTAATAATTTATGTAAATAATATTGTAGAGTGTTATAGTATGATTTCAAAAATTATTAAGTGTTGGAGTTTGAGAATATTATGGTTAAATTTCATGAACATGTGTATGTTGTACCTTAGGAATATCATTGAGAATGTTATGAGATGGTTGATGTGATGTTATGAGATGCTATAGTGTGGACATGATATTTTATTGTGAATAACTGAATGTGTTAACACTTGATGTTACATTAATTATATCATGAGCTATGAATTATACAATAACCCGACCAGTGTTTATGCGCAGTGCTAAAGAGAAAGTGTAGGTTCCTAGTTAGGAACCAGTGTTAAATTGTAGCGCAATTGTGTTAAACATGTTTGAAACATGAGTGTGAGGTCGTGATATTGTATAATTCATGAGCAGTGTTTATAAATGAAATATGTGATGAATTATGGAATAATATGTTGCCTTGAGATTATAATATTGTTATTGAGATTGAGTAAAAGTGTAAAGTAGAACATGTGTTGAATTGTGAGCTACGTGAAAACATGTGATGGTGGATTGTGACATTATGAGATGTGAAATTGTGAATGAGTTTTGGTTGTAAATAAGTGTGTGATTAACTCTTGATGCGACATTATTTGTGTTGTAAGCTGTGAATTGTACAATAACCCGACCAGTGTTATCTTGAGAAAAGTGTAAATGCGCAGTGTTAAAGAGAAAGTGTAGGTTTCCTATTTAGGAACCAGTGTTAAATTGTAGCGCAATATGTTGTACGTGTTTAACACACGAGTGTGAGGTCATGGGTATTGTATAATTCACGAGCAGTGTCTGTGTGCTAAAATGATTTTAGGGGTTGGACCTGAATCAGGAGGGAGAGGCCCTGACGGACTCTTCGGAGTGTAGGCTTGGGGGTCACCAGGTTTGAGTGCTCCTTTAAGCCTATGCTGATCCCATATGGTTGGAGCATTCTCGCAAAACATCGTGACCCTGACTGGTCTCCCTATGATCTTACTTAGTGAGAGTGACTTGGCAAACCCATTGTGTGGTGTGTCTTGTTATGTACTCCTAAGCGCCCCAGGGTGGTTTTTCACTGACATGGTACCACATTGCATGTAGGCTTGAGTCTTAGCATAATTGTCTCATGCGCTTGCTAATTGTTTATTATGAAATTGAGGTGTTATTATGTCTTGATTAGAGCGTGTGATTCTTGTGTAATGTGATTGATGATTGAAAAGTGTGATTGATGGATGAAAAGTGAACTTTGAATGACAAAGTGGTGGAATTACGTGAATTATGTGTAAGTAAGTTTTATTTGGTTTATATGACATGTATATCTAGTTGTCTTGTTTCTCTATTAGTTAGGACTGTGATAACTCACTCCCAGTTTGCTGTTTGTGTTTGGATCCTGTGATGATCTTGAACTTTGTGTTCTGGGGAGCAGATGACTAGGTGAACTGCTTTAAGGAATATTGTGCTGAAGGACATCGGGACACAACGCTCTGATAAGATGTGACATTGGGATATAAGTTTTTATGTTAATTTTATGATGTTAGTCTATTTTATTTCGCCTCACTGATTTAAGATAATATTTTTGTAAATTTTGACGGTCTTATTTTGAGCCGAATATGTTTTTAATGAGTTTTATTTGGTAATTCAAGTGAATGTGAACCTTTTAACCATGTGATTTTGTTTACCAATATATTTTATTTATTTATATATATGTCGGGATAGAGGGTGTCACATCTTCAATGCTTTGTGCTATGCACTTTGATGCAATCATACCCCCCAAAGGTATTGGATAGAAGACTCCAAGAGGCTTGGGCTAGAGCTACTAAAGAAGACCCTAGGATTCTCATGAACCTTAGGGAAGATTTTTGAGCCCATGGGTCAAGGTAGGATCCACTCTTCTTTGTAAATATTAGAATAGGTTTTTCCTTCGTTTGGGCCTTGTATTTTGGCCATTCTAGTAGTATAGGGTTTTAGCCTTGTATTTCGGGACATTTTGAGTAGTCTTTGTAGTAAGGACTTTTTTTTTGTATTTTCATGTTTTTTGTCATGGGGGTGAGCTTAGCTATTATATGGGGTGTGTAGCTAAGCTCTAGCTTCTCATCTCAAGGAGGTGAGCTTAGCTATTAGAGAGGTGTGTGTAGCTAAGCTTTAGCTTCTTTAGGAATCTTCTTAAGGAAGCTTCTCAAGGAGGTGAGCTTAGTTATGAGAGGGCTATGTGTAGCTAAGCTCTAGCTTCTCAAGGAAGTTTTCTCAAAGAAGCTTCTCAAGGAATTTTTCTCAAGAAAGCTTCTAAAGGAAGCTACCTAGTCTATAAATAGAAGCATGTGTAACATTTATTGTCACTTTGATGAATGAGAGTCTTGTGAGACATACTTCAAAGTTCCACTTCTCTCCCTCTTTTATTCCTTCAATTTCATGCTTCCCCCTCTCTCTTTCTCTCCCTCTTTCTTTTCCTCCATTGAAGCATCCTTCCAAGTTCTTATCCAAGGCTCATCTTGGTGGTGAAGCTCCTTCTTCCATGGCTTATTCCCTAGTGGATGGCGCCTCCTCTCACCTCTTCTCCTTTGTCTTCCGCTGCATCTCCATGGTGGAAAATCACCATTAAAGGACCTCATTGAAGCTCAAAGATCCAGCCTCCATAGAAGCTCCACAAGCAAGCTTCCATCAAGTGGTAATAAGAGCACAAGAGCTTCAAGTAGGTGCTCCTTAAACCTCCATTAATTTTTTTGCTTTACCTTCTCTTCCATTGTTGTTCATTTTTTCTCCATGTATCTCCTCACATGTCTTGTGCTAAATGTTTTTAACATGATTCTTTAGAGTTTCCATCGATTAAACTTGCTATAAAAGCTAGATTTGATTTTCTATGGTTCAAATTTCTTGTTCTTGTTCTTGAACCATGAATTGTGTTGAGTTTAGGTTCCTTTGAGTTTTGTCTTGTTATTTTTTATGGCTGAAAACTAAATCATAAAATTCTTACAAAAATATTAAAGTAGAAGAAAACCTTAAAAAGCTAGAGTGACTTGTTCACCTATTGTAGTTTTGTCATAGAAGTCATGTCTAGTCATGAAACTTGTCACATAAGATTTCTTATGTTGTGCTGAATTTTATTTTCTTGTTTCTTTGTCTAACTCATTTGTTCATGAGTGTATGAAATTCTTTTAGCCTATTATTTGATTTGAGTCAAATCTTTCATGTTAATTAGTCCTTAACATGTTCATGCAAAATTCTTAGAGAGTCTTTGATTGTGAACCTTTTCTTGAACTTTTAGGTTTCCTTATGATTGTGTCTATTGTGAATTTGAGTTTTGGTGATTGAATTGCTGGCTGAAATGTTGATCCTAAGTTAATATTGAACTCCTAAAACTGTGGTAAACAATACTAGTGAGTTCAACATACATAGGAAGGTTGAAAGTAAGCCCAAGGCAATCAATATACCATGCTTAAAAAAAAATCGCTGGTGTTGGCAGCTTGGACATACAAACTTGTAAAAATTACTGAGAATTGGTTACTTCGAATTTTGAGCTGAAAGTTTTACTGAATTTTCTAGAAATCTGGTAAAAAGTTAGAAAAAAAGAAACAAGTGATTTGGATAAAAGAAAAAAATACTAAAAATCACACAAGTTGGCAGGAAAATCAGTATCCAGAAAAAAAAAGGTGAAAGGGAAGTGTGCTTGTTGTTTTGGCTCAAAATTTATTCTATAATTGGAAATTTCAATTGAAAATTAGTGTGAAGACAAGTGCCAAAGCTAGAGGTTTGTTGAGTCCTTTTTTCTAGTTTGTTTACTCTACTCTAGAGCCATTCTAAGTTTCTCTTTTAGTCCTAGTTTGCTTCTATGTCATTTTCATTGCTTTAATTGTTGAATAATCCTTGAAAAATTGTCTTGTTAAAACTCCATTGGTTTAGCTTTCATTTCATTTTTTTTGGGTCTTTGGTTATTGCTTGTCTCTTTGTTTCCTTGTTTGTGAGTTGCCATATAGGGAATTGAAAAGGAGGATTGGTGCCATCCCTTGAAGAATTTGAGTCAAGAAGTAAGGGGCCAACCACCTTAAGAGCTATTGGACTAAGAAGCACTCCAAATTGAGTGAATCACCAAAGAGATAACAACCACCAAAATTGAGGATGTTTTGTACTTTTTTAATTTTCAATTTACTTACCGTTATTGCTTTCAAGTTTTGTAACAAAAAGGCCTTTCATTGGAAGTGTGTTGGGAGCCTCCAATAAGTTACCAAACTTTCATTTGTGTGTAATAATTTTAGGCAATATTTCCTTAGGATAGTGAGTGTTTTGTTGGGAACCTTGATGTGGTCATCCAAACACTCTTAGGATTCACTTAGTTTACTTTTCTTGCTTACTTTCATAGCTTATTTCCTTTACCTTCCATTGTCAAACCGCCTAGATAGCTTTCCTTTTACCAATTAGTTGTTTACCTTGTCTGTCACACCTCTTTTAGTGTTTATTTTGGCTAGTTTCATCCATAGTTTATTTTACCTTTTGTTTTCAAACCTCCAACAAGAAAGAACCACAACTTAGGAACCAACATGAGTCATCATTCATCTAGTGTTAATGGCGAGGGTACTAGTCATAAAGACCCTTTATCTAGAATCTTAGATGAGTTGAGTTCCCTCAAGTTATGGAAAGAAAAACAAGAGAGAAAAGAAAAAGGAAAAAAAAGAGTGGAAGAAATAAGTCAAGGTGAAAGAAAGAAAATAAGAGAGGAAGAAAGAAGAAAAATAATGAAAGAAATGAAAAGAGAAAAACATGCCTCCTATAGTAGTCATAACTCTTGCAAGAGCCTAAGTGAAGAACTTCGTGACTATTACGAAGGAAGGCATAGGTCACATCTTAGACCTCACTCCCATAGAAGAGAAAAGGAAAGAAAGCCTCAAGAGGCTAACATTAACCTTTCATACTTCCATGGGAAGGACAATGTAGAGGCTAACTTAGATTGGGAAATAAGGGTAGAGCAACAACTTAAAAAGAAGTCTACTTCAAAATCTTATGGCTCTCACTCTTATCCAAAGAAAAACCAAGGTCAAGGCATCTTAGGGGTGACACCTTCTAAGCCCAAAGATGATAAGGGGAAGACAATAGAAAAGCAAGCCCCTAAGGCTAGTATACAAGAGAAAACTAGCTCTATAAAGTGCTTTAAATGTCTTGGAAGAGGACACATTACTTCTCAATGCCCCACCACAAAAACCATGATTATGAGGGGCCAAGACATTTATAGTAGCCAAGATGAGCCTACTACTTTACCTTCCTCTAGTGAAAGTGAAGAAGCAAAAGGGGAAGAATCTAGTGAAGAAATCTACCCCCAAGAAGATGGACAACCATTAGTGGTTAAAGAGAAGTGTAAGGAGGTAAGTGTCTCCTCCAAGAGGTTAGCTAAGAAGGAAACTCATTTTACAATAAAGACAAACATTAAAGAAACTTTCCCTATTAGACAACCTCCACATTTTCTCTTTTGTAAAAAGACACTTGCTAGCATTGCCACACCTCTTGGGCTTGAGTTTATTCCTCAAGTAAAGAAGTTGTTGGATGAGGGTTTGGTTTGCAAGAGCTTAAATCCTTGTGCTTTGTTGGTGCCCAAAATAGGTATTATTAGGCACCAAGTCCCTAAAATAAGTGGTATGATGAATGTTTTGAGTGGTGCAACCCTCTTTTGTAAAATCACTTGTGCACCTAACATCTTCATGGTGTGTGTACATAGGGACCCATTAGGTAGGTTTGTTCTTATTTTTAGTTTCAATACAAACTTAGGTACTCATATGGGACACCTTAGGTTTGTCGTATTTTTTTGTAGGAATAATCAACATAAAAATAAAGAAAAAGGTACGCTTTATTGCATTACTTTCCTTAATTTTTTAAATAGTGATCAAGGGGTTCTCACGAACCCTAAGAGAATAAAGATCATTCTTGATTGGCCCACTCCACCAAGTATAAGGGAAATCTGGGGCTGCCATGACTTAACAAACATTTACGAAAGGTTTGTCCCATATTTTTTTATACTTGTAGCACCACTCATTGAGTTGGTGAGGAGCCATGTTCCCTCATGGGAAGATGTCCATGAAAGGGGTTTTCAGACCTTACCATACTCTAACATACCCAACACCACTAATACATATGTTTTTATTATTTTTACAGGTGTCGAGGGAAGGAGCCTAGAGTATGAAGAACCTCGGGATTTGAGGTCAAATCCTTTCCAAGGTGGAGGGGATGATGCAATCCTACCCCCCAAGGGTATTGGATAGAAGACTCCAAGAGGCTTGGGGTAGAGCTACTAAAGAAGGCCCTTGGATTCTCATGAACCTTAGGGTAGATTTTTGAGCCCATGGGTCAAGGTTGGATCTACTCTTCTTTGTAAATATTAGAATAGGTTTTTCCTTCGTTTGGGCCTTGTATTTTGGCCATTCTAGTAGTATAGGGTTTTAGCCTTGTATTTCGGGGCATTTTGAGTAGTCTTTGTAGTAAGGACTTTTTTTTTTATTTTCATGTTTTTTGTCATTGGGGTGAGCTTAACTATTATAGGGGGTGTGTAGCTAAGCTCTAGCTTCTCATCTCAAGGAGGTGAACTTAGCTATTAGAGAGGTGTGTGTAGCTAAGCTTTAGCTTTTTTAGGAATCTTCTTAAGGAAGCTTCTCAAGGAGGTGAGCTTAGTTATGAGAGGGGTATGTGTAGCTAAGCTCTAGCTTCTCAAGGAAGTTTTCTCAAAGAAGCTTCTCAAGGAAGTTTTCTCAAGAAAGCTTCTAAAGGAAGCTACCTAGTCTATAAATAGAAGCATGTGTAACACTTATTGTAACTTTGATGAATGAGAGTCTTGTGAGACATACTTTAAAGTTCCACTTCTCTCCCTCTTTTATTCCTTCAATTTCGTGCTCCCCCCCTCTTTCTCTCCCTCTTTCTTTTCCTCCATTGAAGCATCCTTCCAAGCTTCTTATCCAAGGCTCATCTTGGTGGTGAAGCTCCTTCTTCCATGGCTTATTCCCTAGTGGATGGCGCCTCCTCTCACCTCTTCTCCTTTGTCTTCCGCTGCATCTCCATGGTGGAAAATCACCATTAAAGGACCTCATTGAAGCTCAAAGATCCAGCCTCCATAGAAGCTCCACAAGCAAGCTTCCATCACACTTCTATACGGATACGTGCAAAAGAGGGACTTACATAGGTTGTAACAAACTTTCATATGTGGCAAGAAGTGTGAAAAGCATTGAAATAAATTTAGAGATTGAAACGAGATTTATGTGAAGAGGGAAAAAAATGAGGTTGGCAACCAATTGGGTAGTTTTGGGTGGCTCTTGCAAATGGGCAGAGAAGTTTTTCTTCTATAATTTCTTACTTCCTAACTCTCTATCTATTGCATTTTCTCTTTCCCTTTGTAACCTGAACACTATTCTTTGGAATTTTACCTATTAATTGCTTAGTATATTCAGTTCCTTTCACTTTGGAATTTGTATGGGAAATTTATTATGCATTTAAAATACTAAGCATATTGATGGACAATTTTTAACATGATATTCTCACAAAGTATCTGCACACAACCTTTATCATGGATATGAGTGGATGGCTAGTAACTCCTAAATAAACCTGCATAACTTGTCCTCTCGATGATCATGAGAATTGGATTTCTCTTCATCATTTTATGTTATTTGGTGTCCCTGATTAACAATTAACATTTAAGTAAATTTTAAAAATTAGTTTTCAGAATAGGATAAATAGTTCCAAAAACTAATTATATGCAATTAAGTTAGTTTGTATAGTTAATTTAAATGTTATACAATTAATTTTTTTAAATAACTTGATAAATAAAATAAGAGACTCAGATAATTAATTAGTCAAATAAAAATAAGAGTGACTTAGTAATATAATATATAAGTCATATGCAAATAATTCAAATATTAATGGAAATTAAAAATGGTTATATGTGAAACTCGCCTCAATGTCAGTCCACTAGATGTTAAATGTGTCTGACAGAGTGTTTCAAGCTTCAATCCACTTAGTGGTTATCCTTAGATCAAGCCTCGAAAATCCTCTCAAACCATTCCTACAAAAGGAATTTGACACAATTAAGGACTTTCAAATGCCATTATCATTAAATACATAATTAGAAAAATACATTTGACAAGCATGAAAAGTCACCCGAACTATACTCTGCTTTTGACGAGTAGGGAGCTAAATCGGGATTCTTGGAGGGGATCTCTAAGTATCTCCCTCTTGTGGAACCAATCAATGTAGCCACCCATGCATTCCTTGTGAGCTTTTTTCATAATAATAATGATGTTGAAGTGTCCACTCATAATAATTCTGTTTTAGGTTTCGGCTATATTTCGGATTCATGGATTCCTTGTGAGCTTTTTTTTTCTATATAATTATTATGGTGCTAAGAATTTTTGGTTTAGTTTCATTTCTTCTTTTCTTCTACAATGAAACAGGAGATTATGATTTGGTGTTAGGTTAGAATTGTGCAAAGATTCTTCTGTTTTCTTTGTTACCTGATTTTGCTTTTCTATGTACATGGTTCTACTGATTTAATTTCTATCGATTAGATTATATGATTTTATACAGCTATGCCGACCTTTACTGCAATAGCATTTGATAGATTGATAGAGCCTGGATATTGAGCATCACATGGTCTATAATGTGTTTCCTGTAATTCTAGAGGTATATAACATAGTAAGTTTTTCCCTTTAGTTATAGTTACTTTAGAAAACATATTTTAAGATGAGTTAGTGGTAATTTGTGGAGATATTGTAAGAAAGTGCCAACCGATTATTAATACTTAAATAGTAGGAATCATGCTAAAAGGTATACAATGACCTCTTACATGTAAATACTTTATGTTAGACAAGTGACCTCAGTATCGTAAGAAGGGGGTTGAATTAAGATACAAAACTTTCCCTAATTAAAATTTTAACTCTCTTTTGAATTAACAATGCACCCTTAATATGAATTACTCAAAGAAAATTCAAAATAAACTTTTAAAAAGCAAAAGATTAACTACAATAAATAAAAGAAGTTTAAGGGAAGAGAGAATGCAAACTTAGTTTTCATACTGGTTCAGTCAAGCCATGTGCCTATGTCTAATCCCCAATCAATTCGCTTGAGATTTTCACTATCTTGTAAAAAATCCTTTTACAAAGTCTGAACCACAAAGGAACACCCTTCTCTTGTGTTCAGAAATCCTTACAACTTAAGAGATCCTCGGTCTCTGGAACACCCTTCTCTTGAATATGAAGAAGAAAATTTCTCTCTTGAAGAGAAGGATATTACAATATGAAGATCACTCAAGATTCTTTATTGAATTTGCAAATGTTTGGCCAAGGAATATTTTGAGAGGATAAGACAATTTTGTTCAGAAAAACTATGAGGAATTTCGTACCCCAAGTCACCTATTTATAGGCCTTTGATGACCATTCAAAAACTTTTTGAACAGTTGTGACTCTTGGAAGTTATTTTGAAAAATTCCTTACTAGTAATCGATTACATAAATATGGTAATCGATTACACAGTTAGTTTTGAAGAGTTGTGACTCTTCAGACTTGAAATTTGAAATTTTCCTGTCTGGTAATCGATTACACAACTATTGTAATCGATTATATGTTTTTAAAATTTAAATTCAAATTTCTAAAAGCTGTTACAAATAGTTTTAACTTCTGGTAATCGATTACATGCATTGTGTAATCGATTACACTATTTTAAATTCAAATTCAAAATTTGTAAAACTGTTTCAAAAATCATTTTAGTTATTGGTAACCGATTACTAGAAAGAAAACATCTTATTTTTAAAAACATAATTTTATTAAAAGCTTTTGTAAGATATTTTCCTCAGCCAAACCTGTGCAGCATCATCTAAGAAATTCTTTTCAAGATCCTATGAACTAAGTACATTGTTCTTCTTGAATTTCTTGATTCTTGACTTGGATCATGCTCATCTTTGGCATCATCAAAACTTCATATCATATATGCTTCTACAATCTCCCCCTTTTTTATGATGACAATAATTTGAAATCAAGATAAACGATATACAATTGATAATGAGTGCCCTCATCCCTTATTCCCCCATAAGATTGGAATTTATGCCTAAGTTTATGATAAATTCTACCCCTTAAGTTCTCTCCCCCTTTGGCAACATCAAAAAGCCAAAAACCTTCGGAGAAAAGAACTAAGTTAGGAGCTTAAACATATCCAGAAAATAACAAACCACAACATAATTCAAGCAAGTTTATTCAAACCAAGACAAGAGCCAAGCAAAGGCTAAAATCACCAAACACAAAGCAAACATAACTGAAAAACATCCAAGACAACCATAACTGAAAAAGTAACCAAAGTACTAAGCATTAAAAGCAAAAATACAAGGCTAAAGAAATAACCATAAAGCTGAAGGAAATAAAACATAAGAAAAATAACTAAGAGTCGGTCGGGGGATCGAAGCAACGCCTGATGAAGCTCATATCATCTGCATGTCGAGTGATCTGGGTATCCATGGCATCAAAGCATTCACCTATAAATGCTCGAAGGTCGCAGACCTCTATGAGGACTTCAGTCAGCAAAGAGGAAACGTCCCTTTGTGGTGGAGGAGATGGTGTACGCTTATCGGAAATAGGCGGTGGCAAATCTTGCTTGCGAACCCGCTAACCATCCACGTCCTTCCAGTAACCAAATGAGGTAACAACACCGACACCAATGGAAAAAGACCTTTTAACCTTGACAAAGGGTTCATCATCCAAGGGAACTTTGAAATGATGAAGAAAGAGGGTAACAAGGTGAGAATATAGCAGAGGTGCATTGGCTCATAATGCCTTATGCATTTGGTACCAAACAAGATGGGCCCAGTCGATCTGACGACCAGTTTGAAGGGTCCACAACAGAATCAAATCCTCCTCAGAGGCTTGGGCAAGATTCGTAGATCGAGGAAGCAAAATGCAAACAATAATGTAGTGCATGATGCGACAATTGATACTAAATGACCCAGCAAGTAATATGCCGATCATGTCAGCCTGGTCATTGCAGACCATTCAGTGAGCATCATGACTTGAATAATCAAATTTCCAGTCATCAACAAGAGTGTCCTCAAAAGGAACACCTTGACTGGGCATTTTAGTCAATGAATAAAACAAGGAATGATCAACAATAATAGGAATGTTATTGATGTGAACCTTACGGGAGCGGATTGTTTGATACAGGCTACGGAGATTTGGATGACGCCACTTTCAGTGAAGGAAGATAAGTCAGGGTAGATGCCACAAGGATTACCTTGATAAGTCTGAGATTGGTTCAACAAGGAACCCAGAGAGAAACTCTCACCAAATTTTATCAAATGCCAAAAGTCTTTATTCAAAACAAAAACCAATACTTATAGTGTATATGAACAAAAAGATAAAAATAGACATGCGCCTTCTAAATAGTTTGGGCCAAAATTACAATAAATAAAAATTATAACTAAAAAACATATTTAACTTGGGCCTTCAAATTAATCTGGGCCTTCAGCAACAATTAATAGTCTTGATAGTGTCTCTGCCTCTGGGCCTTCATCCTTCTCCACTTGGGCCTTCATCCTTCTCCACTCGGGGGCTTTGTCCTTCTCCACTTGGGCCTTCACCCTTCTCCACTTGGGCCTTTAGCCTGTAGTTGGCCAGTTTCAGGATTCTCATCATTCCCTCCTTCTTGGTAAACATTTGCCCTCAAATGTCTAGGATCATCACCAGATTCAAGTACCACTTCCTTCCTTTTCTTGTTGGCTTGCTTGGCATAACTTTCATTCTTCTTTGCAATTTGCACCTTCACTTGGTCATACAATCCTTTCACATACTCAACTTTGGCATGTGCATCCTTACGTTGAGTCTCTTGGGGATTTCTTTCGTAAGTTGGCCTGTTAGGCAATGAAGCTCCGGGAAGGAGATCAACTTGATGTTCTATGCCTCTTCAATGTGGCAGTCCATGAGGAATCTCCTTAGGAAATACATTTTTAAATTCCTGCAATAAGGGTTGAACACTAGGAGAAATAGAAATAATAAACTCATTAGAATTATCAGTAGAAAAATACTGTAGATAGAGTGGTTCATGAGCAGGCAACACTTTCCTCACTTCACTCGCCTCTGCAAAATAATTAAATTTTCTCTCATGTGTATCACTCTCTCTCTTATGTGTATCACTCTTTCCCTCGGGTGTATCACTCTTCTTTTTTCCTATTCCTCTGTGGTGCCTCACTATTTTCTTTCTCTTGTTCTCTCTTTTCTCTCATTCTGATTTGGTCATCACACACTTCTCTAGGGGATAGAGGTTTAAGAGTAAACAAGGAAGATTTGACTATTCGCCTGTAGAGCTCTTCTTTGTTACGGTTCAACAAACGTTGCATTTGTGTAGTCATTGCGTCCAGTTGATGATATACACCACCATTGTCACCCGCTCCTGCCATGATTAAGGAGCAAAGAATTTTGCAGTAATTTAAAAAAAGATTCAGGACCTCACCACACTCTACTCACGTGTTTCTCTCTGATGGTAGTTCACTCGTGTTTGATGCTCTCAATATAGGCTTTTGTGTGATGTTTTCACTCTTGCCTTTTACCACTCGTGTTCCCTCTTAAGTTCCTAGATGGACCAAATTAGACACACAAGGTAATATAAAATAAAAGGAAAGACAATATAATTATCACAGACTGAGTAACAGATCTGATTTGGGATAACAACTTGGACTTGATTTGGATAGCAGATTGGATTTGATTTGGATAAAAGATTAGATTTGATTTGGATAATATATTAGATTTGATTTGGATAACAAATTAGATTGGATTTGGATAACAAATTAGATTGACTTTGGATAACATATATGATAACAGATAAGATAACAGATATGACCAGTAAACTTCAAATGCTCATAACTTTTGCTACGGTTGTCCGTTTGAGGCCCACTATATATCAAAATGCTCAGAATACAGAGGAGAATCTAGATAAGGGGATTTGATTCACGATTTTCTTTCCAAAAAAACACCTCTAAATGCCTCAATTTCGTGTTCAAATATCAAACACCCATTTTTTTTTCAAAATTTCTGAAACTTTCTTTTTGACACAAAGTGTGAAAGACACAAGAAACAAGAACAAGAACGTGACAAGAAAAAGAACGCAAATAACAGAACACAAGACGCAAACAAGAACGAAACAAGATGTAAACAAGAACGCAAATAATAGAACAAGGACAAAAACACGAACCTAGACAAATTACAAAGAAAAAAAAGAGGATAGGATAGGATAGAACCTGTATCAAGAGCCGAAGCTCTAATACCATATGATGTGAACCTTACGGGACAGATCATTTGATACAGGATACGAATATTTGGATAACGTCACTTCCAGTGAAGGAAGATAAGTCAGGGTAGATGCCACTTTAGATTTGTTATCCAAATCAAATCAAGTCTAATCTGTTATCCAAATCAAATCCAATCTGCTATCCAAATCAAGTCTAATATGTTATCCAAATCAAATCTAAATCCAACTCAAGTCTAATCTATTAACCCAAATCAAATCTGATTTGTCATCCAAATTAAATCTGCTACACAGTCTGTGATAATTAAACTGTCTTTCCTGTTATATACCTTGTGTGTCTAATTTGATTCATCCAGGAACTTAAGAGGGAGTGAGTGGTAAAAGACAAGAGTGAAAACATCACACAAAAGCCTATATTGAGAGAATCAAACATGAGTGAACTACCATCAAATATTGAAACACGTGAGTAGAGTGTGGTGAGGTCCTGAATCTTTTTTTAAATTACTGCAAAATTCTTTGTTCCTTAATCATGGCAGGAGCTGGTGATATATCATCAACTGGACGGACCTTAGCGCTTATTACTGGACGCGATGACTACACAAATGCAACATTTGTTGAACCGTAACAAAGAAGATCTCTACAGGCGAATAGTCAAATCTTCCTTGTTTACTCTTAAACCTCTATCCCCTAGAGAAGTGTGTGATGACCAAATCAGAATGAGAGAAAAGAGAGAACAAGAGAAAGAAAATAGTGAGGCACCACAGAGGAATAGGAAAAAGAAGAGTGATACACCCGAGGGAAAGAGTGATACACATAAGAGAGAGAGAGAGTGATACACATGAGAGAAAATTTAATTATTTTGCAGAGGCGAGTGAAGTGAGGAAAGTGTTGCCTGCTCATGAACCACTCTATCTACAGTATTGCAAAGACAGTAAAATTTCTACTGATAATTCTAATGAGTTAACTATTTCTATTTCTCCTAGTGTTCAACCCTTATTGCAGGAATTTAAAAATGTCTTTCCTAAGGAGATTCCTCATGGACTGCCACGTTGAAGAGGCATAGAACATCAAGTTGATCTCCTTCCTGGAGCTTCATTGCCTAACAGGCCAACTTACAAAAACAATCCCCAAGAGACTCAACGTAAGGATGCACATGCCAAAGTTGAGTACGTGAAAAGATTGTATGACCAAGTGAAGGTGCAAATTGCAAAGAAGAATGAAAACTATGTCAAGCAAGCCAACAAGAAAAGGAAGGAAGTGGTACTTGAACCCGATGATGATCCTGAACATTTGAGGGCAAATGTTTTCCAAGAAGGAGGGTATGATGAGAATCCTAAAACTGGCCAAATACAGGCTAAAGGCCCAAGTGGAGAAGGACGAAGGCCCAAGTGGAGAAGGACAAAGCCCTCGAGTGGAGAAGGATGAAGGCCCAAGTGGAGAAGTATGAAGGCCTAGAGGCAGAGACACTATCAAGACTATTAATTGTTGCTGAAGGCCCAGATTAATTTGAAGGCCCAAGTTAAATATTTTTTTTAGTTATAATCTTTATTTATTGTAATTTTGGCCCAAACTGTTTAGAAGGCCCGTGTCTATTTTTATCTTTTTGTTCAGATACACTATAAGTATTGGTTTTTGTTTTGAATAAAAAAAACTTTTGACATTTTCATAAAATTGGGTGAGAGTTTCTCTCTAGGTTCCTTGTTGAACCAATTATCAGACTTATCAAGGTAATCCTTGTGGCGTCTACCCTGACTTATCTTCCTTCACCAGAAGTGTCTTCTGCCTTGACTTATCTTCCTTCACCGGAAGTTGCTTCTACCCTAACTTATCTTCCTTCACTGTAAATGGTGTTATCCAAAAACTCTACAGCCTGTATCAAGTGATCCGCTCCTAGTCAGGTTCACATCAGTTATGCACCTCAGAATAAAGAACACCATTCTGAATTTTCAAAATATTATAGAAAACCTTAACTAATTCAGGAAAATACGGCAGTTTAAGAGACATGAAATGGACCAAAGTAGAGTTTTGAAACACTTGGTAACAATCAAATGTTTCTCCATCAAAAAATTCAAGGTCAAGGTACTTAGGGTCTAGAATAACTCTATTACAAAATTGAGAGTAGTACCTCTGATGCTGATCATCGGAGGAAAATAAGGTGGATGACTCGGGAGATGAAGAAAAGGGAGGAACTGGTGCTGGTGGGTCTCTGGAGGTTCCATGGCGGCGGTGGTGGTGGAGGAAGATCCCTTTCGTTTCTTTGATGATTCGGCCATTTGAAGTTGTTTTAGTTGATTTTAATCAGTGGGTTTTGAAAAGAATTGAAAAAGATGAAGATTGGGCTTTGTTTGAAGTGATTTGGTTAAGAAATAAGGAAGATATGAGGCTTTTAAGTTTTGGGAGAGTGGGGCGCCATCACACGAAGGCAAGGAATAAGGGTTCTACAGAAAATGTAAATATTTATAGTCAAGGACACTTTGTAATCAATTACAACCCTTGTAATCGATTACATGAGTATCCTGTAACTACTTGAGCCTACTAGTAATCGATTACAGCCTTGTTATTCTAAGGTAATCGATTACAAGGAATGGTAATCGATTACCAGACCCTTAAACAAGGCTTTTTAAAATAAAACTAACTATTCTTAAGTCATATACATACTTAACTATGATAATCAAGCACAACCAAATACATTCAATCATCAATCATCAAGCATAAACAAATCTACTCAATTAACAATCAATTAACTACACACGATAAATTATATTACTATTAAAAATCCAAACAAAGGTAATCAAAAACAATTATTAAATGACAAACAAAAATTAATATGACTATCAAGAACACAAAGAAGGACAATCAAAGACAATCATTTGAACATAAGGAAGATAAAACTCAATTTGAGTTACCTATTTGTCTAGATCATTGATATCTAAAAGACCTAATTCTCTCCTAATTGCAAAGAAAGTTTCTTTAGGGAGAGGTTTTGTAAAGATATCAGCTAACTGATTCTTTGTATCGACGAATTCTAGTACACAATCTCCCTTTTGAACATGATCTCTCAAGAAATGATGTCTTATCTCTATATGTTTGGTTCTTGAGTGCTGAATAGGATTCTTAGATAGATTTATAGCACTCGTGTTATCACATCTTATAGGAATATGATAAAGAAATATCCCATAGTCAGAAAGTTGTTGTTTCATCCAAAGTATTTGAGCACAACAACTACCAACAGAAATATATTCCGCCTCAGCAGTGGATAAAGCAACACTATTATGTTTCTTACTATGCCAAGAAACTAAAACAGATCCAATGAAATGACAAGTTCCACTTGTGCTCTTTCTATCTATTTTAGAACCGGAAAAATCAGAATCAAAATATCCTATTAAATTGCATGTGGAATTTTTAGGATACCATAATCCTATATTCATAGTGCCTAACAGATATCTTATAATTCTCTTAACTGCACTAAGGTGTGATTCTTTGGGATTTGATTGAAATCTAGCACACATACACACACTAAACATTATATCAGGTCTACTAGTAGATAAATAAAGAAAAGATCTGATCATGCCTCAATATTTCTTAATGTCTATTGACTGACTGACTTCATCTTTATCCAAATAGCAATCAGTACTCATTGGTGTAGCCATATGCTTAGCATTTTCCATCCCAAATTTGTGAATCTAGTCTTTGCAATATTTTGATTGATGAACAAATATTCCATTCTTGGTTTGTTTGATTTGTAGCCCAAGAAAGAAATTTAGTTCACCCATCATTGACATTTCAAATTCACTTTGCATGTCTTGAGAGAATTCTTTGCATAGAGAGTCATTAGTGAATCCAAAGATAATATCATTAACATAGATTTGAACTAATAATATATCATTTAACTTCTTTTTAATAAAAAGAGTAGTATCTACTTTACCTCTAGAAAAATCCTTTTCTAAAAGGAACTTACTCAAACGTTCATACCAAGCCCTAGGGGCTTGCTTTAAGCCATATAAAGCCTTTTTCAATTTAAAAACATGACTCGGCTTATCTGAGTTTTCAAAACCAGGGGGTTGATCTACATATACTTCCTCTTGGATAAAGTCATTCAAAAAGACACTCTTCACATCCATTTGATAAAGCTTAAAATCCATTATGGATGTAGAGGCTAATAACATTCTTATGGCTTCTAATCTAGCAACTGGAGCAAATGTTTCCTCATAATCTATCCCCTCTTCCTGATTGTATCCTTTGGCTACTAACCTAACCTTATTTCTAATGACTATGCCACTTTCATCTAACTTGTTTCTAAATACCCATTTTGTTTCTAAATAATGATTTTGAATCATTCATGATGTAACATGCAGTATTTACAGCTTTAGCCTAAAAATATTTTGGAAATGTATCATTTAGTAAAGTTCTAGCAATTTCTTCTAAGGATCTATTTTTCCTCTCAACAAATCCATTTAGTTGAGGGGTTTTGGGTTCAGAAAAATTATGCCTAATGCCATGTTCACCACAGAATGATTCAAAATCTTTATTTTCAAATTCTTCTCCATGATCACTCTTGATAGATGCAATTTTGAGATTTTTTTATTTTGAATAATTTTAGCAAGTTTCTTGAATGCATGAAAAACATCTCTTTTATGAGTGAGAAATAATGTCCATGTATATCTAGAGTAATCATCAACAATAACAAGAGCATAATAGTTTCCTCCAAAACTCATAGTTCTAGAGGGACCAAAAAGATCCATATGCAAAAGTTGTAAGGGTTGAGTTGTAGGCACAATATTCTTTGATTTAAAAGAAACCTTTACTTGTTTTCCTTTCTGACAAGCATCACATAATCTATCTTTTTCAAATTTAAGTTTTGGTAAACCAATGACTAAAACTTTAGAAATCAATTTATTTAAATGTTCCATGTTTATATGGGCAATTCTTCTATGCCATAACTAAGGATCATCATCTTTATTAAGAAAACATTGATCATGGTTTTGTTTTTTTTATCTAAACTTATCATGTAAACATTATTTGTTTTGTAGCCTATATGCTTTATATTCCTATCATGCTTGTTTTCAATAACACAATTATAAGAGTCAAATGATACTAGATAGCCTTTATCACATAATTGACTACTTAGCAAATTGTGCTTAAGACCTTCAACAATTAGAACGTTTTCAATGGAGGTAGATGAATTCATACCTATTTTTCTGACTCCAAGAATTCTACCTTTATTTTTGTCGCCATAAGTCATATGTCCACTTTTCTTAGGAGAAATATGAGTGAATTTTGATGCATCTCCTGTCATGTGTTTAGAGCATCTGCTATCTATGTACCAACTCTTCTTCAAGGAAACCTTTTCATTGCTTTCATAATTCTTGGCCATCAGACTCAGGTTTACAGCTTCATTTTTTGAATCTTTAGATGAGTCCATATCATTTTCATCCCATGTAATGTAGGCCTTCTTAGCCTTCTTTTCATTAAAAACTTTCTTTTCAGATTTCTCTATTCTTTTCTTGAAAATTGGGCAATCAACCCTTAGATGTCCATGTTGATTGCATTCATAACATTTTGGAGTAGAGGATGAATCTTCTGCCGTTTTCTTTGATTGAAAATTTGATCTTCTTTGATTTCCTCTGACTCTTAGAAATTTGTTGAATCTTTTTACAAAAAGACTGAGATCATCATCTTCGTCTATTTCAATTGAATCCTCCTTATCACTTCCTTCTTGGGTTGAAGATGAAGCTTTAAGAGCAATTCCTTTCTTTTTCTTATCATTCTCCTTATTTTGATTCAATCTCATCAATTCCATTTCATGTTCCTATAACTTTCCAAACGAAGTAGCAAGAGACATGTTAGAAAGATCTCTTGATTTAGTAATGGTTGTTACCTTGGGTTGCCATTCCTTGCTTAAGCATCTCAAAACTTTATTGATAAGATCTTCATTTGGAAAGATTTTTCCTAAGGATGCAAGATGATTAATTATGTGTGTGAATCTCTTTTGCATGTCCTGTATGGTTTCATTAGGATTCATTCTCAATAATTCATATTCATGAGTTAAAGTATTTATCCTAGATCTTTTCACATTTGTTGTCCCTTCATAGGTTATGTTGGATTTCCCCTATGGTTACTTCTTGTTCCACTTTTTCTTCGTTCAAATATATTCAAGGGAAATCTGGTTTGCCGGAAAGCGCACCGGATCGTCAAGATTTAAAAATTAAAACGGATGAATCCGAGTATCGAACACAAGGAACTAATGTTATCCTGAGTTAAGTTCAGAAATGAAACATTGTTGAAAGAACATGAATGATTGATAATTTCAAAAAGAATTTAAACTAACTTTTGTTGGATCGAGTGGTCTCAGAATAATTAAGAAGGGGGGGTTGAATTAATTAATCCTAAACCTTTACTAATTAAAAATTACTCTTCTAAGGCTTTTACTAAATTGTTAAGAGAATGAGGAGTAGAAGAGAAACTTAATAGAAAGTAAAAACGGAAATTAAATGCACATCGGAAAGTAAAAGAGTAGGGAAGAAGGAAACAAACACACAAGAGTTTTTATACTGGTTCGGCAACAACCCGTGCCTACATCCAGTCCCCAAGTGACCTGCGGTCCTTGAGATTTCTTTCAACCTTGTAAAAATCCTTTTACAAGCAAAGATCCACAAGGGATGTACCCTCCCTTGTTCTCTTTGAACCTAGTGGATGTACCCTCCACTAGAACTGATCCACAAGAGATGTACCCTCTCTTGTTCTCAGTCAAACCCAAGTAGATGTACCCTCTACTTGTATCACAAAGGATGTACCCTCTAATGTGTTAAGACAAAGATCTTAGGCTGTTAAACCTTTGATACTTTGTGAATGGGGATACAAAAGAATTCTCAGGCGGTTAGTCCTTTGAACATTTTTGTATTAGGGAAAGGGAAGAATCAAAAGAATTCTCAGACTGTGTCGTTTTGAATTCTTTGACAAGGGAGAAGGGAGACACAAAAGAATTGAGGCGATTAGTCCTTCGTTCTTTTGGAAAAGGGAGAAGAAAGACACAAAAAGAATTCAGGCGATTAGTCTTTGGCGAATTCTTTTTGGCAAAGGGAGAAGGGAATGAAAAGGATGAATAGCACAAGTTTTTGAACAAAGAACTTTTCTTGGAAGAGAAAGTTTTGAACAAAAACTTTTAGAAAGATGAAGAGAAGATGAAACAGAACAACTGTTGAAAAAGATGAAAGATGATTGAAAGAAATGATTGAGATGAATTGATAGAAAGATTGCTTAGAAAGATTGATTGAAAATACAAAACAAAGCCTTGCTTTTATAGACTCTTCATGTCTGGCCAAATGGACCATTTAGAAGAGTTATAACTTTTAGAAAAACTTAAAACCAATTTGAAAAAGTCAAAAACCTTTTGAAGAGTTACATCTTTTGATTTATTCAGAAACAGTCACTGGTAATCGATTACCAAATCAGTGTAATCGATTACACAAGGCTTTTATGTGAAATGATGTGACTCTTCACATTTGAATTTGAATTTCAACGTTCAAAGGCACTGGTAATCGATTACCAAAACATTGTAATCGATTACAGCTTTTTTGAAATCAATTGGAACGTTGTAAATTCATTTGAAAACTTTTTCAAATCCATTTTGCTACTGGTAATCGATTACAACAATCTGGTAATCGATTACCAGAGAGTAAAAACTCTTTGGTAAACATGTTTTGAGAAAAATCCATCTGCTACTCAGTTTTTGAAAAAACCTTTTCATACTTATCTTGGTTAAGTCTTCTCTTGATTCTTGAATCTTGAGTCTTGAATCTTGTTCTTGATTATTCTTGATTCTTGATTCATGAAAACTTGAAACTTGAAACTTCTCTTGAATCTTTCTCTTGATTCTTGAATTCTTTGGCATCATCAAAATAACCTTTGAAGGCATTGCTTCCACAACTTTTATGCTAAAAACTATAAAATGCAAAGTAAATAAAAGTGACAGCAGTAGGTAGAAATGTTGGGTCTTTCTAACAAACAAGCTGATGCATATAAATATATTTCTCTAATCAATCATGCTCTTGTGATCTATGTTGTAACCTAAATTACTAAACCTCAATCCCTCATCAGACCGAATCAATCCAAGCTTTGTCCTCAAATCCCTCTTGTTTGACTAGGCCCAATTGAGACAACCCTCTTAGGTTTAGACTAACTAAAACTGAGTTGCATCCGCAAATCCCTCTTGTAAGACTAGACTTAGCTCAAGCAGCTTACGAAAGTTTAGCCTAATTCAGCCTAAACTTCATTCGCAGATCCCTCTTGTAAGACTAGGCCTCGACTGAACAGCATTATTAAAACAACATAATTAAAACCAAAACTTAATCTGCAGATCCCTCTTGTAAGACTAAGTTTCAATCCTGCTTCAATCAAGTTCTAAGGCAACAGTACATTTCCCAATGCTAAATTCACCTAACTATGCACACAAATGGATGATCAGACCAAAAGCATACAAACATTAAGCATTGAAGGAAGCATTGAACATAGAAAACATAATCAATTAGATATTAGGTATTTACATAAGCTGTTCATTAGAAATCCCAACTAGGGTGTTTAGCCAGCCATTACAGAAGAAACCCTAACAATAATAAGCTTACAAAACCTAGGTATCTCTGCAAAAGTTGCTCCTCTTGCTGCCTCTAGAGCTCTTTTCCCGAAGTAGGCATTGTGGTGTGCTCTAGAATTTGTGCCAATTATCTGCTTCAAGTTTGTACCCTAATTCTGCATAAGACAGGCTTTAAATAGGCTCTGAATTTGTGACGTTGTGCTTAGCGCCACCCTCGCGCTTAGCGCGAGTAAGTGGATTCGGGCTTAGCACCAGTCGTGCACTGAGCCTGGCTGAAGACACATGCTGCGCTTAGCGCACTGATCTCGCGCTTAGCGCGTGACCTTGATGTTGATGCCCTGCCATATTCTTCTATCGCACTAAGCACGTTGAAGCTACACTTAGAGGTGGATGCGTGCTTAGCCCATTGATGAGCTAAGCTCAACTATTACTTTTGGCACTTCATGACTTAACTTCTTTTTCACCTGAAATTGCACATATTTCATCATTAAATCCAATGGACATGTTCTAGAGATAGCTTTATCCATAAAACAAAATTTATTTATAAAAATCACTAAAAAATAACCATAAATTGGGGAACTATACAAGTTTTGGAAAAAGATTTCTATACAAAAGTTAGTCGTATAAGGTGACTAACAGGTTACTTGTTTTGCAATTTGACTCCCTAAAGTATTCATCCATTCCTAATGCAGATGTAATTATATTTTTGGCTTTTAAATTGTATTGAACTAACTTCTTTTCCTCCTCACTCCATTATTCCCTAGGTTTTTCTATGGTTGTATTTCCCGCCACAATAGTGGGGATGTAAGGTCCAATTTTTATGGCTTCCCAGATATTCAGATCTATAGCCTCTATAAAACTTTGCATGCGGGTTTTCCAATAATGGTAACCCACACCATTAAAAATAGGAGGCCTATTTATCGAATTCCCTTCGGGAAATAAATAGTTTGATGAGGCCATTATTCTTGAAGTTTCTAAACTTTATACAAGAATGAAGCTCTGATACCACTTGTTAGACAAGTGGCCTTAGAATCTTAAGAAGGGGGGTTGAATAAAGATACAAAACTTTCCCTAATTAAAATTTTAACTTTCTTTTGGATTAACAATGCACCCTTAATATGAATTACTCAAATAATAATTCAAAATAAACTTCTTTAAATCAAAAGATAAATTGTAATAAATAAAAGAAGTTTAAACGAAGAGATAATGCAAACTCAGTTTTTATACTAGTTCGGCCACGCCTTGTGTCTACATCCAGTCCCCAAGCAACCCGCTTGAGATTTCCACTATCTTGTTAAAATTCTTTTACAAACTCTGAACCACAGAGGGACACCCGTCCCTTGTGTTCAGAAATCCTTACAACTTAAGAGACCCTCGGTCTCTTGAATATGAAGAAGAATATTTCTCTCTTGAAGAGAAGGATATTACAATATGAAGATCACTCAAGATTCCATATTGAATTTGCAAATGTTTGGCCAAGGAATATTTTAAAAGGATAAGACAATTTTGTTTTGAAAAACTCTGAGGAATTTTGTACCCCAAGTCACCTATTTATAGGCCTTTGATGGTCATTCAAAAACTTTTTGAACAGTTGTGATTCTTGAGAGTTATTTTGAAAAATTCCTTACTGGTAATCGATTACACAGTTAGTTTTGAAGAGTTGTGACTCTTCAGACTTGAAATATGAAATTTTTGTGTCTGGTAATCGATTACACAACTGTTGTAATCGATTACAGGCTTTTAAAATTTAAATTCAAATTTCTAAAAGTTGTTACAAGCAGTTTTAACTTCTGGTAATCGATTACATGCATTGTGTAATCGATTATACTATTTTAAATTCAAATTCAAAATTTGTAAAATTGTTTTAGAAATCATTTTAGTCATTGGTAATCGATTACATCCTCAGGTAGTTGATTACCAGAAAGAAAACATCTTATTTTTGAAAACATAATTTTATTAAAAGCTTTTGTAAGATATTTTCCCCAGTCAAACCTGTGCAGCATCATCTAACAAATTCTTTTCAAGATCCTATGAACTAAGTACATCGTTCTTCTTGAATTTCTTGGTTCTTGACTTCGATCATGCTCATCTTTGGCATCATCAAAACTTCATATCATATATGCTTCTACACTTTATTGACACATTTTTAATAAATTATTCTTAGGTCCATTTTTTCCTTCCCATTCCAAAGGAATATATGCACTCTACTGAATTGAGAGACATAATGCAATTTGGAAGCAACAATATTGCAGTATTTTTTAAAATGCAGGTTGTAGGTGTTCTTCACATATTCCAGTTTGAAACAAAGCAGGTATTAGCATGTTCAGGGACACTATACTCTTCCCAGTTCTTAATTTTGGCCTTTAGACTTGACTCATCTTCATTACATTGAAGTTATTTTATTTTATTGGTATTTTATCATTCTTTGAAGGGAGAAGAAATTTGTGTAGCTCTTCAGACACACATAAATGACGTAATGTTGCGATGCTATTCTAAAGCTCGATATGTTATGGGTGGATCTTTGAATGAAGACACTTCTAATGATTTTAAGCCTTCTTCTAATTTGGAACTATCTAAAAAACGTCTTCAAGAATTATCAAAAATTGTTGAAGAATCTCAAATGAATGCTGATCAAGTAAGTCTATGCTTCTAATGTATGTTAATTGCTTGATTTGGATTTTGGATAAACTTCTCAATAAGTACTTATTGTTATAGGAGAAGAAAAGTGGATATAAAATTAATTGAACTTCTCTTATAAGTTAAAATCAAGTTATGCACTTTAGCTTTTGGATAAGTTAGATGATGTAGCTTCTAAAAAAGGTAAGATGCATAAGTTGATTTTAACTTTTGAGAAAATTTGATTTATTTTATTACTTTATTTTTTTTTCTTTTGTAAGTGCTTATTGATAAGTTTATTTTAACTTTGAGGTGCTTTTGGTCTTTGTGTTGTCCACTACTGGTGATCTTATAATTAATTTTTTTAAAAATTCATTCTAAGATAGTTCTAAAAAAAACCCATCTTACCCTTCTAAGATGGTTTTTTGGAAAATCGTCTTAAAATCCTCAAATTTTTACTTTCTAAGACGGTTTTTCAGAACACCGTCTTAGAATCTTTACTAACTTTTAATTTTTTTTAGAAATCTTTTTCTAAGACGGTTTTTTGTAGAACCGTCGTCGAAAGTCTTTGACTTTCAACAACGTCGGCTTCAAAAACAGTTCAAAACCATCTTTGAATATGCATTACAATCGTCGTAGAAGGCCTTTTTCTAGTAGTGTACCCACTAATAGCATGTTTCACCCCTACGAAAAAGGAAGACAATGTAGATAGATGGGTTAAAGGTCAACGACAATGAGATTGAGGTTGCAGAAGCTGTCACCGATGACGGTGAAGGTCACAAGGCCTTGTCAAGCAATGGCGAAGGTCATAGAACCTTGTTCGTCGAGAATGCAAACAGAGTAGTGATTGCAAAATCTATGGAGACAACATAAAAGGCAATGATCTCAACATAAATGAGAGAGAGGAGAACAGTTGAGAAAGGGAGCCATCGAGAGAAAGGGACACATGAAGAGAGACGGTTGCATGGAGAGAGAGAGAGAGTCGTCGAGATAGAGAGAGCAACATGAGGGGCCTCGGTGTGAAAGTGAAAGGGATTGTAAGATAGGGTAAAACTATTTTGAAAATAAGTAAAAAATCAACTCAGCCCCAATTTTGTCGAACACGTTTTGGTTTTGAAATTGCATTTTAAAATCAAAAATCAGAAACTCACAACCACCCTAAATGGGGCCTTAAGAAGTTTGCCTAGCAATGGAAACCACATGTAACTGCTCTAAGAGCATCAAAGAACCTAAACAATCTATCTATAGAAGAACTTGTTGGTATTCTCAAAGTTCATGAACTTGAACTCCAACAAGATAATGATAGAAAGAAATGAAAGTCATTGGCACTTAGCATTTAGAAGACCAAGAAGCTTTCATCTTCCAGAAATTCCACATCTAAAGTAATTAGAAAAAAAGAGGGGAAAATAGAAAAAAGGGAAATGAAATCATTAACCCTAAAGTAATTACAAATCAGTGAGGCTATCAACGACCATGATGGAACGAATCAAGAGGGAGAAAATGGTTTCTAGAGACAGGGAAAGAGGCCAAGTGAAAGATGAAATCGGAAGAAGGAGAATGAGGGTTACCAGTGAGAGAAGAGGGCCATGAACTGCCATGCTACAAGTGTTGAGAGTAGTTCGGACATCATCGTTAATGAATGTACATGCAATGATGTTGCTTATTAGCTGTAACTTCCCTTGCAGTAAGGAAGAAGACAAGGGAGATAGAAACTAAAAAAGGAAAGGGAGAAGGGGATGAAGAAAATCAGAGAAAATGAGAAGGAAAGGGAAAGAGAAAGGGGTAATTAAAAAACATTGAATTTAGAGGAGTAGTGTCTAAATTCAAATTACAAAACGTAGTCGAAAAAATGTGAAGGACTTTTTGAGTGGGAGAGGGTTTTGAGGGAGCACATTTTTTTTTCAAAATTATGAAAAACCTGAAAAAGCTATGATGAAGCGAAGAATAAAAGTTTTAAAATAAATATTTAATATTCATGTTTAAAAACAACTTTAAAGAATAAAAATTAAAAAAAAATCAAAATATACAACGAAAATATGTATGCAACGGAAGCATATTTTTGTTGTAAAATACACAATGAAAATATATGTTTTTGTTGTATATTACACAACATAAACATATTTTTCTTGTATATTTTGGGGGTAGAAAAATTAACAAAAATATGATCCTATTGTACAATTTGCACAACAAAGTTATATTTCTGTCAAAAAGGGCAATTTTGAAATAATTTTTTTCAACCACATGGGTGTGTGAATAACAATGTAGGGTGAGATAGCAATTCCCCAAACCTTAATGTTTCAAGCCCACCTTAACAAAGGATCTTTGTTTTCATTGGGAAATTATTGAACTACTACTAAATATTACTTTTGAAACCCACTATAGAAGGATTTATGACAACTAGAAGGGTCATACTACAACCTTATGAAGTTATCTACATGGGGTTATGGATTATTATTGCTATTCCCTCAACCATAAAATGGAGTTTGACCTAGTCTTCACCAAAGAATGGGAAATAAGGTGGTTTCATTTGCAAAGAGAACGAAAAAGAAGTAAAATAAGATGGGTTTCAAACTTTTACACTAATTAAAAATTCTCATGTCGATTCACTTTTATTCCACTCTACTGAACATACCCCTAATTGAATTAGTAGCAAAATTTGTATTTTTACCTCATAATTTATTGATAGAGAATGTGCCATACCAAGCACATTCCTTTTTTTATTCTGATGTACAAACATTAACCTTTTCCACTTATTAATACTAGTAGAAATACAAGCGCTTCACGCTTATGTGTCTGTATTTCTATTATGATAATGCATTTTGATTACACAAAATTTGAGGAGGGGGAGAAATGAAAGACAATTTACTTTTTTTTATAAAAAAAAAACCTAATTTAGGTATTTGAAAAAAAATAAAGATGAACTTGTGATCCTATACATACATTATATAAAGTGATACCTTCATCCCTCTCACCATCTAAAGTTTAGCTTCAACCATATTAAAATATTTGAAAAAAAATAATTAGTGAAATTACTCCTTCCTTTTTTTATAATAACATTCATTGTATTGTCAATGTTGTCATTTCATGCATTGGCACTGATACCAATTCAACCATGTTTTATTAGTATACTTTACCAAAATAGTTGAGCCGCTAAAATAATTGATGAGAGCACATTGAAAAAAATTTAAATTATAGAAGTTACTCATGCATATTTAATACTGATTTTGTTTATCTAACAACTTATTGGTGCTACATCTTGAATGCATCAATTTAAGGAATGCATTGAGAAACACTTGCTTGAGGTGAAATTTTCAAAATAACATTTTTGCTATGAATGTCAATCTTGTGGATAGCATAAATTTTATGGACTGTTTTCGTTTCATATATCCAAATAATCCAATGTCTTATACTCCTTTTTTAGATATTGATTAGCATAATAATTTTGTCACAACACCTTTATATTCTACCAAATAGAGCTTTTATAGGATTTTTCACACCCATCACATACATAAATTACCTACACTGCATATAGAAGCACACGATGCAAGGGCAAATATAATTAATTAAGATACATTTTTCTAAAATGCAATTAAGATAAAAAAAAAAATATGCTATCATATTTTTATTTCACAAAAATTGATTTTTTTTATATGTAAAGTTTTAGATCCTAAGAAACAAATTAATCATTGGTATTGGGTCAAAGACAATCGGTCCATCATCAACTTATTCGACAATGTATACAGGAAATGTCATTTACAGTGTACATAGAAGTCTAGAATAAAATAATTTTGCAATTCTAATTGGCTTTAGTAGAAAGGTTTAGCATGGTTGAGCACTAGGGACCTTATAGACTTCATAAGCATAATGAGGTGTGTCATACCCTAATTTTGTCCGGGGACTATCATTTGCTCAAGTTTTGATTCTTGCTAGCCGAAATGAACTGCTTAACACCAGTTGTCACGCAATACGAAAGGTTTTTTGACGTTTTAGAAAAGAACATGAAAATACCCAAAGGGGAGGGCAAAAGGGTCATTTTAAGGCTTTTTCAGACCCCTGGCTCGCCTAGGCTAGCCACTGGATCGCCTGGGCCACCAAGATAACTTCAAGGTGAAGTAACCAGCTCGCCTGGGCGAGCTGCCTTTGTTCCAAGTGGCTTGTTTTGCTATAAATAAGAGTGAAGAAGGGCTAAGAGGAGGAGAAGAGGTCCAGAGGACTAGCATTGAGAAAAAGAAGAAGGAAGAAAAGAGAAAGAAGCTAAATCGCCGCCAAATCGCGACTACAATAGATTTCTACATCATTCTTTGTTCGTTCTTCATCTGGTTAGTGCTTGTCTTTAAGGATTTAAACATGATTCATGGACCCTTAGGGGTCCTCTCTATTGTTTTATGCATCTTCATCTCCTTCTTCGATCATCGGTAAGCACTTTTCTTTTGAAAAGTAAGTTTTAACCGATCATTAGCGCCGCAAGTTATCTTTAAAAATGATTAAAGACTAATAAGCAAAAAAAAAAAAACCAACTCATAAACTTCTTCATTTCATAAAAAAAAATCTCATTTAAATCAAGAGGTCGTTTCAAGGTCCACCGCCTTAACGATTCTCTCCGCTTTTCAAAGTTTAAAATATCATTTCAGGTTCCAACGCCTTAAATGACTTTTCTTCATAATTAAAATCAATCTTTCAAAAACATAAAGATAATTTAATACACAAACTTTCGGACTTAAAGAACTACATAGGTCTGAGTTCATCATCGCACCTGAGGATATGTAAGAGCGAGGGCAATACCCATGTCGACCCCAAAAAGTAGAAAAACATAAAAGGGAAAAGATAATAAACATAAAAAGGGAAAATACATAATTTTGAAGTCATGTTTTGCACACTCAATTAGAGGTTGTCGTCCCTTGTGATGGGTGCGTGGGGTGCTAATACTTTTCCCGTGCGTAAACAACTCCCAAACCCTCATTTTCAAAATACGCAGACCTTCGCTCTTTTTGGTTTTTCTAACGTTTTCCTCGAATAAATGTTGGTGGCGGCTTCGCTCGTTTTCTCCCTTGGAGACGAACGCCTTGGCCCATTATCTTGGCCTTTTTGCACCCCTACCGAAAGGTAGGTTGCGACAGTTGGCAGCTCCACTGGGGAATGTTAGAGAGTTAGGCCATTCAGTTA
Source organism: Glycine soja (assembly GCF_004193775.1). Taxonomy (NCBI): domain Eukaryota; kingdom Viridiplantae; phylum Streptophyta; class Magnoliopsida; order Fabales; family Fabaceae; genus Glycine; species Glycine soja. Next base: position 35,047,490 of record NC_041003.1, read on the forward strand.
GTGTGCAATGTTTTTATCATGACTTCTTCTTCTTTTATGTACCTTTTTCCCTTTTATCTTTTGTTTGTCCATGTTTGTATCTAATCTTTTCTATGTTGTTGTGTTTGGGGTGTGTTTGTCTATCGATTACATTCAAAGTTAGAAACATTTTTTTTCTAAACACACATGGAACCTACACCTCGCACACACATTGAGATATTAGCCCCTATACCCGGGTCTATGTGAGCCATAAGGAGTGGAGGTCTATCTGTGGTCATGCTGGGTCTCCAACTCGCTTGATGACAACGAAGCCTCATCTAGAGTTTTCCTCTTTTAGTCATGCATTATCGCTGATAGTCCCTATTGCCCCAATGTATTACCTAAGAGAATGATATCTCTAGAAGCCAGTAAAGTTACATGAAACCACCCTTAGGAGTTGTCACTAGAAGGGGACTTTTGGATCCTATCCATTAGGTTCCTAAATTAGGGGGGCACATAGCAAACTCACTCTGGCTTGTTCCTTGATTGCATCATGCATCTCTTCATGGCATTGTAATGAACATATCATTCCTGCATTTATCATTTATCATATTCATGCATTGCATTTTCATACATCTTCATGCTTTTGTTCTGCCAATTGCATACATTCTATTTTCATCATTTGCATGTTATGTTCACTCATGCATGATCATGACACATAGTTGCTCATGCCTTGCATTTTCCAAAAAAAGAAACAAAACAAAACAAAAACCAAAATAAAGTCACAATGAAGCATGAAAGTTTATGCCACATTCTTATTTACATGTGTTTGGGTACCCTGATGATGGCTATGAGCCCACCATGTTGGGATCATACTCTCATTTCTCTAAAAAAATTATTGAAAATAATGTGAACATGGTACCAAATGCATGGTTAACTAGGAAATGGTGGTTCTTCGGGCATCTCATGTCAATCTCATAATTACTTGTGTCATGATAGCATAAGTATGCCCAAGTCATTCATCTCTATGATATGTTGTCGAAGTATTGGTGATCAAAATTTCTATCTCTTGGATTATGGGGTTGAACCAAGCACATGCTTTTAAGGAAAGGTTCATCAAGACAAGGTCAAGTAAGGAAGTAATCAGCTTGCAAAAGTTGCCACTACCAGTGCCATTGCTGAGGTGGAATAGAGGAGGTGCAAGAAGGGATGAAGGTCGACATGGAGGCCATGAAAGAGCAAATGGCCACAATGATGGAGGCCATGATGAGCATGAAGAAGATAATGGAGGTCAATGCGGCTGCAGTTGCCACTACCAGTGCCATTGCTGAGGTGGACCCGACTCCCCCATCTGGCCTCAACAATCATCCAACCTCAAATATGGTAGGTCAGGGATGTAACGACCCGCCTCATCGCTATGGTATCCATACTCTAATGTTCGATAATTTCAATTTTTATAAAAAGAACTCCCTTAATTTTTGTTTATGAAAATAGAAGTGATTTTGTCACAACATAAATTCATTCAACAACACGCCATTACTTAAGTGAATATGCATAATTACATAGAAACAATAATTCAGTACATGTCATACACATAACGAAAATTAAATCTGTTCATAGATATAATTAAAATCCCAATTTTGCATCTTTAACTCAACAAAATAAAACTTAAAAACCAACTACAGAGGAGTTGATTACAAAGCACAACTCTCTCCCAGAATAACGCCAACGTCATCACGTCGGCTCGGCGGCTCCTCACCAGAATCTTACTTCTTGCACCATGCTGTTGTCATTTTGCTCCCATGAACAAGGTTCGTGATCATCACAGGTATCAACCACATGATACAAAATTGCAAGGGTGAGTTTATTATAAAAGAACCAATACCAATTCCAAATAACCACAATTAGCAAGGAACATAGGCAAACATGATAAGCATACGCAACAATCATTATTCAACACTCATATCCAACAAATATTCATCATTCACATCCAACAATTACTCATCATCCATCCATGGACCCAATCAAGACTGCACAGAATGATGCATGCACCTGACTCAACACTCAGATGCAATGTGGTACGTACCAACAACAACCAAACCTCAGGAAATAGCCTAAGCGTGTCCACACGACACTCTCACTAAGGGAACTGTGTTGAGTTTGTCGAGACCATCCGGTTGTGCACGTAACAGCCCCCCTCCCATAGGTGATCAGCCTGGGAGCCCAAAGGTGTTCCCTACTAGGTGACAAGCCCCCTACCAAGTACACTTGGCCACAGTTACACTATTTCCCATGTCGTATGAGCTATTATCACGGCCAAAAGTAAGTGCCAAAGACCATGGACCAATTAAAGCACCTAAGCATCCCCTCAGAAATGCTTAGATTCTCTAACCACGCTAGTTACCCACGTCTGGGCCATCCGACAAGGTCAGTGCACTCTACCCCCCATGACATACACTCCATACGACGTATGATCGTGGCCAAAAGCTAGTGCCAAAGACCCTAAAAGGTCAGTGCACAGTGCCCCCCACGATCATACACAACATCCAACGTATGAACGTGGCCAAAAGCTAGTGCCAAAGACCCTGGAAGGTCAGTGCACAGTGCCCCCCAAGAACATACACAACATGCATATGCAATGCATTTCCAACATCAATCAACATTTCATTTCCATGTCATTCACAACATAAATATCATCTCATCTCAATGACGTTATCAACAACAACAACAACAACCTCATTTCATATTCACATATTCATCAATAATAACAATTCAAGTTGACATGGTCTTTATTAACAACGTCATCTCAAATCAATATCATCATAATTATCATTATCATCACATATCAATTAGAATCCTTAATAGCGACATCAACAACATGAGATTCACACTCAAAGGTCTTCAAACAACACAAATCAAACAACCACAACAATATCATTCATCATAATACATATACATATATATATATATATATATTGCATCCCATTAGTTAAAACGTAATTTTGAAGAAAAATCAGCATGCAACAGGGACAGGCAGATATCCTCATAGCTAGGTTCCCCGACCCTAACTATGGTGTTAAAATGGTAAATTTTATAATAAACTCCCCTTACTTATCGTGAGCTACCCCGTGGATTCCTCGTCGCGTCACTTGAAGATTCCTTTTTGTCCTTGCTCGTTGATTCCACACAAGCCTCTACCATGCCAAAACGAAGGAGACTTAGTATGAATTTCAGAAAACAAAGCTAGTAACAGTGCTCTAGATCAAACACCCACATCACTACATGAAAGAGCTAAGAGCATTTCGGGTTTTACAAAGGAACGTCATTTGGAAATTCCGACCACACCAATGTGACCGGGGTTCAGTGTAGGTTACGAAAATAACATGCATTTCATGAAAGGATAACGTTTACAAAGTTTCTTTCTCTAAGGTTTTTTCAAAGGAAGCATAAGACATGCAATGGCGGTTCCAAAGTCAGAAAAGATGCAAAGACAAGATGAAACTAACAAGAAACAAGCATAGAACCATGGTTACCTCAAAAGAAAACAAAAGGTCAGATTAAGGTTTTCGTTCTCTACCGAAACCGTAAGTCAAGTTGGAAGATTCCGCTTCGGTTGAAGGGTTCCTCTCGGTGTGGGTTTTCAATGGAGAACAATGATGGTTTGTGGTGGCTAATGGTGGCTGTGGGTGATGGAGAAAGTGCTTGGAACTTCAGAAATGGCTTTGGAAGAAAGAAAGAAGAAGAAATGACGTTTTTCTTAAGCTACACGAAAGCAAAGGCTGAAGTGCTTAAATAAGAAATGCTCTCGGGAACGGAAGCTTTGAGCACACTCCAGATATCTTCTCAAAGATCCCAACGGTAAGATCATGGAAAAGTGTCTTGTGAAGTTGCAGAACAAATTTTGAGAAGATCCAACGGTTAACGAAGGCTGGGAAGCTTTTTTACCGAGGCAGCTTCATGTAGCTTTCTCTAGAAACTTCATTAAGAGGCTTCCTCCAGAAGCTTCCTCGTGGCTTCTTTGAGAAGCTAGATCCTTATCTATCCACACCCCTCTATTAACTAAATTAACCTCCTTACCTCGAAATTTACCTTAATCAAACAAGTATGGGTGAGCTTCTCGCATCTAACTTTCTAATTCCCACGTGGCATCTTCTCCTGATGCACCTCCCCAGATCACCTTGACCAACATAATCTCTTTCCCTCTTAGGTGTTTTGTTTGCCTATCCTCGATCCTCAAAGGCAATGTTTCATATGTCAAATTCTCCTTCACTTGTACATCATCCAATTCAATCACATGGGATGGATCACGGATATACTTACGGAGTTGAGACACATGAAAGACATTGTGAAGATTAGAAAGAGACGGAGGTAGTGCAATTTGGTATGCCATAGGGCCAACTTTCTTAAGAATTTGGAAAGGACCAATAAAGCAAGGTGTGAGTTTTCGGGATTTTAATGCTCGACCAACCCCAGTCCACGGAGTGACTCTCAAGAATACATGATCACCAACCTCGAATTCCAAATCTTTCCTCCTCTTATCATGATAACTTTTCTGCCTACTCTGAGCAGTCCTCATCCTTTCCTGGATTAACTTGACCTTTTCTGTGGTTTGCTGTACCACTTCTGGTCCTAAGGTGAGGCCTTCTCCTGGCTCTAACCAACATAGGGGCGTCCTACACCTTCTACCGTACAAAGCTTCATAGGGAGCCATGCCAATGGTAGAATGAAAATTGTTGTTATAAGTGAACTCTATCAATGGAAGAAAACTCTCCTAGCTTCCCTTCTGCTCTAAGACACATGCTCTTAAAAGGTCCTCCAACGAATGAATGGTCCGTTCAGTTTGGCCATCAGTCTGAGGATGGTAGGCTGAACTCAGTCTAAGCTTGGTTCCCAATGCTCTGTTCAAGCTCTCCCAAAACCTAGAGGTAAATCTAGGATCTCTATCAGATACTATGCTAGATGGCACACCATGTAACCTGACAACCTCACTTATATACAAGGTGGTCAACTTTTCCAAGGAAAATCTTATATTAATAGGAATGAAGTGAGCAGACTTAGTCAATCTGTCAACAATAACCCAGATAGAATCTAAACCTCTAGGGGTTCTAGGTAGTCCTACCACAAAATCCATGGAAATACTGTCCCACTTCCATGGGGGTATCTCTAAGGGTTGTAACTTCCTTGAAGGTCTCTGATGTTCTATCTTAGCCTTCTCACAGACTAGGCATGCATACACAAACTCACTAACCTCTTTCTTCATGTTGGGCCACCAAAACATGGTCTTTAAATCATGATACATCTTGGTAGCACCAAGATGGATGCTCAAATTACTCCTATGTCCTTCCTCTAAGATCATCTTCCTAAGTTCAGGCACATTGGGAACACAAATCCTATCTTGGAGTCTCAAAACTCCATCTGATCCAACATTGAAACTACTGTCCCTTCCTGACTCTATAGCCTCTAATTGAGTCCTTAGAAAAGGATCAATCTTCTGACCTTCCTTGATATCACCTAGTAACTCACTAGTGATCCTCAAAGTTCCTAATCTTACACTATTAGGAGTAACCTCACATGCAAGACTAAGGTCTCTAAACTGTTCCAGGAGATCCATCTCTCTAACCATCAAGGAAGACATATGTAGAGATTTCCTACTCATGGCATCAGGCACTACATTGGCTTTACCGGGATGGTAGCTAAGCTCAAAATCATAATCCTTAAGAAACTCTAACCATCTCCTTTGTCTCATGTTCAGCTCCTTCTGACTAAACAAGTATTTAAGGCTCTTATGATCACTAAACACCTTGAACTTAGAGCCAAACAGATAATGTCTCCAAATCTTAAGGGCAAAAACTACAGCAGCCAACTCTAGATCATGGGTGGGATAATTCCTCTCATGAAAAGACGCAAAGACAAGATGAAACTAACAAGAAACAAGCATAGAACCATGGTTACCTCGAAAGAAAACAAAAGGTCAGATTAGAGTTTCTGTTCTCTACCGAAACCGCAAGCCAAGTTGGAAGATTCCGCTTCGGTTGAAGGGTTCCTCTCGATGTGGGTTTTCAATGGAGAACAATGATGGTTTGTGGTGGCTAATGGTGGTTTTAGGTGATGGAGAAAGTGCTTGGAACTTCAGAAATGGCTTTGGAAGAAAGAAAGAAGAACAAATGACGTTTTTCCTAAGCTACACGAAAGCAAAGGCTGAAGTGCTTAAATAAGAAATGCTCTCGGGAACGGAAGCTTCGAGCACACTCCAGATAACGTCTCAAAGATCCAAACGGTCAGATCATGGACAATTGTCTTGTGAAGTTGAAGACCTAATTTCGAGAAAATCCAACGGTTAACGAAGGCTAGGCAGCGTTTTTACCAAGGCAGCTTCATGTAGCTTTCTCTAGAAGCTTCATTAAGAGGCTTCCTCCAGAAGCTTCCTCGTGGGTTCTTTGAGAAGCTTTTTCAAGAGGCTTCTTTGAGAAGCTAGATCCTTATCTATCCACACCCCTCTATTAACTAAATTAACCTCCTTAAAAATAATTACAGATAAAAATAACACAACAAATAATCAAACATCAAACATAATTACTAATAATATATATATATATATATATATATATATATATATATATATATATATATATATATATATATATATATCAGGGTGTTACAAGGGAGGCAAAGAATTGGGAAGTACAGGCGGCCCCCATTTTGTGCAAGTTCAAAACAAGCATGCCTTCCCACCATACGGCTTGTCTCCCAACTATACACCACCCAATGTTGCGCACACTCCCGATGAGAATAACTCCACTCCCATACTCATTGAGAGCCAACAACCTTAATATGATCATGCACATGTCTCTCAACCCATGGGGGAGACACATGAAGTACCCCACCACAATCTAGCCGACTTTGAGCCTCACCTCAAATATGTCGTTGAAGGGAAAGTAGTTGGTGGTGTACCCCTACCAAACACTTTGGAGGGCTCTCAGTTTCGTCCACAACCACAACCCTTGCATTTTGCGGTGAGGAGAGTCTCTCCTGCTATGGCGGAAAAGGGAAAATTGAATCATATAGAGGAAAGGCTCATGGCCATTGAAGGAGGTGGAGATCATGCTTTTGCTGACATAGCAGAGTTGTACCTAGTGTCTGACGTCATCATCCCTTTGAAGTTCAAGGTGCCAGATTTCGATAAGTACAAGGGGACTACTTGCCCTAAGAATCACCTGAAAATGTACTGTCAGAAGATGGGGGCATACGCGAAAGATGAAAAACTACTGATGCATTTCTTCCAAGAAAGCCTTACTAGGGAAACTGTCACCTGGTATACTAACTTGGAACCTTCCTGAGTCCATTCTTGGAAGGACCTAATGGTTGCCTTCGTTAGGCAATATTAGTACAATTCTGATATGGCTCCGGATAAGATGTAGTTACAGAGCATGTGTGAAAAAGAGCGTGAATCTTTCAAAGAATATGCCCAAAGGTGGAGGGATTTGGTAGCTCGAGTAGCACCCCAATGATGAAGAAAGAGATGATAACAATGATAGTAGACACATTACTGGTGTTCTACTATGAGAAGATTGTGGGTTACACACCTTCAAGCTTTGTTGATTTAGTTTTCGCCGGTGAAAGGATTGAAGTGGGCCTGAAAAGAGGCAAATTTGATCATCCTGCTTTGACAAATAAAAAGCTTGGGGCAAATAGAGAGAATGAGAACGAGGGAAGAACCCATGTCGTGACTACCGTTCCTAAATGGCCAAATTTCCCACCAGCTCAACAATGTCATTACTCAGCCAATATCTGCCCTTCTCATTACCCACCACCCTATCAGCCAAGAACACCCAATCAACCACAAAGGCCACCCCTAAATCACCCATAAGGCCTGCCTGCCACACATCCAATACCAAACACAAACCAAAACACCAACTAGGGAAGGAATTTTCCAGCAAAGAAGCATATAGAATTCACCCCAATTCTGGTGTCATATGCTAACTTACTCCCATATCTACTTGATAATGCAATGGTAGCCATAACCCTAGCCAAGGTTCCTCAACCTCCATTTTTCCAAGGATACGACTCGAATGCAACATGTGCTTATCATGAAGGAGTTCTGAGACATTACATTGTGCATTGTATGACCCTGGAGCATAAGGTGCAAAGTCTAATTGATGCGGGTTGGCTGAAATTCGAGAAGAATCGCTTGTGAATTTTGACATGGGCAAGCGACACTATGCATGGGGAAATTTGAAGGTTGTTGTTTAGATGTCTCTAATGACTAATTAGGATTTTCAAGTTTATGCCATTACTGTAAACAACAGTCACAATGCTAATAATATGGATAAATTTGACATCCTTGTCTCTCATTCTCTCACAATTACATCTTTGCTTATTTAATGTCCACGGGAATGTGAATGTAAGTCGTTGGTCTATTTGCTAAAGCGACCTATTCTCCTAAGTTTGAGTTCCAAGTCTATTCAATCAAAAATTGTTTGTTCTACACATTTGGTAGGGGTGCCGTAAACGACAAGTAAAGTAAAAAAAAACATTGAATTGACTGTGCTGCAAATAAAAGTACAGACATTCATGTGACCCCATTCTTAAAAGTTTTCTTTTTGAGAGAAAAGTAAGTTGTCAAGAACAAGAGCCGTTTGACTTAATTGAAAGCTCTTTAAATGTTTCTTGTCCTTGAAAATTCATTTTCGAGAATCTGCACAGTTTCTTTCATTTCTCCTTGCTACAAGGTCGTGACAAAGGACAACAATAGATACCTCAGAGCCCTACACTAGGGCAATGAGAGGCACCGTGCATGAGCCTCAAGCGAATCTAGGGGCAGACCAAAATTTCTCACCCGGTAGGTTGAAAACCCGAAAGGGCAGCCTAAGCAAAAATTAGGGTTAATATAAAAACAAAAAACAAAAAAAAACAATCAGAGGCGTGTTATTAAGGTTTTGTCCTAAAATCCAAACTACAAAGGGATCTAAGTCAAGATCTAAGATGACACATGGCCATGTTTCAACATCCCAAATACTAGTTTATCCTTTGTTACCCCCTCCGAGTCAAAGCATATTGGTTTTCTAAAAACAAAAAAAAACCAGCAAAAGCAAAATAGAAACCCTGTGTGGGAACCACCGCTAAACCAGCGGGAAGAGCAATGCAAAGAACGCATGCATGAAGTTGGGCAACAATAAAAAAAAGAGATAAAATCCGCCAAAGGTGAGTAAAGATAAAGAGAGACAAAAGATCTCCAAATTTTACAAGAAAGGCACAAAAGTGCAACGAAAGATTAATGTATAAGACAAAAGGAGTAGAGCCCAACCCAAGAGTTGAAAAGAATAGAAGTACAAAAAATGCTCTCAAGGTTCTTACTCAATATAGCCCTCAAACACTCTTTGAGCCTCTCTAATCCTTTCTTTCATAGCCCTCTTACCTATGACCACATTACAAGCCCAATAAAGCCCATGTGGATCAAGGAATGACTAATTTTGCTTTTGAGTTGGGATTATGGAATGAAACCAACACACGCTTGTGATCGTTGAAAAAAAATATACACAAAGAAAAAAAGAATCCTTAAGGTTTCACACTTGCACATTTAAGAAGAAAACTCATTTGACCAAGAGCTCGTGGAAGATGCCCAAACATCTGATGTTAGTCTCTCATGCAAACTCTTTGGGATTTCTTTTGAATCCAAGGGTAGCTTCGTTATATAAATTCTTTCGTGATCAACCCATGTCATCAAGTTTCAGCAGGATCGACAGACCTTTGGCATCACTCTATGATGCAATCCTCCCTAGGAAAGGACCAGTTACCAGAGCCATGAGCAAGAGGCTCCAAGAGGATTGGGCTAGAGTTGATAAAGAAGGCCTTAGGGTTCTCATGAACCTTAGGGTAGATTTTTGAGCCCATGGGCCAAGGTTGGGTCCACTCTTCTCTGTAAATAGTAGAATAGGTTGTTTTCTTCTTTTGGGCCTTGTATTTTGGCCATTCTAGTAGTATAGGGTTTTAGCCTTGTATTTCAGGGCATTTTGAGTAGTCTTTGTAGTAGGATTATTTTTGTATTTTCATGTTTTTTTTTCATGGGGGTGAGCTTAGCTATTATAGGGGTGTGTAGCCAAGCTCTAGCTTCTCAAGGAGGTGAGCTTAGTTTTTAGATGGGTGTGTGTAGCTAAGCTCTAGCTTCTCAAGGAAGCTTCTCAAGGAGGTGAGCTTAGTTTTTAGATGGGTGTGTGTAGCTAAACTCTAGCTTCTCAAGGAAGTTTTCTTAAGAAAGCTTCTCAAGGAAGTTTTCTTAAGAAAGCTTCTCAAGGAAGTTTTCTTAAGAAAGCTTCTCAAGGAAGCTACCTAGTCTATAAATAGAAGCATGTGTAACACTTGTTGTAACTTTGATGAATGAAAGTATTATGAGATACACTTCAAAGTTCCACTTCTTTCCCTCTTTTATTCTTTCAATTTCGTGCTCCCCCCTTCTCTCTTTCTTTTCCTCCATTAAAGCATCCTCTTCAAGCTTCTTATCCAAGGCATTCTTGGTGGTGGTGAAGCTCCTTCTTCCATGGCTTATTCCTTAATGGATGGTGCCTCCCCTATCCTCTTCTCCTTTGCCTTCCGCTGCATCTCCATGGTGAAAAATCACCATTGAAGGACCTCATTGAAGCTCAAAGATCCAGCCTCCATAGAAGCTCCACAAGCAAGCTTCCATCAAGTGGTAATCAGAGCACAAGAGCTTCAAGTAGGTGTTCCTTAAACCTCCATTAAGTTTTTTTCTTTACCTTCTCTTCCATTGTTGTTTCTTCATTTTTCTCCATGTATCTCCTCACATGTCTTGTTCTAAATGTTGTTAACATGATTCTTTAGAGTTTCCACCGATTAAACTTGCTATAGAAGCTAGATTTGATTTTCTATGGTTCAAATTTCTTGTTCTTGTTCTTGAACCATGAATTGTGTTGAGTTTAGGTTCCTTTGAGTTTTGTCTTGTTATTTTTGTGGCTGAAACCTAAACCATAAAATTCTTACAAAAATATTAAAGTAGAAGAAAACCTCAAAAATCTAGAGTGACTTGTTCACCTATTGTAGTTTTGTCATAGAAGTCATGTCTAGTCATGAAACTTGTCACATAAGATTTCTTATGTTGTGCTGAATTTTATTTTCTTGTTTCTTTGTCTAACTCATTTGTTCATGAGTGTATGAAATTGTTTTAGTATATTATTTGATTTGAGTCAAATCTTTTATGTCAATTAGTCCTTAACATGTTCATGCAAAATTCTTAGAGAGTCTTTGATTGTGAACCTTTTCTTGAACTTTTAGGTTTCTTTATGATTGTGTCTATTGTGAATTTGAGTTTTGGTGATTGAATTGCTGGCTGAAATGTTGATCCTAAGTGAATATTGAACTCCTAAAACTGTGGTAAACAATCCTAGTGAGTTCAACATACATAGGAAGGTTGAAAGTAAGCCCAAGGCAATCAATATACCATGCTTAAAGAAACAAATCGTTGGTGCTGGCAGCTTGGACATACAAACTTGTAAAAATTACTGAGAATTGGTTACTTCGAATTTTGAGCTGAAATTTTTAATGAATTTTCTAGACATCTGGAAAAAGTTATAAAAAAAGAAAATGGAGATTTTGATAAAAGGAAAAAATACGAAAAATAGCACAAGTTGGCAAGAAAATCAGTATCCAGAAAAAAAAATGTGAAAGGGAAGTGTGCTTGTTGTTTTGGCTCAAAATTTATTCTATAATTGGAAATTTCAATTGAAAATTAGTGTGAAGACAAGTGCCAAAGCTAGAGGTTTGTTGAGTCTTTTTTCAGTTTCTTTACTCTACTCTAGAGCCATTCTAAGTTTCTCTTTGAGTCCTAGCTTGTTTCTATGTCCTTTTCATTGCTTTAATTATTGAATAATCCTTGAAAAATTGTCTTGTTAAAACTCCATTGGTTTAGCTTTCATTTCATTTTTTTTGGTCTTTGGTTATTGCTTGTCTCTTTGTTTCCTTGTTTGTGGGTTGCCATATAGGGAATTGGAAGGAGGATTGGTGTCATCCCTTGAAGAATTTGAGTCCAGAAGCAAGGGGCCAACCACCTTAAAAGCTATTGGACTAAGAAGCACTCCAAATTGAGTGAATCACCAAAGAGAGAACAACCACCAAAATTGAGAACCGTTTTGTAATTTTGTAATTTGCAATTTACTTACCTTCATTGCTTTCAAGTTTTTGTAACAAAAAGGTCTTTCATTGGAAGTGTGTTGGGAGCCTCCAATAGGTTACCAAACTTCCATTTGTGTGTAATAATTTTAGGCAATTTTTGCTTAGGATAGTGAGTGTTTTGTTGGAAACCTTGAATGTGGTCATCCAAACACTCTTAGGATTCACCTAGTTTACATTTCTTGCTTACTTTCATAGCTTATTTCTTTTACCGTCCATTGTCAAATCGCCTAGATAGCTTGCATTTTACCAATTAGTTTTTTTTACCTTATCGTTCACACCTCTTTTAGTGTTTATTTTGGCTAGTTTCAACCATAGTTTCTTTTACCTTTTGTTTTCAAACCTCCAACAAGAAAGAACCACAACTTAGAAACCAACATGAGTCATCATTCAACTAGTGTTAATGATGAGGGTACTATTCATAAGGACCCTCTATCTAGAATCTTAGATGAGCTGAGTTCTCTCAAGTTATGGAAAGAAAAACAAGAGAGAAAAGAAAAAGGAAAAAAAAAGAGTGGAAGAAATAAGTCAAGATGAAAGAGAGAAAATAAGAGAGGAAGAAAGAAGAAAAATAATAAAAGAAATGAAAAGAGAAAAACATGCCTCCTATAGTAGTCATGACTCTTGCAAGAGTTTAAGTGAAGAACTTAGCGACTATTATAGAGGGCGCCATAGTTCACATACTAAACATCACTCCCAAAAAAGGGAAAGGGATAGAAGGCCTCAAGAGGTTAACATTAGTCTTCCATATTTCCATGGAAAAGATAATGTTGAGGCCTACTTAGATTGGGAAATGAAGGTTGAACAACTCTTTGCTTGCCATCATATTTGCGAAGAGAGAAAAGTTCCATTGGCTACCCTTAGCTTTCAAGGGTATGCCCTCTATTGGTGGACTTCCCTTGTTAGGGAACGAAGGATTCATGGGGATCCTCCAATAGATTATTGGAATGATCTTAAGAGTGCCCTTAGGAAGAGGCACATTCCTCCCTACTATGAAAGGGAGCTTATGGACAAGCTCCAAAGGCTTAAACAAGGGAGTATGAGTATTGAAGAATACAGACAACAAATGGAACTACTCTTTTTAAGAGCTGGACTTAGGGAGGAGGAAAGGACAAGCATAGCGAGGTTCCTTAGTGGGCTTAATATGGAAGTAAGGGACAAGGTTGAACTCCTTCCATATAGGGACCTAGATGAACTAGTCCAACTTTGTATAAGAGTGGAACAACAACTAAAAAGAAAGCCTTCTTCAAAATCTTATGGCTTTCACTCTTATCCAAGGAAGGACCAAGCCCAAGGAGTTTTGGGGGATACACCTTCAAAACCCAAGGAAGAAAAGGGTAAGACCATAGAGAAATACACCCCTAAGACTAGTTCCCAAGAAAGGACTAGCAACATTAAATGCTTCAAATGTCTTGGGAGAGGTCACATTGCCTCTCAATGCCCCACAAAGAAAACCATGATTATGAGTGGTCAAGACATTTATAGTAGTCAAGAGGAAACTACTTCTTGCCCTTCCTCTAGTGGAAGTGAAGATGAAGTAAGGGGTGAAGAGTCTAGTGAGGAAGTCTACCCCAATGAAGAAGGTGACCTCTTAATGGTTAGAAGGCTCCTTGGAGGTCAATCTTGTGATCTATCTCAATCCCAAAGAGAGAACATATTTCATACAAGATGCAAAATTTTAGATAAAACTTGTTCTCTCATTGTGGATAGTGGATCTTGTTGCAATTGTTGTAGCACAAGATTAGTTTCCAAGTTGAACCTCACTATCATTCCCCACCCAAAACCTTATAAACTTCAATGGCTCAATGAGCAAGGGGAAATGATAGTTAACCAACAAGTGAAGGTACCTTTCTCCATTGGGACATATAAGGATGAAGTTAATTGTGATATAGTTCCCATGGAGGCAGGACATATTCTTTTAGGAAGGCCGTGACAATTTGATAGGAAGATCATTTACAATGGCCTAACTAATGAGATTACCCTTACCCATCTTGGCACTAAATTTGTGTTGCATCCTCAAACACCTTCACAGGTGGCCAGAGATCAACTAACTATGAAAGATAAGAGGGATGAGGAAGAAAAAGTAGAAAAACAAAAGAAAAAGAAGGATAGTAAGGCCTTGTCTTCAAAGTCCAAGGGGAAGGAAAAAGAGGAAAAGGATTCCTCCAAGAAGATTGTTAAGAAGGAAAATCATTTTGCAACAAAAGGTGATATTAAAAGAGCACTCATTCTTAAACAATCTTTCTACCTTCTCCTATCAAGGGAAACATCCCTTAGCACTGCCACAATTCCTACATTTGAGGCCTTACCCCCAAAGGTCCAAGAACTCTTACATGAATTTGGTGATATATTTCCCAAAGAGATACCCCCTGGGCTACCTCCTTTAAGGGGAATAGAACACCAAATAGATTTAGTCCCAGGAGCAAGCCTTCCTAATAGGCCAGCCTATAGGACTAATCCTCAGGAGAATAAGGAGATAGAGTCTCAGGTAAAAGAATTGTTGAAGAAGGGCTGGGTCCAAGAGAGCCTAAGCCCATGTGTTGTGCCAGTGTTGTTGGTGCCCAAAAAGGATGGTACGTGGAGAATGTGTACAGATTGTAGGGCCATCAACAACATCACTGTAAAGTATAGGCACCCCATTCCTAGACTTGATGATTTGCTTGATGAGTTGCATGGTGCCAATATCTTTTCAAAAATTGATCTTAAAAGTGGGTATCACCAAATCAGGATGAAAATGGGTGATGAGTGGAAAACCGCTTTCAAGACCAAGTTTGGTTTGTATGAATGGCTAGTGATGCCTTTTGGGCTCACTAATGCACCAAGCACCTTTATGAGGCTTATGCATCATGTCTTAAGGGATTTCATAGGTAGATTTGTAGTTGTTTATTTTGATGATATTTTAGTGTACAGTAGGAGCCTAGATGATCACTTAGGACATCTCAGGCAAGTTCTTTCAGTCCTTAGGAAAAACACCCTCTATGCAAATACAGAGAAGTGTACTTTTTGTGTAGATAATATAGTTTTCTTAGGGTTTGTAGTTGGTAGAAATGGGGTCCAAGTGGACCCTGAGAAAATCAAGGCCATCCAAGAATGGCCCACCCCAAAAAGTGTGGGAGATATTAAGAGCTTCCATGGGTTGGCAAGCTTCTATAGAAGGTTCGTTCCTAATTTCTCTACAATTGCATCACCTCTCAATGAGCTAGTGAAGAAGAATGTGGCATTTACCTGGGGTGAAAAACAAGAGCAAGCATTTGCTTTGCTCAAAGAAAAGCTTACTAAGGCACCTGCTCTAGCTCTTCCTGACTTTTCTAAAACTTTTGAGCTAGAATGTGATGCCTCTGGAGTGGGAGTTGGAGCTGTTTTGTTGCAAGGTGGGCACCCTATTGCTTATTTTAGTGAAAAACTTCATGGTGCCACCCTTAACTACCCCACCTATGATAAAGAGCTTTATGCCTTAATAAGAGCACTCCGAACTTGGGAACATTACCTTGTTTCCAAGGAATTTGTCATTCATAGTGATCATCAATCACTTAAGTTCATTAGAGGGCAAAGCAAGTTAAACAAAAGGCATGCAAAATGGGTAGAGTACCTAGAGCAATTTCCATATGTTATCAAATACAAAAAGGGGAAAACAAATGTGGTAGCTGATGCCCTCTCTAGGAGACACACATTGTTTTGCTCACTAGGAGCTCAAATTTTAGGATTTGATAACATTAGGGATTTGTATGCTTTAGATGAACATTTCTCTCCCATTTACAAGAGTTGTGGGAGAAAGGCCCAAGTTGGATACTATTTGGCTGAGGGGTATTTGTTCAAAGAGGGAAAACTTTGCATACCCCAAGGAACCATCAGGAAATTACTTGTGAAGGAGAGCCATGAGGGTGGGCTCATGGGCCACTTTGGGATAGACAAGATCCTTGTCTTACTCAAAGAAAAGTTCTATTGGCCCCATATGAAGAAAGATGTCCATAAGCATTGCACTAGGTGTGTGGCTTGTTTACAAGCCAAGTCTAGGGTGATGCCTCATGGGCTATACACAACCTTACCCATTCCATCTGCACCTTGGGTAGACATTAGTATGGACTTTGTCCTTGGGCTCCCTTGAACCCAAAGAGGTGTAGACTCTATCTTTGTAGTGGTGGATAGGTTTAGCAAGATGACACACTTTATACCATGCCACAAGGTGGATGATGCTTCCCATATCTCAAAACTCTTTTTTAGGGAAGTTGTGAGACTCCATGGTTTGCCTAGGACCATTGTGTCAGATAGAGATGCTAAGTTCCTTAGCCACTTCTGGAAAACATTATGGGCTAAGCTAGGAACTAAGCTTCTTTTCTCTACCACTTGTCATCCACAAACTGATGGGCAAACAGAGGTCGTGAATAGGTCTTTATCCACTCTTTTAAGGGCTCTTCTAAAAGGCAACCATAAGTCTTGGGATGAGTATCTTCCTCATGTAGAATTTGCCTACAATAGGGGGGTTCATAGAACCACCAAGCAATCCCCTTTTGAGGTTGTCTATGGGTTCAACCCTTAACACCCTTAGACCTCATTCCCCTCCCACTTGACACTTCTTTTATACATAAAGAAGCGGAATCTAGGTCAGAGTTTGTAAAGAAGTTGCATGAGAGGGTTAAGACCCAAATAGAGAACCAAACAAAGGTGTATTCAACTAAGGGCAATAGAGGAAGAAAGAAGCTAGTTCTTAATGAGGGGGACTGGGTTTGGCTCCATCTTAGGAAGGAAAGATTCCCTACTAAAAGGAAATCCAAGCTTAGCCCAAGAGGGGATGGACCTTTTTGATGCAATCCTATGCCGCAAGGGCATTGGATAGAAGACCCCAAGTAGAATGGGCCAAAGATGCAAGAGAAGGCCCTAGGGTTCTTATGAGCCTTAGGGTAGATTTTGGGCCCATGGGCTAAGTACGAGCCCACTTATCTTTGTAAATATTAGATTAAGGTTTCATTATTTTTGGGCCTTGTATTTAGGGCTCCATAATGTAGGTAGGGTACCCTAGAAATATAGGATTTTTCAGCCCTTGTATTTTAGGGCACCTAGACTAGTTTTTGTATTAGGGGTAGTTTTGTAATTTCACATGCACTAAGTGGATATTTGATGTGTGTGGTTGGAAATAAATTTAATTGAATTGGCAGAAGCCCAATCCAATTAAATTTTAGAGAGGGAGGTGAGCATTTGCTTACTACACCCCATTGCCACATCATATAGTCACACTTTGTGCATGTCCTTCATGCTTTTCATGCCTCATGACACCTAAGCACACTTAGTGGAGAATCTTGGAATTGATCTTGGATTAGTGGGCTGAACCATAACTAAAATTCACTAATCATAATTAGTGAAATTTTGGCTCCAAAGTTTGGCTCCACAAATTCAATTTCAAATTCAAGTGAAATTTGAATTTCCCTCCAATTTTGTGTGACACTTAGGCTATAAATAGAGGTCATGTGTGTGCATTGTTTTCAACTTTGATGATTTGAATATTAAACTTCAGATTTCAAAGCTCAATTAGAGCACAAAATTTCGTGCTCTTCTCTCCCTCTCCCTTCATTCATCTCCTTCTTCCTCCAAGCTCTTATCCATGGCCTCCTATGGTGGTGAGCTTCTTCTAGACTCATCTTCTCCTTGAAGTGGCGTCTCCTCTCTCTCTTCCTTTCTCAATTCCGCTGCCATTCATCTTCCAAGAAGCAAAGGAATCCATTGATGAAGAAGATCCTAGGCCTACAAGCTCCAATGGAGCTTGCATCACTTTTCAGGTCTTGGAGAGGATCAATAATAATGCCTATAGGTTGGACCTCCCAAGAGAGTATGGAGTCAGCACCACTTTTAATATTTCTGATTTAATTCCTTTTGCAGGTGGAGCTGATATAGAGGAGGAGGAACCAACAGATTTGAGGTCAAATCCTCTTCAAGGGGGAGGGGATGATGCAATCCTCCCTAGGAAAGGACCAGTTACTAGAGCCATGAGCAAGAGGCTCCAAGAGGATTGGGCTAGAGTTGATAAAGAAGGCCTTAGGGTTCTCATGAACCTTAGGATAGATTTTTTAGCCCATGGGCCAAGGTTGGGTCCACTCTTCTCTGTAAATAGTAGAATAGGTTGTTTTCTTCTTTTGGGCCTTGTATTTTGGCCATTCTAGTAGTATAGGGTTTTAGCCTTGTATTTCAGGGCATTTTGAGTAGTCTTTGTAGTAGGATTTTTTTTGTATTTTCATGTTTTTTTGTCATGGGGGTGAGCTTAGCTATTATAGGGGTGTGTAGCCAAGCTCTAGCTTCTCAAGGAAGCTTCTCAAGGAGGTGAGCTTAGTTTTTAGATGGTGTGTGTAGCTAAGCTCTAGCTTCTCAAGGAAGCTTCTCAAGGAGGTGAGCTTAGTTTTTAGATGGGTGTGTGTAGCTAAACTCTAGCTTCTCAAGGAAGTTTTCTCAAAGAAGCTTCTCAAGGAAGTTTTCTTGAGAAAACTTCTCAAGGAAGTTTTCTTAAGAAAGCTTCTCAAGGAAGCTACCTAGTCTATAAATAGAAGCATGTGTAACACTTGTTGTAACTTTGATGAATGAAAGTATTATGAGATACACTTCAAAGTTCCACTTCTTTCCCTCTTTTATTCCTTCAATTTCGTGCTCCCCCCTTCTCTCTTTCTTTTCCTCCATTAAAGCATCCTCTTCAAGCTTCTTATCCAAGGCAATTCTTGGTGGTAAAGCTCCTTCTTCCATGGCTTATTCCTTAATGGATGGTGCCTCCCCTATACTCTTCTCCTTTGCCTTCCACTGCATCTCCATGGTGAAAAATCACCATTGAAGGACCTCATTGAAGCTCAAAGATCCAGCCTCCATAGAAGCTCCACAAGCAAGCTTCCATCAACTCTATAATCTTAAATCAAGAAAGTCTCACTTTGTCATATACCAAAGTGTAATAGTCCATTGCCATCCTTCAATGGTGCATGTGATTGGTCCCAAAACCTTATATTTCTTTTGTTGTGAAGAATAATCGAGGTTTTTAAAAAGAAAGGGGAAAACCCTAGGATCAATATTTCAGTTGATTGATTAAATGTCAAAATGGCTCCATTGTCATAACTCCAAAATTGTCAAGTGACTAAATTAAACAGAACATACACTCTAAAGGAGTTCCCGAAGAGATTTGCAAAAGATAGGATGAGGTTGCATGAGTTATCACATCTTTCCAAAAAGAGACAGTCAATCTGTGTTCTTCACAAAAAAAGAAAAAAAGATCAAACCAAAATCAAAATCACAAAAATAAGAAAGAATGTCATGAACATTGTACAATTTTTCATTGCATTGCATTGTTGCATACAAAGCCTGCATTTACTGCATTTCAAGATAAAGGTTGCGTGCATCTGCATCCCCAAAAATCATGTTCATATTGAGCTATAAGTGCATAGTTTTCTCTTTATATACCAATTTCCCAAATCTAATGTCCTATCTTTTGAGGATGAGAGGCCCTCTCAAAGAGTCAACCTCTTGCTTTCTCATAAGGATAAACCCTTTGGTACTAGTACCTATTGGCTTCTTTCACATGACTCAAAGTCCTCACTTTTATCTTTCACAGGACTCAAAGTCTTCTTCTTTATCTTTCATAGGACTCAAAGTCCTCTTCCTTTATTTTTCATAGGACTCAAAAGTCCTTTGTCATTTATGCTTTCAAAGACTATCAGAGTCTTTTGTCGTGCAGAGACTATCAATGTCGTTTGCCTCTTTTACTTTTTAAAGACTATCATAGTCTTTTGTCTTACAGAGACAATCAAGGTCATCTTCTCCTTTACTTTTCAAAGACTATCATAGTATTTTGTCTTGCAGAGACAATCAAGGTCATCTGCTCCTTTACATTTCAAAGACTTCAATGCCTTTTGTCAAGACTATCACAATCTTCTTTATACTTTCAAAAGGCGACAATGCCTTCATTTACATTTCGAAGACGACAATGCCTTCAGTTGTTTATGTTTTCAAAAGGCGACAATGCCTTCATTTATATTCCAAAAGACGACAATGTTTTCCATCATTTATGCTTTCAAAAGATGACAATGCCTTCGTTTACATTTCAAAAGACGACAATGTCTTCCGCTATTTATGCTTTCAAAAGGTGACAGTGCCTTCATTTATATTTCAAAAGACAACAATGTCTTCAATCATTTATACTTTCAAAAGGCGACAATGTCTTCATTCATTTATGCTTTCAAAAGGTGACAATGCCTTCATTTAAATTTCAAAGATGACAATGTCTTCAGTTGTTTATGCTTTCAAAAGGCGACAATGCCTTCATTTACATTTCAAAAGATGACAATGTCTTCCATGATTTACGCTTTCAAAAGGCGACAATGCCTTCATTTTCATTTCAAAAGACGACAATATCTTCAGTCTTTATGCTTTTAAAAGGTGACAATGCCTTTATTTACATTTCAAAGACGATGATGTCTTCAATCATTTACGCTTTCAAAAGGCGACAATGCCTTCATTTACATTTCGAAGACGACAATGTCTTCAGTCATTTACGCTTTCAAAAGGTGACAATGCCTTCATTTACATTTCAAAAGACTTCAATGTCTTCAGTCATTTATGCTTTCAAAAGGCGACAATGTCTTCAATCATTTACACTTTCAAAAGGTGACAATGCCTTCATTTACATTTCAAAGACGACAATGTTTTCAGCCATTTACGCTTTCAAAGACGACAATGTCTTCATCTCAAAGACTTCAATATCTTTTGTCCTTGTGCTTTATAGGACTTGACGTCCTCTATTTCTATGCTTTTAAAAAAGAAAATAATAATAATAATAAGAAAATTAAAAAAAAAAAAGAAAAAAGAAGAAATTCAATGTCCTCATGTTTTCTCGGTTTCACTTCCTTGGTTTTCGCCAGTTGCCCAATCGAAATTAGTGTCCTTATCTTTACTTCCCTTTTATTTCCAATAAAAGATAAGTAAAAAGGGGCAACTGTCATTCCATAATTTCGTCTAAGGACTATCATTTGCTCAAGTTTTGATTCTTGCTAGTTGAAATGAGCTGCTTGACACCAGTTGCCGCGCAATACGAAAGGTTTTTCGATGTTTCAGAAAAGAACACGAAAATACCCAAAGGAGAGAGTGAAAGGGTCATTTTAAGGCTTTTTCAGACCCCTGGCTCGCCCAGGCTAGCCTCTAGCTCACCTAGGCCATCAAGATAACTTCATGGTGAAGTAACCAGCTCGCCTAGGTGAGCAAGGTTGCTTCAGAATGAAGTAACAACTCACCAGGGCGAGCTCAGCTCACTTAGGCGAGCTACCTTTGTCCCAAGTGGCTTATTTTGCTATAGATAAGCATGAAGAGGGGCTAAGAGGAGGAGAAGAGGTCCAAAATTGAGAAAAAAAAAGAGAAAAGAAGAAGGAAGAAGAGAAACAAAAGCTAAATCGCCACCGAATCGCGACTGCAATCGATTTCTATATCGTTCTTCGGTCGTTCTTCGTTCTTCATCCGGTTAGTGCTTGTCTTTAAGGATTTGAACGTGATTCATGGACCCTTAGGGGTCCTCTCTATTGTTTTATGCATCTTCATCTCCTTCTTCGATCATCGATAATCGCTTTACTTTTGTAAAGTAAGTTTTAACCAATCATTAGCGCCGCAAGTTATCTTTAAAAAAGGATTGAAGATTAATAAGCAAAAAACAAAATAAAACCAACTCATAAACTTCTTCATTTCATCAAAAGAACAAGAGATCATTTAAAGGTCCAACGTCTTAACGATTCTCTCCCCTCATAAAAAATCAAGAGGTCATTTCAAGGTCCAATGCCTTAATGATTCTCTCCGCTTTTCAAGGTTTAAAAGATCATTTCAAGGTCCAACGCCTTAAACAAATTTTGTCCATAATTAAAATCAATCTTTCAAAAAACATAAAAATAATTTAAGACACAAACTTTCAGACTTAAAGAACTACGTAGGTCTGAGTTCCTTATCGCACCTGAGGATACGTAGGAGCGAGGGCAATACCCTTGTCGACCTCAAAAAGTAAAAAAACATAAAAGGGAAAAGATAATAAACATAAAAAGGGAAAATACATAATTTTGAAGTCATGTTTTGCACACTCGATTAGAGGCTGTCGTCCCTTGTGACGGGCGTATAAGGTGTTAATACCTTCCCCGTGTGTAAACAACTCCTGAATCCTCATTTTCAAAATACGCAGACCTTTGCTTTTTTTGGTTTTTCTAACGTTTTCCTCGAATAAATGTTGGTGGCGACTCCACTCATTTTCTCCCTTGGAGAAAAACGCTTTGGCCCATTCTCTTGGCCTTTTCGCACCCTCGCCAAAGGGTAGGTTGCAACAAGGTGATATTTGTCCGACTACACAAAAACTGCAATAAATAAATATTCAAAAATATAAATAATAAATGCATTTTAAAAAAATAGAAGAGAAGTTAAAGGGGAGCGTGAGATCAAAACAAAGCACGTGGGAGGTTATTTGTTGAATAGAAAATGGGATTATACTATATAGGACGTCAAGTACCTACTCGATCCCATTAAAGGTCGAATAGGTATTCGGCAAGGGTAACTAGGGACTCTTCTGGGCCCCTGCAGAATGATAATCGCAATTGCTAAGTGATTGCAAGATTAGGTCACCTAATCATGCTTAAAGGATGAATTACCTTAATGGTAATCAATACTCATAAGCCTATGGTTCAAGGCCCAATAAGGTTGGTATAAAAGGGATAGGACCCCCAGGTAAAGACCATTGTTCATTGAATGCACAGTTATTGTCCATATTTATTGCTCTAAGCCTAATTCTTACTTGAATGTCAGAGTGTCTATTGTGGGAACCCCCCCCCCCCTTCGGGTCACATCACGTGGGTGAAGTGAAGAGAAATGACCGAAAAGGACCTTTTAGCACCAGGAGTAGTATTCGAACATATTGTGGTAGGAACATTTTTGGTGCCCACCATTGGGTCGTGTAATATAGTCCTTGACCCCAAGAATCATGGCAATTACACGAACTAGAATAAACACAACAACAACCAAACAACTAGGGAATCTACAACATGAAGAAGTATATATGGAGGACCAGACTGGCTTGACCTATATGGTGTAGGCACAAGCGTCAAATATGTGTCGACACCACATTGAAGAAATTATGGCCCTTCAGCAGGAGAATGCGCAACTATGAGAAGGTAATCGATCCTGGCGACCTGGAAATGAAACCCCCGTTGAAGTAAAGGCAAAGTTAGTAGCCTTTGAGATACCAAAGGCCACCAATGTCAATGCTCAACAAGACACACACCCCGGTGATGAATACATTGGGGAGGCAGTTGCAACAATTCAAGAACCCTTTCGTCCAAGGCATTTGGAGGTTATCGTCGCCTTCAACTGGAAGAGTTTAACCATTGAAAAGTATGACAATATAAGTGACCCTAACACGCACCTAGATGTTTACATCACTCGAGTCTAACACGCACCTAAATAGCATTGAATATCTGAAACCTAGACCAACAATTGTCATGTAAAACTTGAGAACCTATGCAAGAAGCCTACTTTCGACATGGACAAATTACGGTGCAAAGCAGCCAAATACATGCAGTGTTGGACCTTGTGGCCTCAATAACTTACAAAAGGGTGAATTAATTTTCCAATAACAAACTTTTAACCCCCTTCTAAAAGAGATAGGCTCAGAATGTAGAAGAAACAACAATCAATTTAATAATGTTCTTTAAACATGCAAGACACAATTGATTGCAACAAAATAAATAAGATAAGGGAAGAGAGAATGCAAACACAGTTTTATACTGGTTCGGAAAATTTCGTGCCTATGTCCAATACTCAAGCAACCCACTTGAGATTTCCACTATCTTTGTAAAATCCTTTACAAACTCTGAACCACACAGGGACAACCCATCCCTTGTGTTCAAGAATCCTTACAACTCAAGAGACCCTCGGTCCCTTAATCAATCTCATTGAGTAAGAAGAATGGAAGAAGAATTCTCTCTTCAAGAGAAGAATATTACAATGAAGATCCATGGATGAACTTTTAATGGATTTGCAAGTGTTTGCCCAAGAGTTCTTGAGAGAGCATTTGGTAGTGAAGTTCTCTTGGAATCTCTCTCATTTTCTTTTGAGAGGATAAGACATTTTGGACCAGCAAAACTCTCTCTTGAAATTCGTGCCCAAGTCACCTATTTATAGGCCTTTGATGGCCATTCACAAATTCAATCAAAAGATGTGACTGTTGGTAGATTTTTTGAAAACTCTCCACTGGTAATCGATTACAATGTCTGTGTAATTGATTACGCAGTTATAATTTGAAGGGTCATGACTTTTGAATTTGAATTTCAGAAGTTTCGTTGTTGGTAATCGATTACAGAAATATGGTAATTCATTACATGTTGAAAATTCAAATTCAAAACCCTTTTCAACAGCTATTTGTCAACCCTGTCTTCTGGTAATCGATTACACTGCCTGGTAATCGATTACCAGAGCCTTGAATGTCTTGAAAGCACTTTGTTTTAAGGCAAGACTTGATATTGAGTTAATCTTGAAGCAGGACTTTTTTTGTTGAAGAAATCTTGTATTAATCTTGAAGCCATGCTTATCTTTTGAAGCAACTTTGTTTGATTCTTCTTTTGACATCATCAAAATCATGTATACATATTCACATTCTCCCCCTTTTTGATGATGACAAACATGTAATTTCTTCTCAACACCATCAAAGCTTGCATGATTTACATTTTCCCCCTTTCTCAAGCAAATTCTTCTTGACATCATCAAAATCTTCATGATTTACATTCTCCCCCTTTTTGATGATGACAACCACCTGTAGGTTAGGAGCAACAACAAAAATATCTATTTGCATATAGTTTACTCCCCCTTGGTTTTGCAATGATTGCTTATATGAGACAATTAAAGATTTCATATTTTTCATATATAAAAAGTTGTCTCATAAAGAATAGATAATTTTTCCTTACTATTTTATCTTTTATCTTTCTCTCCCCCTTTGTCAACATAAAAAACAAATCATGAACAGAGAGGAGAAAAATGTTACCACTTTTTGCAATGTATAAGAACCAAGTGATACCAAAAGGCATTAAAACAATCATTCAATATTAATCAAGCAAAAATAAGTACAATAAGACATCAATAAAAAAACACAATCAATCAAACACACAATCAAAATCAATCAACAAAACACAATCAAAAACAATTATCAAAGACAATCAAAACTCAATCAAAAACAATCAACAACCACAATTAATCAATTATAAAATATAATCAATCAAACAAACTAATAAACATTGAATATCAATCAAGCAAAAACAAACACATCAATCAAAAAACACAATCAATCAATCATCAAGGACAATCTAAACTCAAGTAGAAAACAAGCATCAAAAGTAATCAATCAAAGACAAAGGACCTGTTGGTATCATTCGATATCACTTGTTGGGCTTGTTGATCAAGTGGCCTTTGTTCCTTGTCTCCATAGATCACATATTTACTTTT
The DNA here is from genome assembly GCF_004193775.1 of Glycine soja. Lineage (NCBI taxonomy): Eukaryota > Viridiplantae > Streptophyta > Magnoliopsida > Fabales > Fabaceae > Glycine > Glycine soja. Next base: position 35,073,107 of record NC_041003.1, read on the forward strand.
CTTGAGATTCACTTTTCTTGGGGAGAAATGTGGCCTTTGCTTGTTGTATTCATAAATCACATATCCACTTTATCTTGGGGAGAAATATGAATAAACTTTGATGCATGCCATGTGTTTGGAGAAATTGCTATCAATGTATCGACTTTGCTCTTCTCCGTTTGCATAGTCTTTCATCATGATACCCAGACTTATGATTTTCTTCTCTGAATCACTTGAATAATTTATGACATTATCTTCCCAAGTGATGTATCCTTTCTTTTCTTTCTTCTCTTTGAAATTCATCTTGTCGGATTTTTCCATTCTTCTTTTAAACGTAGGACAATTGAATCTCATGTGCCCAAGTTGATCGCACTAAGCATTTTGGGGCTAAAGAGGAACCTTCTTCTTTCTTCTTTCATCATCATCTTCTTTCTTCTCTAGTTTTTTGTATGTAGTTGCATTTCTCCCTACCATTGTAGGAATAAAGGAATCAAATTCAATGGCATCCCATATCTTTAGATTTATGGCTTCTATAAAGATCTGCATTTGGTTTTTCAATAATGATAACCCTCACCATTGAACATAAGAGTCTATTGATAGAATTTCCCTCAGGAAATGGAAAGTTGGATGAGGCCATATCTATTCTTGAAGTTTTTAAACTTTAGACAAGAATCCTGCTCTGATACCACTTGTTGGACCTTGTGGCCTCAATAACTTACAAAGGGGTGAATTAATTTTCCACTAACAAACTTTTAGCCCCCTTCTAAAAGAGATAGGCTCAAAATGCAGAAGAAACAAAAATCAATTTAATAATGTTCTTTAAACATGCAAGACACAATTGATTGCAACAAAATAAATAAGATAAGGGAAGAGAGAATGCAAACACATTTTTATACTGGTTCAGCAAATTCCATGCCTACGTCCAGTACTCAAGCAACCCACTTGAGATTTCCACTATCTTTGTAAAATCCTTTACAAAGTTTGAACCACATAGGGACAATCCATCCCTTGTGTTCAGGAATCCTTACAACTCAAGAGACCCTCGGTCCCTTAATCAATCTCATTGAGTAAGAAGAATGGAAGAAGAATTCTCTCTTCAAGAAAAGAATATTATAATGAAGATCCATGGATGAACTCTTAATGGATTTGCAAGTGTTTGCCCAAGAGTTCTTGAGAGAGCATTTGGCAGTGAAGTTCTCTTGGAATCTCTCTCATTTTCTTTTGAGAGGATAAGACATTTTGGACCACCAAAAATTTGCTCAATTCGTTGTGTCATCACTTTTATTCAGCACTTAAGGGCCATGGTCCAAAATAAGGCTCGGGTCAAAAAGTTGATTTGACACAAACTCCTTGACAAAAAATCCTTGGTTTGTCAAGGACAAGAAGGCCGATAATGGGTTGGGTTAAGAGAAATTCAACATTTGTTGCTTCATTCTCTTCGATTCCTAGTGCCTAGGATCTTTGTGCCTGGAAGGTTTAGTCTAGCCACTCTTGTGTTCACGGCTTCACTTTTTTGTTTTTGTGTTTGTCCTTTCCCATAGGCTTCTTAGCAGTTAGAGGGGCGACATCCATTGGAGGATCCCTTATGCTGGGAGCTCGGTTAATAGGGGCCAAAAGAATGGTATTGCTAGTAGGAGGAGGAAGGCAATTCTTTTTGCCAAGGTAGAAGGCTGCCATGTTGGCACCAATTTGAGCCATAATCCTTGGAAAAGGTTAAAAAGTATTAAGTTAGAAAGTTTGGGCAACAACTGACATATGCATAAAGGAACAAAAACTAACCCTCAAGATCCCAGATGGGATTTGGAGAGCACAAAAGTGAAACTATTGGTTGGACAGGGAAGTGATAAGGAAGAGATTCGAGGAAGGCGAACAAAAAGGAGCATTGATGCCAGTAAAAAGGGAACAATGATTTCCTTTCCGAATCAAAGAAAAAAAAATCCTTCTAGTAGTTGACCTTATAGCTACCTTAAAGTAACTGGTTTTGAAATTTTTGTAAGAAGAAATAAAATAATGATGGGATAGAATCCTTATTAAAGATACCCACCGCGTTTGCTTATGCAGCTTACAACAAAAATAATGATGAAGAAGGCCCGGAGTAGCTTTAATAACAATGTACAAACATAAGGCTCAAAATGCCTATAAGGCGACCTAATCATGAAGGACACCCATGGTGAAGTCATCAAAGGGTAATCTCATGTGGAGGTCTCAAAATAGGCATTTGTACATATAAAAAATTCCCTATTTTTGACTCTTTATTCATAAATACAAAATCCAATGGAAGGGTTGCATTCGACCAAATTTCCTGTAGCATGATTGGGCAATCATCATTCTCCAAGATAATGCTAATAAGAAGCCAACTAAGCAGATTAATTATGTTTGACTTCTCGTTGTAGTGGGAAAAAAGGTACCACTTCCCCATCAACCCACGTATAACCTAGAAGGGTAATCAGAGGGCACACTTTCTTCTCTGACAACACACGTCGATGTTTCTATTGTACCACCTCCACAAAAGGACCAGTAGAATCCACTGTCGCCTCGGTAGTTTCCAGAGAAAAGGGGCTCTGAGTCTCGTCAGCAACAGTAACCCCCATGTTCGGAACCTCTCCTATGTTGTCAGTCACCCTTCCTAAAAGTTCATTCAAGAAGGAAAAGAGAAATCACTGGACTCCTCACCGTTAAGGGAGGACGAACCCCCTTCCAAAGGGGAACTTAAGGAGACCGTGATCGAAATGAACGTGTTGGAAGAAACCTCCAATATTTCTTCATTTAGCCCTGCACCTTAGAGTCATTCCCTTCAGTTTCCCTTGACGAAGCCTTTGTTGAAATCATTATTCCTAAAGTTACAAGCGTACCTGTTAGAAGTTGCATAAGGTCGATGACTACTTAATGTCCCCTTTTATAGGTGATGGCCTCAAACGGGCCCAAAACCAATGCAAATCTCCACCATCAGATTAACAATGATCAATGGTGGGAGGCAAAGGGAGTTTCAGTTACCAACATGGGCAGATGAAGAGGCATGTTGTTAGACCACTATCTAGCAGTTACACTATAATTTTCTAGGGAAACACAATCGGCACAAAAGCTGGCATCCTGAAAATTGAGCACCTATTGATAGATCCAGGTACTGTAGACAGATATTCTAACATGAAATCCTTCTTTGTCAACCTAGACCAAAAAGGGATTGGGGGTATGTATACTAGACATGACACATATTACCTACTCGGTCCCATTAAAGGTCAAATAGGTATGGCTAGGGTAACCAAGGACTTTTTTGGGCCCCTATAAGATGATAATTGCAATTACAAAGTGATTTAAAGATTAGGCCACCTAATCATGCTTAAAGGATGAATTACCTAGATGATAATTAGTACTCACAAGCCCAAGGTCCAGGGCCCAATAAGGTTGGTATAAAAGGATAGGACTCCTTGGTAAAGACCATTGTTCATTGAATGTATATTTATTGCTCTAATGCAAATCCTTAAGCGTCAGAGTGTTTGTTGTAGGTACTCCCCTTCGTGTGACATCACAAAGGCAAAGTGAAGAGAAAGGATAAAAAATAAACCTTCGATACCAAGAGTTCCATTCAGACACATTGTGGTAGTAACAGGGATAATGTATGGTTACTTAAGTAACAGTTAAAGGCAAAATCAAATAGAGAATAAATAGTTACTAATATTGGAGAGCAATTATATTGTGAAAGGTAAAATGTTATATATTGTAACAACCACAAATAATGTTTATGCTAATGAGTAATCGGCCAATAATTTAAAGGCTTAAATATATTTTTGATCCCTAATAAATATCCGATTTTACATGAATCAAGCTAAATCATTTGCTTATAAAATAATTAAAAATGTGATTGAAGATATATTGTTGAAACCCACCAATTTATTTACACATTTTGATACAATTCAAACTAACCTCCATATATGACTCTTTTTTTTAGGAAGCAACTAAATATGAAACTAAATCTTCTCCACCATTTATTAAGAATGTTTGCTCGTCCCTAAAGACATTGGTTGTAGCAATCAAAAGCTACACAAAAAAGAATTTTGGAGCAATGGTTGCTACGCCTTTGACTCCAAGGTTAAGATTTTCTATTGAAGGCATGGGAAATAATAAAAGGAGAAGAACAAAAATGAAAGAAATTGTTATATATAACAAATGCATACAAAAGAAATTGCAAACTGGAAAAAAAAAGAGCAACCAACTTCCCCGTTGTCTTTGTTGTTCCAATCAATAACTTCCTTTCCTATGAGATCTCTAAGAGTAACTTTAGTAGTAGATCCCAAATTAGAATCTTAGACCACTTTTTAGTGGACTCCTACGTGCCACATCAGATTGAAGATCTCTTTCATTTCTTCCTTTAGTGATAGATCTCATTTTGGAATCTTAGATAATTTTTATTAGGTCCCACATAAACCTCACTTTTAAATATTTTATTTAGATATTTATTAAATTAAATATAATTAATTAAGTAATTAAATGAAAAATACATAAATTTGATAATAAAAAATACAACACATTAATGCCAAAGAAAAAATCAAATTTCATCATTGTTGCAACTGTAACATTCCCAAATATTCTCCATCAAGTCTACTTGAAGTTGTTGATGAATTCCTCTTGTATGCATAATGTGTCTTGTTTGCAAGTATGTAGCAATGTTAGGAGGAGCGGTGAATCATGTAGGTTTTGATGATGCCAAAAAGAATTTACTTGATAATGGTTATCATCATCAAAAAGGGGGGGGGAATGTGAATGTATGTATACAGGTTTTTTATGATACCAAAGTATAAGCAAACAAGATTGCTTAAAGAAATATTCAAGGTTAAGCAAACAGAGATTTGCAACAGCTAGTTTTATAATGGCTAGTTTCATAACAACTAGCTTTATACCAGTCAAGTTTCACAAATAAAAAAAATTGAACAAATTAATACTAGATTCCTAGTTTGCGCCTAATTATTTTACAAAAGGCTTGATGGTCTTCAAGTTGAGTTTCAGACATTGTAGATGTGTCCTTCATTAGAATGTCGTAATACTCATTTTCCAATTCATTCTTCCTTAAGGCTGCTAGTTTAGTGTCGAGAACATTTATTTCCCTCGTTGCTTCCTCCACACCAATCAAGTTCACATGATTGGTAGATGTTCCTACTCTTTTCCACATGATTGGACAGACAATTGGAGACGGTGTGTCAGCCTTAGCATCTTCGACCGATGTTCCTGGATTAGATGACAATGAATATGCCCCAAATGCGAAATTTTTTGTCCTTTTAGAGCAATTTTTAGTAAACTGCCCTAACCATTTCAATTGATCTTTCAAAAGTCGCCAAGCATGTTCCAAACCAAAATCGCTTCCTTCGTCTTCCTTCCAAATGACATATGGATTAAGCATGATATCATTATCCATGCAACCACTTTTCTTCAATGATACTGCTTGCTTGTAATGACCCTTGAATTTTTGCACGCCTAGATTAATTTTTTGTCATCATGATTTCATTTGATTCACTTCGCGGAGTTCACCTCGAAATTTGTTGTGATTTTCCTTAACTCTCAACCAAAATGCTTCTTTTCCTTGACCAACACCAATAATTCGATTGGTTGAGATGTTGAGTCATGAACTAATGAGGTGCGTATCTTCTTCTATTGCAAAGACAACTCGAGATTTCCTTTTTGTAGAAGACCCTCCTATTTCCTCAATGATAATCTCTTCTAGCCCAATTTGGGTAGAAAATTGTGAAAATTGTGAACCAACTTCACCATTTGAAACCATGGTAAGATTGTTTGGTGGGATTGAAGGAAATATTTGAGAACTTTGAAAATTTACGGTGGAAGGGTTTGAGTGTTTGACATAAAATAATTTGGTGGTGGTGATGGTAAAAAGGGAGGGGGGAAAAGGATGACGATTTAGTGAATTTTGGCTTGGAGGCATGTGATAATTTTGTAACAAATTTATATAACTTTTCCAATTAAATCCATTTGGATCCATTTCGCACAAATAAAATAACTCAAATTGAGTTTGGAGAATAGAGATTGACAAATGAAAAATGAGAATGAAAATTGGGTGTACAAATTTTATGTGTATTGAACCAATTTATAGAATGTTTATGTGTGTAACAACAAAAAGATTTCCACCCGTTCTTGTGCATGCTTCTTCCTTCCAAACTTTTTTCTCGTTTTGGTACAACAACAATCATTGTGTATACAATAACATTCATTGTGTACACACTGCCTTTTGTGGCTTGCCTACTCCTTTTTTTCCTCCATTTTCATTTCCTCCCTTTAGTCTCTCTCCTCTTCTTTATTTCTTCTCCTCCGTCTCTCCTGTTCAAGGCACGCCTTTTCCTCTTCTTCTTCCTCCACCGCAACCTCCTCCTACGCCTCTTCTTCTTCCTTTTCTTCTTCTTTCTTTTTTCTTCTTCCTCAGTCGTGGCCTCCTTCTTCCTTCTCCTCCACTGCGGACGTGGCCTCCCTCCCCCTCCCCCTTTGCCACGGCCTCCCCCCCCCCTTCCCCTCCGCCGCAAGTCCCCTTCCCCCCTTTCGAAACTCTGCCATGACCTTCTTCCCCCTACGTTGGTATATGTATTTCCTATTTGTTTTTATGGTCTGTTGGTCTCTCCCCCTACTGGTTTCTTCTTCTTTATCATTCCATCTCATATTGTGTTGGTCTCTCTCATGTTTTGCTGTTATGGAGAGAGTAAAAAAATTGTTTTTTTAACAATGTGCAGATCTAAGGGTTCTTGTACAAAAACTCATTCTCCATGTTGAAGATTTGTCTAACTCCTTTATTGGGAGATCTTGAGCTCAAGATCCTTGCTCAAGATCAGATACTAAAGTTGCTCTAACCCTTACATTCACATGGACATAGAAATCAATGACCTTGAATCAATGTATTCCAACATTTCCTCACTACAGTTATAAAGTGGAAGGAGAAAACATGAAGCACTATTTGAAGATAGTGAAAAAATGAAAGAGTGAAGAAAAGTTAGGGGGTGGTTATGATTACCAAGTTTTAGTTTTAGTTGAGGGGTAAAACAATAAAAAGAATGGTTAACCCAAATTTTGTATTCCACATTTATATATGGTTATTGTTATTTTTGGTTAAATAGTAAGACTGTAGGTGTTTATTAGAGATAAATGGTCTAGTAAAGGTGGAGATAAAAAAGTTGTTGAGATAGGTATTCCTTTATTTATTGTTATAGACATCTAACATTATTTCTTAAAAAAATATTTTTTTATTTAAAAGAAAAGTTCAAACATAATAAAAGTATTAATTTGTGGTGCATGCATGCGCTTGCTTGTTTTTTTCTTCTTGCAAAAGTGTATTAAAACTAAGTTATACACTTTGGATTTAATTAAAATCACGAGGCATGCAAAGCACATGCAAGCCTAGAGGTTGTCTATTTCTTGTCCAATTTTCTTCTTCTTGCAAAAGTGTATTAAAACTAAGTTATACACTTTGGATTTAATTAAAATCACGAGGCATGCAAAGCACATGCAAGCCTAGAGGTGGTCTATTTCTTGTCCAAACCCAACTCCAATTGCATTAAAAAATAAAAAAATAAAAACCCAATTGAATGGGAAAAGATAAGAAAAATCCCAATATTAGAAGGCTCTAATTCGTCCAACTTAGCCAACGAAGATAACATGACTTTCCTAACAAGTCAAATGCATAAACCCAACCATCTTTCGTCTTGCTTCTTCTTCCTGTTGTTGTTATTATTATTGTTATAAAAAATAATGTGCTTACGCATACACAAACAAAAAGATAAGAATAAAATGTTTATTATAAAATATGTGTTGTATATATTAAAAACTAAAAAAGTAAAAAACTAATTATTTATGTATTTAACAATTTAATATCTATGTATACTAATAATAAAAAGGAATATCCACAGTTTATTAGACTATTTTATCTTTAAATCATTTCTTTTTTTTTTTTAATTACAGTAACTACTACTCTTGTATTGTCAATTACTTCTTTGCTTGTCATCTTTACTTTTTGGTTTCAATATGTTTTCAATCTTTTTAACTTGAGTAATTATTTTTTTAATCCTTAAAAAAATTCAAATTTTTTAAAAATAAATTTTATTTTCTCTTTATTTATTGTGTTCATGATTTCATAATTTATGATTGTTTAACTGCTAAAATTTATTTTGTAAACAAGTTTTTGGATGATTAAAACTGTCAGAATATGTAGAAGAAAAAACATGATATGAAATTATGATTGTTTTTTATTTATTTTTTATATATACTACGGATTTTAAACTATCAAAATTCAAATTTAAAGAAATTAAATTTAAAAAATTATAACGGTGAAAAATCATCACATGTGACACTATTAACATAATGAAATAGAGAGACTAAAATTAGTTTTTTAAAAATATAAGGAACTAATAAAATAATTTTTTGAAGGACTAAAAATTAATTATCTAAATTTAAAAGATTTAAAATATATTTAAGTTCTTCTTTTAAAAAAATTAATTTAACCTAATAACTTTTTTGTTTTCTCTTCTTTTATTTTATTTTAAAAATATAGAATCTCTTCCCTCGGGTATTTAATAAAGTATATTTTACGTCTGCATATTTTTGAAATAAATAACTGTTATATTTGTTATTGTCTTATTAATAAGCGTTTTTAAAATATCAACTTAAATGATTTAATGATTCTACGTTTCATTGAATATTTTTAATTAATAGAAAAGATATGAATAGGCTAAATTGATTTTAGTAGGCTTTTAAAAGAAAACTTCAATTCTTTTTTGTATTAATTTAATATATTTAATAAAATATATTGAATGCTTTTACATAGAGTGTTTGTGGCTCGGATTAATTTATGTTTTTTTATCAAATTATTATTTGAACCAAACTTATAAAACATATATGATTTAGTTTGGTTTGATTTTTATTTAAAATAAAATTCAAATGAAACCAAATAAATATTTTGTTATTTGATTCGGTTTTATTTTTATGATCTTTACTAAAATATTATTTCATTAAAATTTATATATTTTTTCATCTTTTAAATTAAATTAAATTTAAAAAATTGTTAATAACAATCTACCAAACCTACTAATATATTAAACTTTCTACAATAAAAATTTATTAAATTTTTATCCATTTTAAATCAAACATATATTTAAAAGTCATTTGAAAAATAAAGTGATATATATTGTATATATTTCATATACATAACACTATAAAAATATTATGAAACTCAATTGATATACATATAAAATACATAATATTAAGGTAATATAAGTGTTATGATTTGATTTCATTTTATTAAGCACAAAAATGCAAACTGAATTAAACTGATTAACTTGAGAAAAAAGTCATTCAAATAAATCCAAAAAAATCGATTTAATTTGATTTTCAATTTTTGGAGTGAATTTTGGTTTTTTATTTTTGACCGGTTTAAATTTGAACATTTCTATTTTTACATTATATATCTATAAAATGATTTTTCTAAGTGTATAATATTGTACACGATAAGAGTAATTAATTACTCAAATAAAAATGCTAATAGGATCACATTCTTTTGAACATATCATTTTTGATTGATTAAAATTTATTAAAAATTACAAAATTCAATCGTCTCACATAGTATTTAAAGAATCTCTCTCTTATTTTTACACTTTTCACATAAGAAAGAGTGTGTAAAGAGGAATGTGTTGCTAGCACTTCACATTACTCAATTTTACCTACCTTAGATTAAGACTTATTTATAATGTGAATTTAATTACTATCTTTTTCTTATTTAAATTAATTGTTTCAATCAAAATAATAAATATATCTCATTTATTAAATAGATTCATTTCCTATAATACTTTCCCTAAAAAAATCATTTCTTTTCTAACAAAACAAAGAAAATTTTAATTAATATATATCTAATTTATCAATATCAGTAAAAGTAGTTAATTTTAATAAATATTATCATAAATTTAGATTTTATTTTAAAAATATTCATAAAATTAATTGGTTTAAGTAAAGATTAGATATCATCAACTCGTAATCCAATGAATATATTTTCAACTAATGAAAATGAGTTATATAGTTAATGGCTCATTAAACGTGTACACTTTCATGGAAGATAAATGATACTATCTCATTAATATACTATACAAAACAATAAACCTTGAACAACTTGTTTTTTCTTAATTTGTATGAAAATTTTATGCGTCAGTCATTCTGAAATGATGTAAGTATTATTTATTATTTCAAAAGATATCATCAACTATTAATAATTTTAAAATTTTTAATATTTTAAGTAGTTTTAATAAAATATTTTATTTTATTAAAAAAATTAATGCTTTCTGTTTTTATTAATTTAAGATATTTAATATACTATATTTAATACTTTCACACCGTGTCTTTATAAGCATACAATAAAAAGCTTCATTAGCATTATAATTTTATTAATTAATAAGCATTTTAAAGTATGAATTAAATAACATCTCGTTAAATAATTAAATGAGAGTCTGTTGCTAGTATTTAACTTTTATTATTTTACAAGACACGTATCAAAGTATCAACTATACCAAATATTTGTTAATATTTTCAATGTAATATTTTTTCTAATAAATTACATCTCTCAAAAAATACTTTCTAGTGAGTTATTGTTATTTAAAATTTTTTAACAATAAAAATTATTTTTATATAAATTTTAAAATAATTATTATAAAAGTTAACAAACTTATTATATATAATAAAATTTTTTATTTAATGACAAATGAAAAAAATTACACTGTGAAATATACACGATGGATTTGTTTCTTATGTTAATAAGATAAAATATACATTATGGTAATTTCTTTTAAAAGAAATTTTAATGTTTTTTTATTAATTTAAAGCAATTAATAACAAATGTTAATGTTTATACTAACATATATTATTTTTAATTATTTTCAATATATTATTATTTTTATCAAAACAAATTTTTAATCCTTTCCTTTTTTCTTTTTATTAATTTAAAGTATTTAAGAATTAATGCATTTAATTCTTTGATACTATATATATAAATACACGATGAAAAATTAGTTAATATCATTATACTCTTATTAATAAGCATTCAAAATATTACAGTAATTAAAAATATACTGCATATCTCATTAAATTTTTTTAATGAGTTTATATGCAATGGACTACTAAGGTAAAAAGTTTTATAATATAATTAAGATTTTGTTCGATCCATGATTTTGGTCCCTCTAGAAGTATTTGATCTATGTGTTTTAAACAATTTACTATTTTAATCCTTATTTCAAAATAGAAATAATTTTTAATTTTGTTTATGCTTTATTTCTTTTTTTTTATCTAGTTAAATTTTAGACATAACATATTCATTTAAGGTATCATAAAAAATGATTTAATTAATTATAATATAAGAAATAAAAAGAAATAAAATATAGATAAAATTAAAGATTGGATCAAAATTTATGATATTTTTTAAATAAGAGGATCAAAATTATGAATTTTCTAAAATAGAAGGAGCAAACTCTATTTTGAAATTTGAGGATTAAAATTGCAAATTTTTTAAAAAAGAGTCACTAAATGTTTCTATTTTAAAATAAAATGACTAAAATTACATAATGAGTAAAATATGAGACTAAAATTATATTTAAGCCTACAATTAATTATACAGAAATATACTGCAGGTCTCATTAAATATTTTAATTATATGCAATGGACTAGTAAGGTAAAATGCTTTACAATACAATTAAAACTTAAATATAATTTTGGTTTCTCCAAGAGGTATTTGATCTCTTTGTTTTAAAAAATTCACTATTTTAGTCCTTATTTTAAAATACAAACATTTAGTCTTCATATTTTACAAAATTTTAAATTTTAGTCAATCTTTAATTTTGCTTATCTTTTATTTCTTTTATTTTGATAAAGTTGAATCCTAGACATAACATATTCATTTAGGAAATTATAAAAAATTTTAATTAATTATAATGTAAGAAATAAAACAAATAAAACATAGATAAAATTGAAGATTGAACTAAATTTTTTGATATTTTTAAAATACGAGGATTAAAATTATAAATTTTATAAAATAGAAGGACCAAATTCTATTTTAAAGTATGAAAATTAAAATTGTGATTTTTTTAAAGAGAGAGATTAAATGTTTATTTTAAAATAAAATGAGTAAAATAGCAGACTTAAATTACATTTAAGCCTACAATTAATTATACATTATCTAGAAACCAAATTTTAACATATTATAATAAATGTGAACAATTATACTAATATAAGAGTATATGTTCAATATATTCTAATTAAATTATATTTGTAATTATTATTTTTTAAATAACCATATAGTACAATTTCTTAATACTATTTGTCTGATTTGGATTACATAATCAAATTAAATTAATTAAAAAAATAAAAGTACCAAATTAAATATAAAAAATCAAAAGACTAAATTGAAAAATAAATAAATTAGAGGTCAATAAATTAATTTAACCTATCGGTAGTTTGCTCTCTCTCTCTCTTTCTCTTCTCATTAACACACTACGCGTGCAAAGAACCTCTGCTCTCCTCTTGCTTTTGATAGAGAAGAAAGAAGCGAGAAGATGTCAGACGCGTTCTGCAGCGACTGCAAGAGGCAGACGGAGGTGGTGTTTGACCACTCTGCCGGCGACACGGTGTGCTCGGAGTGCGGCCTCGTACTGGAGTCCCACTCTATCGACGAGACCTCTGAGTGGCGTACCTTCGCCAACGAGTCCGGTGACAACGATCCCAATCGTGTCGGCGGGCCCTCCAACCCCCTCCTCACCGACGGCGGCCTCTCCACCGTCATCGCCAAGCCCAACGGCGGCGGAGGTGGCGGCGAGTTCCTCTCCTCCTCCCTCGGTCGCTGGCAGAACCGCGGCTCCAACCCTGATCGCGCCCTCATCATCGCCTTCAAGACCATCGCCACCATGTCCGACAGGTCCGTTTCTCACCTAGGGTTGCAATCCAGATCGGATTGAGAAAAAGAATTGAAAAGAAAAATTGTGATTAGTGTTTTTGGGGACTGATGTGATGGGTGTGATGACGATGATCGCGTCGGCTTTGCTATGATGTGGACTAACTAATGTGGCTTTGTGAGATAAAATAATAAAAATTGTTGTTTTCAGGTTGATGGTTGAGGGATTAAGTTTTTTTATTTTTTTTGTGAAATGTGATTGTTTGTAATGTTTATGATTGAGGGATTGACTTATGTGGTTGATTGTTTTTCAGGTTGGGACTCGTTGCGACCATCAAGGTATGTCTTGTTCTTGCTCTTATGTCCTGTTCCTGTTTAGGACAGTTTTGTTTTCTTTAGCTTCTCCTTTTGTTTTTGGGTTATTATTACTACTACTACTGGACAAGGTTCTTAAAACTGCGTATATGTTTGTGTCTAATGTGTATAACGATTGTTGAGTGACGTTTGAACCTTGCGTGCAAGGCTTGCTGAAGTTGTGTTATGAGCCATTTGGGTGTGCAGATTGATTACTTAGCGTATTCAATGGGGGTTTAATTTATGGGAGCTTGTGTCTTGTAAGTGTTTGTTGAACTAAAGGTTGTTTTCATAAGATTTGCTGTGAAGTTTAGTGAAATAAGCAGGAAAGAGATAATGGGAGAGTCGTGAAACTGCTTGTATTAGTATCCGCTGCATATGATTGTTGTGATTAGCATTAAGGTTTGGATCTTAAATGGAAAGTTTACTGAAATTGTATTTTATCCAAATGAATCACATGCTGCATTAGTGTGGAGGTTAGAGAGGTCATTTCACAAGTGAGGAACTGTGGCATAAGCTGTGTGGCTGTAAGTTTGAAGGCTATTCTGGTGAAACAATAATTGTTTATAAGAAGACATTTTATGTGTCTGATAACTTGCATGTATCTGTATGCAATGCATATATGATCATTGTTATTGGCTTAGGCCTTAGGATTGCAAGTGTTGAATGCAATGTTTATTGAAACTTTGAAATTGTACCATCTACCTAATTGTATAGATTTTTGTTGAGTTACTTGGTATTGGATTACATTGTTGTTTGGTAAGACATTGTAATGGTACTTATTTTGGTTTGTTTTATTTGGCCTTCTGTAATTCCCTGGAGAAATTCTGATCAGTGTAGTAGAAGGCTATTAGGAAGCATCAAAAGGGTCAGTACCTCTAGCTGGTTTAGTTACTTCCCGTTTTAATGAGGCCGATGCCTTTGGCACTTTGGAAAGACTTTCTTGTCAGACAAAGCATACTTTAATTAGTAGAAAATAAAATACAACTACCTGGGGGAATATAGGGATCAATACCTCCCAAATAAAGTAGTAACTAAAACCCAAATGCATGGTAACTGTAGGGTGTAAGGTCTAATTCTATATTTGAACCTAAATTTTATTTTTCTCTGAATGTTAATCCTGTGTAGTTAAAATACATGGCAAACTGCTTTCTTCTTTGTAGTGCTAACACTTTTTTCCTTAATGAGGTGTGTGCTTTTTGGCACCTCTTGCCTCAAGGCATTAAAACCTTATAGGCCAGGAGCATTTCATGTGCACCTAGTTCATGATGCTTGATCCATGGTTCAACTTGGAGCCCAATATAAGTTTACTTTTGGAAAAATGAGTGGCTTAAAAACTCAAGGTTTTTCCTGAATTTGTGGGCTTGCTGTTTGAAATAAGGATATCTGTAAATCAATTAGTATGGATTTGCAAATTCATGTGGAGAAAGGATTTGATCAGGTTTTGGCAGCCCTCATGTCATGTCAAGCTTCTCAGTTTATAATCCTTCCGTTGTCTCGATTCTTGAGACCTTCATTTTAATTTTTCTTTCTTTATCTTCTACTTTAGTTTTCCTGTAAAAAGAGTATATTCACTTATGTTATTTTTACAATTGCTTTGAAGGATCGGGCAAATGAGATATATAAGAGGGTTGAAGATCAAAAGTCTAGTAGAGGAAGAAATCAAGATGCTTTATTGGCTGCTTGTCTCTACATCGCTTGCCGACAAGAAGACAAACCTCGTACTGTAAAGGGTACTGCTTATGATTCTTTTAACATCTGGATGTTTCCCAATTTATCTTTCTGTATATAAATGAGCTTCCCTGAACCTATGGATTTCAACTAGAAATTTGCTCTGTTGCCAATGGGGCCACAAAGAAGGAAATTGGCCGAGCTAAAGAATACATAGTAAAACAACTGGGTTTGGAGAACGGTAATGCTGTGGAGATGGGTACAATACATGCAGGGGACTTCATGGTGAGTTTTCTTTGTCAACTTCAAGCGTATCTTGTTATTTTGGTCTGCATATTTGTGAAGCCAATTCTTTTAAAGTTTGACTAGATTTCATTAATGTTACTGACAATATTTTGATCTCAAACTTCAGAGGCGATTCTGTTCTAATCTTTGTATGAATAATCAAGCTGTTAAAGCTGCTCAGGAAGCTGTGCATAAATCAGAAGAATTTGATATAAGGTAATAATAAATTGTTCAATGCTGAAGTCTGGTTTGTCATATTGATTACACTTTGATACTAATATAAAGTCTACTTAGTACTTACTGCCAAACTCTTATTAGTTTTGCTGTGAGAAACTTGGTGCCATCAGTTGACACACTAGAGTGTGTTAGTGATACTATGAAATTAGGATATTAGCTTAAACTTAGGGTATCATATATTATCTAAATTACTGATTAGCTATGGAATAAAACTTCCCTGTTTTCCTTGGATAACAAGGTGAAAGGTTAGATTATGGATTAGAAAGCTGCAGGTTTTACATGATGACTGCACTGGGTGAGAACTGAGAAGTGGAAACTGAGGAATAGGTGGCATGTGTGTAAGAAGTGGGAACTCTTAGGATTGCTATGAAAAAATAGCATATGTTTTTGAATCTAGTGGAAACTGAGGAGGATTAGCATTCACCTAAGAAGTCAAGACCGAGGGTTGTATTGTATATACCATGTAGGGCGTGCCAACTTGATTTGAATTTTAATGGCAAAAATAATTGCATTGCCCTCTGCATGTGTAATCCACTCCAAGTTGTTTTAGCTTTCATCATTTTCAGAGAAATATGATATTATGATGATTTTCTGATGATTGATACTAATAACATCTTTCTTTAATTTGTCAGGAGGAGTCCCATTTCAATTGCTGCAGCAGTTATATACATCATAACTCAGCTTTCTGATGATAAGAAACCTCTCAAAGGTTTGTTACACTCCATTCCATCGAGGGTAACCTGGGGTTTGCACAAACACATGTTAATGTTTTTTTTGTCTCTTCAATTTCACAGGTTTTTAAGGAAAAATTTAAAATTTAAAATAAAATTTGAAATAAGCATCTTAATCCAAATTCCCTTGGATACGTCGACTCCGCTAGTTGCTATGCTATTTCATTATTGTGTCTGATTCTGACATTTTGTCTTAATGCAGATATATCACTTGCCACAGGCGTTGCAGAAGGAACGATTAGGAACTCCTACAAGGATCTTTATCCCCATGTTTCCAAAATAATACCAAATTGGTATGCTAAGGAGGAGGATTTAAAGAATCTTTGCAGCCCTTGAATTGTAGAGCAAAATATTACCATCCACATTTAAATAGTTACAAGTTATAATGTCATTAGAGCATTGTGTTTCTAATGTAACTGAACTGCTTATTACAAAGTGCCTTTTTTTTAGTTGTCATTCATTGCCGTCAATCGCACCATTTTTTAAACTCTCCTAATTTGATTACTCGTTGGGAGCAAGGCAACAACATACAAAGTATGAATTTCTCGTTTCTGGTAAAACGTTAGAGTTATTTTTTGCTGTCATCGCTGTTTTTTCTATGGTTCATTGATTGGTTATAGTTCTGTACATTGCATTGCGTACTTAAAAAGTATACGTGGTGAGCCTAATGCAAAACCTTAGAACAGATAATAATAGCACAGAGAATTAAGGAAAACGAGAAATTGGAATTCTGTATTATACTGGAAATCAGAAAATTACAATGGAGAAGGTCTAAATAGAGAGCTAAGCTCCTAAATAGAGCACCCCGTAGGTTCTCTCTATCTCAAGAAAACAGAAAATACAGAATGAATCCCCAAAAGCTATCCATACGGATACTAAATAACAAAGAAGCAAATTGCCCCATTCTCTCCCTCTCTCTCCTCTAACAAACTGCCCATGATTTTCTCTCTCTCTTCTCTAACAAACTGCCCCCTAGCTTATTCCTTTTCTACCCTTCTTTTCTTTCTACGGAAATACACTAAGAATTCCCTTGAGCCTTTCTTCATCTCATAAGCTAGAGGCTCCAAAGGCCCATTGAGAGTTTGGTTCCTATCAACACCCTCTCCTTGAAGTAAAGTCTTGTCCTCAAGACTCAATTTTGGAAATTGGCTCCTCAATGTCAATTTGTCTTCTCAAGTCGCTTCCTCTACGCTTTTCCCCTTCCATTGGACTAGCCATTGGTTGACTTTTTCTCCTCTTTGCATTATACTACGAGTTGCCAACACCAATTCCGGTTCAATTTCTCCTTCACGGTCATCCTCCAATCCACTAGGAAGTGTGATTTCAACTTTGTAATCTCCATGTGCTTTTTTGAGCAATGAGACATGGAAAATCGGGTGTATCTTGGAACTTGTAGGCAATTTCAACTTGTAAGCTACTTCCTCAATCCTCTCAATCACCTCCAAAGGCCCATAGTATCTAGTACTTAATTTCAGACTGATTCTTGCAGCAACAGAATGCTGCCTATGTTGCTTCAATTTGAGGAACACCAAGTCAGCTATCTCAAAATTTCTCTCTTTTCTATACTTATCTGCTTGTGTCTTCATCCTTTCTTGTGCTCTTGCCAAGTGATTCTTCAATTGTCTCAGCTTCATCCCTATCTTGCAATTCCCTTTGAACTA
Source organism: Glycine soja (assembly GCF_004193775.1). Taxonomy (NCBI): domain Eukaryota; kingdom Viridiplantae; phylum Streptophyta; class Magnoliopsida; order Fabales; family Fabaceae; genus Glycine; species Glycine soja. Next base: position 35,090,932 of record NC_041003.1, read on the forward strand.
CTTCCACCTTCACTTCTCCTTGTATACTCTTTACCATCATTGAAGGCTTTCTTCCATAAACTATCTCAAATGGCAGAGTGCCTATTGAATCTTGATAGGTGGTATTGAACCAATATTCAGCCCACGGAAGCTAAATGACCCATCCTTTTGGTTGATCCGTGATAAAGCACCTCAAGTATGTTTCCAAACACCGATTAGTGACTTTCGGTTGACTGTCGGTTTGGAGATGATAGGTTGTACTCATCTTAAATGTTGTACCTTGTAGTTTGAAGAATTCTTTCCAAAACAAACTCATAAACAACGGATCACGATCACTCACAACAGAATTGGGTATCCCATGAAGCCTAATCACCTTTTTCACAAATATTTTAGCTATGGCACGTGCTCTATGAAGGTGTCTTAATGGAATAAAATGACTATATTTAGACACCCTGTCTACCACGACTAGAATGGTCTCAAACCCTTAGGATCTCGGGAGCCTCGTGATAAAATCTAAAGATATATTTTCCCATACTTGATCCGGTATTGGTAAAGGTTGCAATAAACCTTTAGGGGTTGTTGTTAAGTATTTCTGGTGTTGACAAACATCATAGTTCTGCACAAACCTCATAATATCTCCTTTCATTCCTTTCCAAAATAGATTCGAAGCAAGATGCCTATAAGTACCGAAAAACCCGGAGTGTCCTCCTTGGGGAGTGGCATGAAACTCTTCCATTAACTTAAGAATCCAGCTTGAGGTTTCAGCAACTACTAACCTGTCTTTGAAGAATAACACACCTTGTTTATACTCAAAACTGAGATGCTTCCCTTGACCTTGCTTCAAGTCTTCAATAACCTTCCTCCAAGTGGAACTTTCGTGAACTTCAGTTATTAAATTTTGGCAGTCTAACCACACCGGTATGTATGCTAAGGATTTAAGCTCCATCTCCCCCATGCTTCTTGATAATGCATCCACCTCCTTGTTTTATAAACCCGGTTTGTATACAATCTCGAAATTATACCCCAACAACTTAGCTAGCCAATTTTGTTGGCTTCCCGTGGTGATTCTTTGTTGGAGAAGTTGCTTCAAACTCTTTTGATCAGAATAGACAGTGAATTTCCTTCCTATTAAGTAGGGACACCAATGTTGTATAGCCAACGCCACTACCATTAACTCTTTTTCATAAGCAGATTTGGTGACATTTTTGCTACTTAAGGCCTTGCTAAAGTACGCCACTGGTTTCCTGTTTTGCATCAAAATGGCCCCAATTCCTACACTGGATGCATCACATTCAAGCTCAAATTCTTGTTCAAAATTGGGCATGGTTAGGACAGGGCTGAAGTGATCTTCTTCTTTAGTTCTTCAAAAGCCTTTTGAGCATGGTCATTCCATCCAAAGCCATCCTTTTTTGTCAACTCGGTCAAAGGTCTACCTATCTTTCCATAGTCTTTGATGAATTTTCTATAATAGCCCGTGATACCAAGGAACTCACGTACTCCCTTGACATTAGTGAGGACTGGCCAATCCAGCACGCTCTTCACTTTGTTTGGGCCCACCTTTACCCCTTGCTTTGAAATGACATGTCCTAAGCACTCTATGCTTCATTCCCCAAAATTACACTTCTCCTTGTTGGCATAAAGATGTTGTTTCCTCAAAACTTCCAAGACACCTTTAAATTGCTCCATATGCTCCTCTCATTGCTTGTTATACACCAATATGTCATCAAAGAAAACTAGCACTCCTTGTTAGTGCTTAGCTTTACTGAGCTTTAAAAGATTGGCTAAAATTTTGTTAAAACATAAGCACTTAGACAATGAAGGAAAGCTGGAGTTGCTGCACATGATGTCTAACATTATGTCAAGGAATCAGATCGGGCTGCACAATGCACAAGGCAAAATAAAATGTCAAATGAAGAATTGAAGCTGCAGGATCCACGATGTCGGATACAATGTCTAGGACATCCTGCCCGAAAATACTGGACACATAAATTTGTTATATCTTTAACAGATTGTGCAGGATCCACGATGTCGGATACAATGTCCAGGACATCCGTCCCGAAAATACTGGACACATAAATCTGTTATCTCTTTAACAGATTATTGTGCAGTTAGCAACAGATTAGACGATCTATCTCTAGGAACGAATTAAAAGATAATTAAAGTTCGAATTACAAACTTGAATAGTTCGTTCAGGGATTAAAGATTAAAGATAAAAACTAAAAGATCAAACTTGATCTTTTAGATCTTTAAGTGCAGATTTTTCAGGAGAATGATAGATCTCATCCAGCGCAAGCTGTTGCAGCCCAGATACGCACACTGCTATATAAACATGAAGGCTGCACGGGTTCTGTACCAAGTCCGAGATTGAAGAGTTATTTTGTGAGTTTTGGGACTTGAGTGTTTTGTGAGCCACCTTGATGTTACCTTAACATCAAGTGTTGGACCTGAGTGTGTAGAGTTGATCTCTATTGTTCAGAGAGCAATCTCTGGTGTGTATTTGATTTAATTGTAAACACGGGAGAGTGATTGAGAGGGAGTGAGAGGGGTTCTCATATCTAAGAGTGGCTCTTAGGTAGAGGTTGCACGGGTAGTGGTTAGGTGAGAAGGTTGTAAACAGTGGCTGTTAGATCTTCGAACTAACACTATTTTAGTGGATTTCCTCCCTGGCTTGGTAGCCCCCAGATGTAGGTGACGTTGCACCGAACTGGGTTAACAATTCTCTTGTGTTATTTACTTGTTTAATCTGTTCATACAGTCAAATATAATCTCCATGTTCTGAAGCGTGATGTCGTGACATCTGGTACGACATCTGACCTCTGTATCAGAATTTCAATTGGTATCAGAGCGGGCACTCTAAATCACTGAGTGAGATCTAGGGAGATAAATTCTGATGAACATGGAGAAAGAAGGAGGACCAGTGAACAGACCACCAATTCTGGATGGAACCAACTATGAATACTGGAAAGCAAGGATGGTGGCCTTCCTCAAATCACTGGATAGCAGAACCTGGAAAGCTGTCATCAAAGGCTGGGAACATCCCAAGATGCTGGACACAGAAGGAAAGCCCACTAATGAATTGAAGCCAGAAGAAGACTGGACAAAAGAAGAAGACGAATTGGCACTTGGAAACTCCAAAGCCTTGAATGCTCTATTCAATGGAGTTGACAAGAATATCTTCAGACTGATCAACACATGCACAGTGGCCAAGGATGCATGGGAGATCCTGAAAACCACTCATGAAGGAACCTCCAAAGTGAAGATGTCCAGATTGCAACTATTGGCTACAAAATTCGAAAATCTGAAGATGAAGGAGGAAGAGTATATTCATGACTTCCACATGAACATTCTTGAAATTGCCAATGCCTGCACTGCCTTGGGAGAAAGGATGACAGATGAAAAGCTGGTGAGAAAGATCCTCAGATCTTTGCCTAAGAGATTTGACATGAAAGTCACTGCAATAGAGGAGGCCCAAGACATTTGCAACATGAGAGTAGATGAACTCATTGGTTCCCTTCAAACCTTTGAGCTAGGACTCTCGGATAGGACTGAAAAGAAGAGCAAGAATCTGGCATTCGTGTCCAATGATGAATGAGAAGAAGATGAGTATGACCTGGATACTGATGAAGGTCTGACTAACGCAGTTGTACTCCTTGGAAAACAGTTCAACAAAGTGCTGAACAGAATGGACAGAGGCGGAAACCACATGTCCGGAACATCCCTTTCGACATCAGGAAAGGTAGTGAATACCAGAAAAGGTCAGAGGAAAAGCCCAGTCACAGCAAAGGAGTTCAATGCCATGGGTGTGAAGGCTATGGACACATCAAAACTGAATGTCCCACTCATCTCAAGAAGCAGAGGAAAGGACTTTCTGTATGTCGGTCTGATGATACAGGGAGTGAACAAGAAAGTGATTCTGACAGAGATGTGAATGCACTCACTGGGAGATTTGAATCTGCTGAAGATTCAAGTGATACAGATAGTGAAATCACTTTTGATGAGCTTGTTATATCCTATAGAGAACTATGCATCAAAAGTGAGAAGATTCTTCAGCAAGAAGCACAACTAAAGAAGGTCATTGCAAATCTGGAGACTGAGAAGGAGGCACATGAAGAGGAAATCTCTGAACTTAAAGGAGAAATTGGTTTTCTGAACTCTAAACTGGAAAACATGACAAAATCAATAAAGATGCTGAATAAAGGCTCAGATTTGCTTGATGAGGTGCTACAGCTTGGGAAGAATGTTGGAAACCAGAGAGGACTTGGATTTAATCATAAATCTGCTGGCAGAACAACCATGACAGAATTTGTTCCTGCCAAAAACAGCACTGGAGCCACGATGTCACAACATCGGTCTCGACATCATGGAACGCAGCAGAAAAGGAGCAAAAGAAAGAAGTGGAGGTGTCACTACTGTGGCAAGTATGGTCACATAAAGCCCTTTTGCTATCATTTACATGGCCATCCACATCATGGAACTCAAAGTAGCAGCAGTGGAAGGAAGATGATGTGGGTTCCAAAACACAAGACTGTTAGTCTTGTTGTTCATACTTCACTTAGAGCATCAGCTAAGGAAGATTGGTACCTAGATAGCGGCTGTTCCAGACACATGACAGGAGTTAAAGAATTCCTGGTGAACATTGAACCTTGCTCCACTAGCTATGTGACATTTGGAGATGGCTCTAAAGGAAAGATCACTGGAATGGGAAAGCTAGCCCATGATGGACTTCCTAGTCTGGACAAAGTACTGCTGGTGAAGGGACTGACTGCAAACTTGATCAGCATCAGTCAGTTGTGTGATGAAGGATTCAATGTAAACTTCACAAAGTCAGAATGCTTGGTGACAAATGAGAAGAGTGAAGTTCTAATGAAGGGCAGCAGATCAAAGGACAACTGTTACCTATGGACACCTCAAGAAACCAGTTACTCCTCCACATGTCTATCCTCCAAAGAAGATGAAGTCAAAATATGGCATCAAAGATTTGGACATCTGCACTTAAGAGGCATGAAGAAAATCATTGACAAAGGTGCTGTTAGAGGCATTCCCAATCTGAAAATAGAAGAAGGCAGAATCTGTGGTGAATGTCAGATTGGAAAGCAAGTCAAGATGTCCCACCAGAAGCTTCAACATCAGACCACTTCCAGGGTACTGGAACTACTTCACATGGACTTGATGGGGCCTATGCAAGTTGAAAGCCTTGGAGGAAAGAGGTATGCCTATGTTGTTGTGGATGATTTCTCCAGATTTACCTGGGTCAACTTTATCAGAGAAAAATCAGACACCTTTGAAGTATTCAAAGAGTTGAGTCTAAGACTTCAAAGAGAAAAAGACTGTGTCATCAAGAGAATTAGGAGTGATCATGGCAGAGAGATTGAAAACAACAAGTTTACTGAATTCTGCACATCTGAAGGCATCACTCATGAGTTCTCTGCAGCCATTACACCACAACAAAATGGCATAGTTGAAAGGAAAAACAGGACTTTGCAAGAGGCTGCTAGGGTCATGCTTCATGCCAAAGAACTTCCCTATAATCTCTGGGCTGAAGCCATGAACACAACATGCTACATCCACAACAGAGTCACACTTAGAAGAGGGACTCCAACCACACTGTATGAAATCTGGAAAGGGAGGAAGCCAACTGTCAAGCACTTCCACATCTTTGGAAGTCCATGTTACATTTTGGCAGATAGAGAGCAAAGGAGAAAGATGGATCCCAAGAGTGATGCAGGAATATTCTTGGGATACTCTACAAACAGCAGAGCATATAGAGTATTCAATTCCAGAACCAGAACTGTGATGGAATCCATCAATGTGGTTGTTGATGATCTAACTCCAGCAAGAAAGAAGGATGTCGAAGAAGATGTCAGAACATCGGGAGACGATGTAGCAGATACAGCTAAAAGTGCAGAAAATGCAGAAAACTCTGATTCTGCTACAGATGAACCAAACATCAATAAACCTGACAAGAGTCCCTCCATTAGAATCCAGAAGATGCACCCCAAGGAGCTGATTATAGGAGATCCAAACAGAGGAGTCACTACAAGATCAAGGGAGATTGAGATTGTCTCCAATTCATGTTTTGTCTCCAAAATTGAGCCCAAGAATGTGAAAGAGGCACTGACTGATGAGTTCTGGATCAATGCTATGCAAGAAGAATTGGAGCAATTCAAAAGGAATGAAGTTTGGGAGCTAGTTCCTAGACCCGAGGGAACTAATGTGATTGGCACCAAGTGGATCTTCAAGAACAAAACCAATGAAGAAGGTGTTATAACCAGAAACAAGGCCAGACTTGTTGCTCAAGGCTACACTCAGATTGAAGGTGTAGACTTTGATGAAACTTTCGCTCCTGTTGCTAGACTTGAATCCATCAGATTGTTACTTGGTGTAGCTTGCATCCTCAAATTCAAGCTGTACCAGATGGATGTGAAGAGCGCGTTTCTGAATGGATACCTGAATGAAGAAGCCTATGTGGAGCAGCCAAAGGGATTTGTAGATCCAACTCATCCAGATCATGTATACAGGCTCAAGAAGGCTCTCTATGGATTGAAGCAAGCTCCAAGAGCTTGGTATGAAAGGCTAACAGAGTTCCTTACTCAGCAAGGGTATAGGAAGGGAGGAATTGACAAGACTCTCTTTGTCAAACAAGATGCTGAAAACTTGATGATAGCACAGATATATGTTGATGACATTGTGTTTGGAGGGATGTCGAATGAGATGCTTCGACATTTTGTCCAACAGATGCAATCTGAATTTGAGATGAGTCTTGTTGGAGAGCTGACTTATTTTCTGGGACTCCAAGTGAAGCAGATGGAAGACACCATATTCCTCTCACAAAGCAAGTATGCAAAGAACATTGTCAAGAAGTTTGGAATGGAAAATGCCAGCCACAAAAGAACACCTGCACCTACTCACTTGAAGCTATCAAAGGATGAAGCTGGCACCAGTGTTGATCAAAGTCTGTACAGAAGCATGATTGGGAGCTTACTATATTTAACAGCAAGCAGACCTGACATCACCTATGCAGTAGGTGTTTGTGCAAGATATCAAGCCAATCCTAAGATAAGTCACTTGAATCAAGTAAAGAGAATTCTGAAATATGTAAATGGCACCAGTGACTATGGGATTATGTACTGTCATTGTTCAGATTCAATGCTGGTTGGGTATTGTGATGCTGATTGGGCTGGAAGTGCAGATGACAGAAAAAGCACTTCTGGTGGATGCTTCTATTTGGGCAACAATCTTATTTCATGGTTCAGCAAGAAGCAGAACTGTGTGTCCCTATCTACTGCAGAAGCAGAGTATATTGCAGCAGGAAGCAGCTGTTCACAACTAGTTTGGATGAAGCAGATGCTTAAGGAGTACAATGTCGAACAAGATGTCATGACATTGTACTGTGACAACTTGAGTGCTATTAATATTTCTAAAAATCCTGTTCAACACAGCAGAACCAAGCACATTGACATTAGACATCACTATATTAGAGATCTTGTTGATGATAAAGTGATCACACTGAAGCATGTTGACACTGAGGAACAAATAGCAGATATTTTCACAAAGGCATTGGATGCAAATCAGTTTGAAAAACTGAGGGGCAAGCTGGGCATTTGTCTGCTAGAGGATTTATAGCAATTACTGTTATCTGAACGTGCTCAAACGTTAATAGCGCGTTCTCTACTGGGCCAAAACAAATTCGACCGTTGCTTCACACGTCCCTCTACATTCCTCATTCAAACTCATATTTACGTGGTAATCTCGGTTTCATCAGCATTCCCCAACAGCTCTCAAAAATTCACGAAACCATTCCAAAGACTCTGCTTCTCCATGGCTACCGCACCAAAAGAAACTTCAGCTCCTGGTTCACCCTCTGTACCATCATCTCCATCATCCACCAAAGCACCATCACACCAGGAACGACCTGAATTCACTATCCAACCCATACAAATGATTCCTGGTTCAGCCCCTGTTCCTGAGAAACTGGTCCCTAAAAGACAACAGGGAATGAAGATTTCTGAAAACCCTAGCCTTGCAACAAGTCCTAGGGAAGTAGACACGGAGATGGACAAGAAGATCCGCAGTATTGTGAGTAGCATTCTGAAAAATGCTTCTGTCCCTGATGCTGATACAGATGTTCCAACATCTTCCACCCCAAATGTTTCTGTCCCTGATGCTGATAAAGATGTTCCAACATCTTCCACCCCAAATGATGAAGTCCTCTCTTCATCCAGCAAAGAGAGATCAACAAAGGAAGAGGATCAAGCCACAGAGGAGACCCCTGCACCAAGGGCACCAGAACCTGCTCCAGGTGACCTCATTGACCTAGAAGAAGTAGAATCTGATGAGGAACCCATTGCCAACAAGTTGGCACCTGGCATTGCAGAAAGATTACAAAGCAGAAAGGGAAAAACCCCCATTACTAGGTCTGGACGAATCAAAACTATGGCACAGAAGAAGAGCACACCAATCACTCCTACCACATCCAGATGGAGCAAAGTTGCAATCCCTTCCAAGAAAAGGAAAGAAATTTCCTCATCTGATTCTGATGATGATGTCGAACTAGATGTTCCCGACATCAAGAGGGCCAAGAAATCAGGGAAAAAGGTGCCTGGAAATGTCCCTGATGCACCATTGGACAACATCTCATTCCACTCCATTGGCAATGTTGAAAGGTGGAAATTTGTATATCAACGAAGGCTTGCTTTAGAAAGAGAACTGGGAAGAAATGCCTTGGATTGCAAGGAGATCATGGACCTCATCAAGGCTGCTGGACTGCTGAAAACTGTCACCAAGTTGGGAGATTGCTATGAAAGTCTAGTCAGGGAATTCATTGTCAACATTCCCTCTGACATAACAAACAGAAAGAGTGATGAGTATCAGAAAGTGTTTGTCAGAGGAAAATGTGTTAGATTCTCCCCTGCTGTAATCAACAAATACTTGGGCAGACCAACTGAAGGAGTGGTGGATATTGATGTTTCTGAGCATCAGATTGCCAAGGAAATCACTGCCAAACAAGTCCAGCATTGGCCAAAGAAAGGGAAGCTTTCTGCAGGGAAGCTAAGTGTGAAGTATGCAATCCTGCATAGGATTGGCGCTGCAAACTGGGTACCCACCAATCATACTTCCACTGTTGCCACAGGTTTGGGTAAATTTCTGTATGCTGTTGGAACCAAGTCCAAATTTAATTTTGGAAACTACATTTTTGATCAAACTGTTAAGCATTCAGAATCGTTTGCTGTCAAATTACCCATTGCCTTCCCAACTGTATTGTGTGGCATTATGTTGAGTCAACATCCCAATATTTTAAACAACATTGACTCTGTGATGAAGAGAGAATCGGCTCTGTCCCTGCATTACAAACTGTTTGAGGGGACACATGTCCCAGACATTGTCTCGACATCAGGGAAAGCTGCTGCTTCAGGTGCTGTGTCCAAGGATGCTTTGATTGCTGAACTCAAGGACACATGCAAGGTGCTGGAAGCAACCATCAAAGCCACCACAGAGAAGAAAATGGAGCTGGAACGCCTGATCAAAAGACTCTCAGAAAGTGGCATTGATGATGGTGAAGCAGCTGAGGAAGAAGAAGAAGCAGCTGAGGAAGAAGAAGAAGCAGCTGAGGAAGAGGAAGATGCAGCAGAGGATACAGAATCAGATGATGATGATTCTGAAGCCACCCCATGACCATCAGACCTTTATTTTTGCTTTTTACTCTTACTAGCTATAGGGGCATGTCCCTTTGAACAATTGATTGCTATTGGTCTGTAATATTTGCATGCATTCTACTTTTGTCAAATTCTGTCTAAAAAGGGGGAGTAATAGTATTATGCATGATTTTGAGTAGTAGGATACTATGTATGCAATAGTAGTATTATGCATGATTCATGATTTTGTGTAGTAGGATACGATGTATGCATGATTCATGATTTTGAGGGGGAGTTGTATGTATATGATTTTGAGGGGGAGACTGCTGCTGCTGATGATGACTGATGTAAGCTACTGTAACTACTAGTAGCTGATAGAAGATGCTGCAGTAAGAGCATGGAGACAGGGGGAGCAGAAAGCTGATGTCACGTGAGATGTTTTGACATCCTGGAAACGACTTGCAACTTGCAGAATTTTGTTGTCGCCACTACAGATACCGCTGTGCTTGATTACTCTGATAATGAAAGTTGCTGATCCCACTTGCATAACTGCTCGTACCTGCTCAGGAAGTGTCTAAGTATGTTTTAGACAAAATTTGCCAAAGGGGGAGATTGTTAGTGCTTAGCTTTACTGAGCTTTAAAAGATTGGCTAAAATTTTGTTAAAACATAAGCACTTAGACAATGAAGGAAAGCTGGAGTTGCTGCACATGATGTCTAACATTATGTCAAGGAATCAGATCGGGCTGCACAATGCACAAGGCAAAATAAAATGTCAAATGAAGAATTGAAGCTGCAGGATCCACGATGTCGGATACAATGTCTAGGACATCCTGCCCGAAAATACTGGACACATAAATCTGTTATATCTTTAACAGATTGTGCAGGATCCACGATGTCGGATACAATGTCCAGGACATCCGGCCCGAAAATACTGGACACATAAATCTGTTATCTCTTTAACAGATTATTGTGCAGTTAGCAACAGATTAGACGATCTATCTCTAGGAACGAATTAAAAGATAATTAAAGTTCGAATTACAAACTTGAATAGTTCGTTCAGGGATTAAAGATTAAAGATAAAAACTAAAAGATCAAACTTGATCTTTTAGATCTTTAAGTGCAGATTTTTCAGGAGAATGATAGATCTCATCCAGCGCAAGCTGTTGCAGCCCAGATACGCACACTGCTATATAAACATGAAGGCTGCACGGGTTCTGTACCAAGTCCGAGATTGAAGAGTTATTTTGTGAGTTTTGGGACTTGAGTGTTTTGTGAGCCACCTTGATGTTACCCTAACATCAAGTGTTGGACCTGAGTGTGTAGAGTTGATCTCTATTGTTCAGAGAGCAATCTCTGGTGTGTATTTGATTTAATTGTAAACACGGGAGAGTGATTGAGAGGGAGTGAGAGGGGTTCTCATATCTAAGAGTGGCTCTTAGGTAGAGGTTGCACGGGTAGTGGTTAGGTGAGAAGGTTGTAAACAGTGGCTGTTAGATCTTCGAACTAACACTATTTTAGTGGATTTCCTCCCTGGCTTGGTAGCCCCCAGATGTAGGTGACGTTGCACCGAACTGGGTTAACAATTCTCTTGTGTTATTTACTTGTTTAATCTGTTCATACAGTCAAATATAATCTCCATGTTCTGAAGCGTGATGTCGTGACATCTGGTACGACATCTGACCTCTGTATCAGAATTTCACTCCTCTTCTTAGAAACTTTCTAAAAACCTCATTCATGAGAGATTGGAAGGTAGGGGGAGCATTCATTAGCCAAAAGGGCATAACTAAATACTCATAATGTCCTTCATGTGTCCTAAAAGCAGTTTTGTGAATGTCATCCTTCTTCATTCAAACTTGATGGTATCTGGACCTCAAATCTAACTTGGAGAAATAGGTAGAACCATGTAACTCATCTAATAGTTCTTCAATCATCGGAATTGGGAATTTATCTAGAATTGTGGCCTTGCTTAGAGATCTATAATCCACACACATCTTCCACTTGTTGTTTTTCTTTTTAACTAGAATTATCGGACTTGAATATTCACTTTGACTTGGCCTTACATGACCAATCTCCAGCAACTCTTTCACTTGTCTTTCTATCTCATTCTTTTGATGGTAGGGATATCTATATGGCCTTACATTCATTGGATCATGTCCCGGTTTCAGGTTAATTGCATGCTCCTCACGAACAGGAGGTAATCCCTTCGGTTCCACAAAGACATCATCAAAACTGGTAAGAATATCTCCAAGAGCTCATTGTTGCTCACTGCTCAGCCCATTCTCCTTCTGTTCTTGTCTTTTATCAAGTACCCCACACAGAGTGGCAAACAAAGGCTCCTCTTGATTTACTCCTCTCAAGGTTCTCGTCCCCAGTTCTGTTTCAAACTTCATTATTTGACTATTCCAATCCACCGTCATTACCCCTAGAGTTTTCAGCCAAGACATACCCAGAATAACATCAATATCTTCCAAATTGAACAAAACAACATCGAGTGTGAACTTCCCTGACTTTGTCTTAATTTTAATTTCTTTACACATACCACTAGTTTCAGTTGTGTGACCATCCCCCATCAAAATATTCATTGATTTTGTCTCCTCCCATGTCCAACCTAAAGCTTCAACCAATTTCCTTGAAATGAAATTATGGGTCGCCCCACTGTCAACAAGAAGAAGAATGAGAATTCCACTTATCTTCCCTTGTAGCTTCATGGTGCTATGACTCCTTGTTTTTCCATCATCCATCCCTCGTAGAGATAAAAGGGCTACATTCTCCATCCAAAATCACGTAACCTTCCTCCTGGGCATCCTCGAATGCATCTTCTTCTTCGCATTCGACCCATAACTCATCATCAGCTAAGATGAGACGAAGTTGTTTCATGAGACACTGATGTAATGGACCATAAGGTCCACCACATTTGAAACACATGCCCTTTTTTCGCTTATAAACTAGATCCTGATATGCCAAATGCTTGGCTCCTCTGTCTTATTGTCTTTGTTTATTTTTTTCAACACCATCTCCCCTTGTGTTTGGGCCTAGCCCATCAGTTCCATTTCCTCCAGAATTTCTTGACCCGGTTCGACCCGTTGCCACCAGGTGGTTTCTCTGACCTGATCCGGTCCCAGATCTGGATTCAATAGGTGTGTCTCCACGTCCCACCCATGCTTTATTTTTGCTTGCCATCTCTATTTCAATGACCCTCGTTGTATTCATCAAATGGCTTCTCGTCAACAAATTGGCAGCGTGCAAGCTCTACAAACGAGCTCAAATTTCCTCCTTCAAACCATGTGTGAAGCAAGTGAAATATTGTTCGTCTTGCAATTTGGGAATCTGAGCAATTAAACATTCAAACCGTTGAATGTAGTCATCAACACTCCCAGTCTGCTGCAACGCCGACAATTGCTCATACATTGTTCCCTTCCCTGCATACCTCTGCATTAGTTCATACTTTAATTCTTCCCACATCAGATTCTCGTTCTCAAGCAATAACGAGTTGAAGAAATGAATGGTCCCATTCTCCATGCTAATCTGGGAGAGCCTCACCTTCACCTCGTCACTCGTTTCCTACACCTGGAAATAGATTTTGGCCCTTGAAATCCAGTCGGCGGGATCTTTGCTGGTGAAAGAAGGGAGCTCCACCTTCTTAATCGATTGTTGGAATTCGTCTAGTGCTTCTCCCTCTAAGCTCTTCCAAATCCAACCAGCACTAGTCAGATTTAGCCTTTTTCCATCATGCTCTCTATTTGTTTTGGCCTTGCGACCTCTGCCATGTGATCCTTCTCCCTCTTCTTCATTGTTGACATTCATCATCAAGCTCTTCGTCACCAATTCTAGGAACTTTGATTGGTTCTCCTTTGCTTCTTTTTCTTCTGCTTGTATCGCCTCCATCATCAATTTCATTATCTTCAAATCACCTTTCACATTTTCCACCCTCGCGTCCAAAGCTGATTCTGCCGCTGGTTTTCCTCCTCCTCTACATTTTGTCATTCACCGCCCTTAGAAATTCGGAAAGTCGGACCAATAATGCATGTTGGATCAAGTGGCCTCGGAATAATTAAGAAAGGGGAGTTGAATTAATTATTAATGTGCCTTGACTAATTAAAAAACTTATCCTTCTTAATGTTACTAGATTTAATTAGGCTTTACTACTGAGTTATGTAATTTAAACAAAAGTAAAGCGTAGAAGAAAAGTACACAATGAAAATTAAAGAGTGTAGGGAAGAAGAAGACAAACACAAGAATTTTATACTGGTTCGGCAACAACCCGTGCCTACATCCAGTCCCCAAGCAACCACCGGTTCTTGAGATTTCTTTCAACCTTGTAAAAACCTTTACAAGCAAAGATCCACAAGGGATGTACCCTCCCTTGTTCTCTTTGAACAACCAAGTGGATGTACCCTCCACTTGAACTGATCCACAAGAGATGTACCCTCTTTTGTTTTCAGTACAACAACCCAAGTAGATTTACCCTCTACTTGTACCACAAAGGATGTACCTTTCAATGTGTTAAGACAAATAATTCTCAGGCGGTTAGTCATTTGAATCTTTGTAAGGGGAAACAAAAGATATCTCAGACGATTAGTCCTTTGAAATCTTTTGTTTAAAGGGAAGGGAAGAATCAAAATAATTCTTAGGCGGTTAGTCCTTTGAATTCTCTTGGAAAGAGAGAAGGGAGACACAAAAGAATTCAGGTGGTTAGTCCTTCTATTCTTTTGGCCAAGGGAGAAGTGAATGAAGAAGAAGAGTAGCACAAGTTTTTGAACAATGAACTTTTCTTGAAAGAGAAAGTATTGAACAAAAACTCTTTAGAAAGATGAAGAAAAAATGAATTAGAAAGTTTTGTATTCTCGTGTTTGAAATTCAAGCCATAGTCATATATTTATAGTCATTTGATGACTCAAGTTAAAGTTTGTAAGTCTTGGCAATTTCTTTAAAACTAATCCTTTTAAAAGATTGTGACTCTTTTGAAAACTAGTCACTTTAAAAGTTGTGACTCTTTTGAAAAAATCTCCAGACAACTAGTCACTTTAAGAATTGTGACTTTTGGTAATTTATTTTTCGAAATCAGTCACTGGTAATCGATTATCATCAAGGTGTAATTGATTGCATATCAACAGATGTGACTCTTCATGTTTAAATTTGAAAATCAAAACTTTTAGAAACACTGGTAATCGATTACAAGTATTGTGTAATCGATTACACAAGTTTAAAATGATTTGAAAATGTTTTATCACTAGTTGTGACTCTTGAAATTTGAAATCTAACGTTTTAAAACATTGGTAATCGATTACATTCTCATGGTAATCGATTACAGCTTTGTAAATCAATTTTGAAAACAATGTTGGCTACTGGTAATCGATTACCAGAGAGTAAAACTCTTTGGTAAAAGATTTTGTGAAAAATTCTTGTGCTACTCAATGTTTTGAAAAAACTTTTTAGTACTTATCTTGATTGAGTCTTCTCTTGATTCTTGAATCTTGATCTTGATTGTTCTTGAAACTTGATTCTTGAATCTTGATTCTTGAAACTTGATTCTTGAATCTTTGGAATTTGCTTAACTCTTGATTCTTTGGCATCATCAAAATAATCTTGGAAGTCATTGCTTCCACAATGCAAAACCTCAAAACAGATAATAATAGCATAGAAAATTAAGGAAAAAGAGAAGTTGGAATTTTGTATTATACTGGAAATAAAAAATTTACAAAGAAGAAGGTCTCCCTTGTCCCAGAGCTAAGCTCCTAAATAGAGCACCCCGTAGGTTCTCTCTATCCCAAGAAAACAGAAAATACAAAATGAACCCCAAAAGCCATCCATACGGATACTAAATAATAAAAAAGGAAATTTCCCCTGATTCTCTCCCTCTCTCTCCTCTAACAAACTGCCCCTGATTCTCTCCCACTCTCTCCTCTAACAAACTGTCCCCTAGCTTATTCCTTTTCTACCCCTCTTTTCTTTCTACAGGAATACACTAACAATTCCCTTGAGCCTTTGTTCATCTCATGAGCTAGAGGCTCCAAAGGCCCATTGAGAGTTTGGTTCCTATCGGAGCCTGACTCGGCATCAAAGTCAATTAGGCTTGAAACTTTTTATCGTTTATTTTTGTACCATGCAGATGAACATATTGGAAGATATTACATCGGAATAGGGATGGCAATTCCTTTTGTTTGACACATCAAATTAGGTTGGGTTAAGTCAAGGTAAATTACTTTCAAAAATTTCTAGACATGTACATGTATGGACATTACATATTTCCACTCGATAGCAACACTCTTCTGTTTTCAAAATTGTCATAGTTTTAACTTAGGTGTTGAGCTTTCAATTATAGTTAAAAAATATACCACTGATTGATAATCGGGACTAAGTTAGACAAACTATAATTGAAAGTTCAACACCTTGTTGGGGAAATTTGAGGGGAGTAAACACCGGTGGACTACGAGCCACCACATAAAGGAACTTGACACCACACTTTAACCCAAAACCTTAAGGCTCAAGTTTATGGGTCTTCTCTGTGGAAGCAATGTCTTCCAAGATTATTTTTGATGATGCCAAAGAATCAAGAGTTAAGAAAATTCCAAAGATTCAAGAATCAAGTTTTAAGAATCAAGATTCAAGAATCAAGTTTCAAGAATCAAGAATCAAGAACAATCAAGATCAAGATTCAAGAATCAAGAGAAGACTCAATCAAGATAAGTACTAAAAAAGTTTTTCAAAATATTGAGTAGCACAAGAAGTTTTCACAAAATCATTACCAAAGAGTTTTACTTTCTGGTAATCGATTACCAGAAGGTAGTAATCGATTACCAATAGCCAACATTATTTTTCAAAATTGATTTACAAAGCTGTAATCGATTACCATGAGTATGTAATCAATTACCAATGTTTTAAAATGTTAGATTTCAAATTTTAAGAGTCACAACTTGTGGTTAAACATTTTTAAATCATTTTAAATTTGTGCAATCGATTACACAATACTTGTAATCGATTACCAGAGTTTCTAAATGTTTTGATTTTCAAAATTTAAACATGAAGAGTCACATCTGTTGATGTGTAATCAATTACACCTTAATGGTAATCGATTACTAGTGATTGATTTCGAAAAAGAATTTTTCAAAAGTCACAATTCTTAAAGTGACTTGTTTCTGAAGAATTTTTCAAAAGTCACAACTTTCTAAGTGACTAGTTTTCAAAAGAGTCACAATTTTTAAAAGGTGACTAGTTTTAAAGAAATTACCAAGAGTCACAAACTTTAACTTGAGACATCAAGAGATTATAAATATGTGACCATGACATGAATTTGATAACAATCTTTCAACAAGTTTCATAACAAGTTTTTTTTACAGAACTTTCTGATTCATTTCTCAACTTCTTTTTTAAGAGTTTTTGTTCAATACTTTGTTCAAAAACATGTGCTATTCTTTTTCTTCATTCACTTCTCCCTTTGTCAAAAGAATAGAAGGACTAACCACCTGAATTCTTTTGTGTCTCTTTTCTCCCTTTGCCAAAAGAATAGAAGGACTAACCACCTGAATTCTTTTGTGTCTCCCTTCTCTCTTCCCAAAGATTCAAAGGACTAACCGCCTGAGAATTCTTTTGATTCTTCCCTTCCCCTTAAACAAAAGATTTCAAAGGACTAACCGCCTGAGATATCTTTTGTTTCCCTTTTACAAAGATTCAAAGGACTAACCACCTGAGAATCCTTTGTCCCAACACATTGGAGGGTACATCCTTTGTGGTACAAGCAGAGGGTACATCTACTTGGGGATTGTTATATTGAGAACAAGAGAGGGTACATCTCTTGTGGATCAGTTCAAGTGGAGGGTACATCCACTTGGTTATTCAAAGAGAACAAGGGAGGGTACATCCCTTGTGGATCTTTGGCTTGTAATGGATTTTACAAGGTTGAAAGAAATCTCAAGAATCATTGGTTGCTTGGGGACTAGATGTAGGCACGGGTTGTTTCCGAACCAGTATAAATCCTGTGTTTTTCTTCTTCTTCCCTACACTCTTTAATTTTTGTTGTGTACTTTTAATTGCCGCTTTTAATTTTGGTTAAGTTTATGTTTCTGTTCTTTACCTTCTTAACTTAGTAGTAAAAGCCTAGTTGAATCTAGTAACATTAAGAAGGATAAATTTTTAATTAGTCAAGACATATTAATAATTAATTTAGCCCCCCTTCTTAATTATTCCGAGGCCACTTGATTCAACATTCTCCTCACTTATATGGTGCTTAACTTTTTCACTTCTACTCGATGTGGGACTTCACCTCACACTTGTACTCCAACAATCTCCCCCCTCAAGTGTGAGTCTCTTCAACATCGTAGCCTCCCCCTCGAGCGGATGTCATTATCATCCATGAGTATAGCCATTAGAGCCCACATGCTCTAGCTACTTGCAGTACTTGCACTGCTGCTCCATCTGCGGGACACGCTGTCGAGACTCACCGCTAAGAAGACTTTCGTTATAAGGGATCCCCAAGGTTAAGATCCATCGCCATCATCTTACTCGTCTGAGCCGGTTACCAAGTTGAACCATCGGCTCTAATACCAGTTGTTGGGGAAATTCGAGGGGGATAATCACCAATGTCAGACATATTCTTGCCTTAAAGAGAAATTTAATATCTATAGGGCAGTTGGATGATGAGGGGCATTACACCACTTTTGGAGATGGAGCTTGGAAGGTAAAAAAAGGCAATCTCGTTGTGGCTCGTGGAAAGAAGTCAGAATCTCTTTACATGATTGCAGATGAGGATATAGTAGTAGTTACTGAGGCTGTCAATAATTCAACCCTATGGCATCAAAGACTTGGACACATGAGTGAAAAAGGAATGAAGCTTATGGCAGCAAAGGGTAAGCTATCAAGCCTGAAGCATGTTGATGTTGGTGTTTGTGAAAACTATATCTTTGGAAAGCAGAAAAAGGTTAGCTTCTCAAGGGCAGGGAAGACGCCTAAAGTTGAAAAGCTATAATTGGTGCACACAGATGTTTGGGGGCCAGCCTCAGTGAAATCTGTTGGAAACTCACGCTATTATGTCACCTTTATCGACGAATCTACTAGAAAGGTATGGGTTTATTTTCTTAAAAATAAATCTGATGTGTTTTTTGTGTTTAAAAGGTGGAAAATAGAAGTTGAAAATCAGACAGTTCTAAAGGTTAAAAGTATGAAATCTGACAATGGCAGGGAGTATGATAGTCAAGAGTTTAAGGACTTCTATTCAGAACATGGGATCAGAATAATTAAGACAATACTAGGAACACTTGAGCAAAACGGTGTTGCAGAAAGGATGAATAGAACCTTGAACGAGAGAGCGAGGTGTATGCGGATCCAATCTGGCTTGCCTAAAGCATTTTGGGCAGAAGTAATAAACACAACAACATATCTCATCAATAGAGGACCATCAGTTCCTTTGAATTATCAGCTTCCCGAAGAAGTATGGTCTGGAAAGGAGGTAAAACTTTCATATTTGAGAATTTTTTGTTGTGTTTCATATATACTGCTAGACTCTAATAGTAGAGATAAATTGGATCCGAAGGCAAAAAAGTGTTATTTTATTGGTTATGGATCTGACATGTATGGCTACAGGTTTTGGGATGACCAAAACAAGAAAGTTATCAGAAGCAGGAATGTCACTTTTAATGAGAACTTATTTTATAAGGACAAATTTTATGCAGAATCTACATGTGCAGGTAAACTGTCAGAAATTTCTAAGAAAACAACACTTGAAGAAATTTCAGAAAGTGATGTAGCCAATAGAAACCAAAGTACAAGCGTAGAGGTTGAGTCAGAACCAAAACCATCAACTCCTCTAAGAAAATCTAGCAGAATTTTAGTACCATCAGATAGGTATTCCTCTTCATTGCATTATTTGTTGTTAACTGATGTTGGCGAGCTAGAATGTTTTAGTGAGGCTATGCAGGGGAATGACTCTATTGAGTGGGAGCTAGCAATGAAAGATGAGATGACATCCCTTTAGAAGAATAAGACGTGGTCTTTAATTAAATTGCAAGAAGGAAAGAAAGTTTTACAAAATAAGTGGGTCTATAGGCTAAAGGAAGAATCTGATGGTAAAAGAAGATACAAGATGAGACTTGTGGTGAAAGGGTTTTAGCAGAAACAAAGAATTGATTTCACAGAGATCTTCTCTCCAGTTGTAAAGATGACTACCATCGTGGTGAAAGGGTTTCAGCAGAAACAAGGAATTGATTTCACAGAGATCTTCTCTCCAGTTGTAAAGATGACTACCATTAGAGTTATTCTGAGTATTAGATGTTAAAACTGCATTCTTGCATGGGGATTTAGAGGAAGACATTTATATGACCCAACCAGAAGGTTTTGAAGTGCCAGGCAAGGAGAATCTTGTGTGCAAGTTTCATAAAAGTTTATATGGCTTGAAACAAGCACCGAGGTAGTGGTACAAGAAGTTTAATGAGTTGATGAACCACTCAGGAATCTAGTATGGCAGAAATTAATAGGTTGAAGCAGGAGTTGGATGTTACATGGGACAGCCGTGGACGTAGGTACACACATTGTGTGCCGAACCAAGTTAAAACTTTGTGTCTTCTCTCTCTTCTCCTTATTGCTCTATACTAACATCTGATAGATTTACATTGGTGGATCATGAACCACCACATAAGAGAATTTGATAGCACTTTAAGCCTAAACCTTAAGGCTCAGGTTTATGAGTCTTCTCCTTACGATGTGTGACTTCATCTCATACTTGTACTCCAACACACCTAAATTAGTGTATCAAGTTGGACCAATTAGTTTAATGGGGAATTGGATAGGTTATTAATCCGAATAACTAAAAAAAATCATAGAAGTAAAATAAATTAAGAAATGACCATAATCGGTTCAAGTGTTGCGGTGAATTCCCCAAGTAACAAATGTGAGTAACATGGCGCCATCGCTAAACAAGTTTCACGAGTGATTGATCTTTCTTGGTCTCTTTTATAAACTTATTATCAAAATCAGACTGTTGTAAAATATATTACCGGTATAGGTCTATTTTGACTAAATACTAGGTTAAATTAAAAATTTGAGGAGGTAGCATGTCGGGTCAACTCCACGGACGAAACAACTATTTGTAATAGTTATTTCACCCTAAGCATGCATATTACTGGAGTTTCAGTAACCAAGGGATTTGTTTTAATCGTTAGTATAGAAATAACAAATGCTATTTGCTGGTTCAAGCATTTGCTATTTCTAGTACTTAAAAGAACCAACAATTCCAAATTACTGTTTGCTTTTTTTCCCGTCAAGTGAAATAGCAATTACAAATTGCTGGTTCATAATGCATACGACCAGCGTTGAGATTCATACTTTTAGGCGTAGGAAGTGTTGATGGATTAACTGAATTAACTTGTTTTGGATTTAAATAAACTTATAAAGAAAGTAATTTGAGGAAAGCTCTTGCATAAAGAATGATATATTTATATAAAAAACAAATAAGCTTTTTTGCCCATAAAATATATTGAATTAGTTTATTTTAAATATATTATTAACATAAGTATGACTTTAATTTTAATGGTATTTAACGTATTTCCTATATTAAAAAAATGTCTTATATTTGCCTTTGAAAAAACCCCTTATACTTAATATTAGGATGTACGTTTAAATAGGCTACTTGCCTTAAAACAAAAAGATATCTATATTTCAATAAAAAAAATTAAGGAGGTAGAACATATTTAAAATTGTAAAATTTAAAAATATTAACAATTTCATAAAAATCATGTTATAGGAGACTATTTAAAATTTGATAAAACTGAACTATAAAATAATTTTAGTTAAATCTTAAAAATATTTAGAAAATGAATTGACGTGCTTAATTCAACTTATTTTTTTTAAAAGAAATATCCTGTGTATCTTTATTAATTGCCGAATGTCTATTTGTTTTTATTATAATAGTCCTTGAGGGTAGAATAATCGGATTCCAAAATAATCACGTTTGATTAGAGCTTTGGATTCTTAAAATAAATTGTGGTAAATAAAATTAATTTGGAAAGAAGTAAAGATTTTAATCTTTTCTAACATAAAACGTTGATTCTAAGTTTGAATTCCAAGGCGAGATGATACAATAATTTCATTTTGCTGCTTCTGTCACATGCAACTACGTGTCAACATATATGGAACCAGCAACTACGTCTAGTTGTTCCCAACGCTGTTTCACGTGCAGGGTTCTGTTTATGCATGAACCAACAAATTTTGTCTGCTATATCTTTATACTACTCGACTAGCTACCTGTTTTTTATGTTTCATATTCGCATCAGTTTCTTATGTCATCATGGTGTCTAACAAATGCAACTTTATTGACGAAATTGGTACCGTTTTGAAAACGCGAAATGGAATAACTGGTTTACGTGGATGCCACATCATCTTCATTTTTCTAACAAAAAAATCACGTGTAAACAAAACAACTAATCAAAATTGGTGGTTCACCTGTTTCTTTATCAAAAACATACCTATACCCATAATATGAAACAAATTTATTTTGATAATAAGTTTATAAAAGAGACCCAAAAGGAAGAATGACTCCAAGTAGAGGAAACATATAAAATTTGAAACTTGGATTAAAGGAGAAATTGAAAAAAAAATTGAATTTTTATTTTTAAAAGTTAATTTTCTCTTTCTTAAATAAATCGTTTTTCATAATTTGTAATTTCTCTTTTCTCTCTTCTCTTTCTTCCATCCTAAACATTTCCAAGTAGAGGAAACATACAAAATTTGAAACTTGGATTAAAGGAGAAATTGAAAAAAAAATTGAATTTTTATTTTTAAAAGTTAATTTTCTCTTTCTTAAATAAATCGTTTTTCATAATTTGTAATTTCTCTTTTCTCTTTCTTCCATCCTAAACATTCCATAAATATAAGTACAAAAAAATTTCATGAATCCTCTTTGGTATTGATATATTGCTAATATAGGTGAAAAAGCTCAAATAGAACCACTGATTCCAACTTGTCCAAGCAAGCCACAAAAACGGATCATGGTAAAAACGTGGTGGGAAATGCTATTGCCATTACCAACTTAAGTAAGTTTCCTCTTTTTTCCACTCACCATATCCTTGCACCCTTCAAACTTCCCTTCATCAAAATCCCATGCCACCCCATCTCTATCCTCCAACACTGCCACGCGACCCCCAACCCAACCCCCCCCAAACCAGATCCAAAACCATCATACCCACCTTCCCCTACGACTTCGCAACCCGCACCTAGTCTAGATCCAAAGTAGATCTAAGTCGCACCCGCACCCCGTTGCATCACGCCACCAGCATAGATCCAGAAATGTTGTGCCACACCAACATTGTCCTCCCTGTCGAGATCCGTGCCACCCCTTCAAGATCTTAATGTTTGTGTTGTTGTCCATTGTTGTGTTGTCATCTGCAGGTGTAAGGGAAAAGGAATGGGAAGGGAAGAGTCTAGGATTTTTGGCCAAAACAGAATTACATATCCGTTTTGTAAAAAAATAAAAAAAAACAATAGAAATATGATTCCATTTGTTACATAGTATAACAACATAATAGTATTTCCATTGTGCGCACGGGGTAAAAAAATTAATGCTACGGAAAGGATTCTCTTGTACACTATCACACCCTAATTTCGTTCAGGGACTATCATTCATGGATTTGTGAATCATGAAGGTTTTGATGATGCTAGAAAGAATTTACTTGATAATGGTTGTTATCATCAAAAAGGGGGAGAATGTAAATGTATGAATACAAGTTTTGATGATGCCAAAGTATAATCAAACAAGATTGCTTCAAGAAACATTCAAGGTTAAGCAAATAGAGGTTGCTTCAAGATTAATTCAAGGTCAAGCAAACAAGATTAAGAAAAAGATAAGGCCTCAGTTTATTTGTTAAAAGAATCTCACTGGTTGATCAATTTTGGCCTCAAGAAAATTATTTTCATCAACTCAAGGCACTGGTAATCGATTACCAGGCGTTGTAATCGATTACCAGAAACAGATTGCAAATGGACTTTTCAGAAAGGGTTTTGAAATTTGAATTTTGAATCTTGTAATCGATTACCGGGTGTTTGTAATTCATTACTAGTAACGAACCTTCAGAAAACACTTTGAAAAGTCATGACCCTTCAAAATATTATTGTGTAATCGATTACCAGAATCCTATAATCAATTACTAGTGAGAAAATTTCAGAAAAACTTTTTGAAAAGACACATCTCTTCAAACCATTTTGAAAAGGCACAATGGGTGATGTAAGCTCCATTGGAGCTTGTAGGCCTAGGATCTTCTTCATCAATGGATTCCTTTGCTTCTTGGAAGATGAATGGCAGCGGAATGGAGAAGGAAGAGAGAGATGAGACACCACTTCAAGGAGAAGATGAGTCTAGAAGAAGCTCATCACCATAGGAGGCCATGGATAAGAGCTTGGAGGAAGAAGGAGATGAATGAAGGGAGAGGAAGAGAGGAGCACGAAATTTCGTGCTCTAAAAGAGCTCTGAAATTTGAAGTTTAATATTCAAATGATCAAAGTTTAAAAAAATGCACACACATGACCCCTATTTATAGCCTAAGTGTCACACACAATTGGAGGGAAATTTGAATTTCAATTCAAATTTCACTTGAATTTGAAATTGAATTTGTGGAGCCAAAATTTCACAAATTATGATTAGTGAATTTTAGTTATGGTTCAGCCCACTAATCCAATATCAATTCCAAGATTTTCCACTAAGTGTGCTTAGGTGTCATGAGGCATGTAAAGCATGAAGGACATGCACAAAGTGTGACTATATGATGTGACAATGGGGTGTAGTAAGCAAATGCTCACCTCCCCCTCTAAAATTTAATTGGATTGGGCTTCTCCCAATTCAATTAAATTTATTTCTAACCACGCACATCAAATATTCACTTAATGCATGTGAAATTACAAAACTACCCCCAATACAAAAAACTAGTCTAGGTGCCCTAAAATACAAGGGCTGAAAAATCCTACATTTCTAGGGTACCTTACCTATATTATGGAGCCCTAAATACAAGGCCCAAAAATAATGAAACCTTAATCTAATATGTACAAAGATAAGCGGGCTCATACTTAGCCCATGGGCCCGAAATCTACCCTAAGGCTCATGAGAACCCTAGGGCCTTCTCTTGCATCTTTGGCCCAATTTTCTTGGGAGTCTTCTATCCAATGCCCTTGGGGGGGGGTAGGATTGCATCAATGGGCCTATATATATGTGTGTTTGACTTCAAAAAGAAAAAAAAAGAGAGAGAGATGTTCTAAGAGAACTTAATTGTCAAATCTTCTCTAAACAACTATTGGCCAAACACTTGCAAATCTATTGAAAGTTCTTCTAAGAACTTCAACTTGTATCATCTACTCTAAAGGAAAGAAATCTTTCTGTTCAGCTCATAAACTTAGTTGTAATCAAGAGACTGGTTGTCTCTTGGATTGTGAGAATATTGAACACAAGGGTGAGGGATCTCAAGGTGTGTTCAAAGTTTGTAAAGGATTTACAGAGATAGTGGAAAATCTCAAGTGGGTTGTTTGAGGACTGGATGTAGGCACGGGAAGTGGCCGAACCAGCATAAAACGAGTTTGCAATTCTCTCTTCTCTTATCTCAGTTATTTTATTGCAATTTAGTGTGTCTTGCTTAGTTAAAAGAACATTATTAAATTGATTGCTTCTTCTTCTACATTTTGAGCCTATCATATATTATTTAAAAGAGGGGATTAAAAAACTTGTTAGTCATAAATTTGTAAGACTTAATTTTCCCCCTCTTAAGTTATTGAGGCCACATGAGACCTTCAGTGTTAAGAGAAATTGGAGAGAAATCAAAGAGAAGAAGAAGAAAAAAGAGAAAAATGAGGCTGAGGCACTACCGAATTGCAATCATAATCGACTTCTACATCGTTCTTCATTCGGTGTTCTTCGTTCGTCATCCTGTTAGTATTTATTTTAAGGATTTGGATACGGTCTATACACTCTTAGGAATCCTCTTTGTTGCTTTGTGCATCTTCATCTCATTCTTCTATCATCAGTAATCTCATTTTCTTCTTGTAAAATAAATTTCAATCGATCATTTGCGCTGTAAATCATCTTTTTAAAGAGATTGAAAGTTAATGAACAAAACCAAGATAAAATCAACATATAACTGATTTTTTTTCTCCATCAAAGTAAATTGAGATCGTTCAAGGTCCAACACCTTAACGACCTTTTTGTTCTTGTTAGTTAAAATGAATCTTTCAAAAGCCTAAAATCAACTCAACACATAAAGAACTACGTAGGTCTGAATTTCTCATCGCACCTGAGGATACGTAGGAGCAAGGGCAACACCCTTGTCGACCCCAAAAAATAAAGAAACATAAAAAGGGAAAATAAATAATATTGAAGTCACATTTTTCACACTCGATTAAAGACTGTCGTCCCTTGTGATGGACGCGTGGGGTGCTAATACCTTCCCCGCGCGTAAACAACTCCCAAACCCTTTTCTTTGAAATCCGCAAACCTCTTTTTGATTTTTCTAATGTTTTCCTCAAATAAATGTTGGTGGTGACTCCCGCACGTTCTCCTTTTTGGAAGACACACTTTTTTATCTTGCCTCACCCTCTCGCCGAAGGGTAGTTGCGACAATTGACGACTCCACTGGGGACTTTTTGTTAGAGATTTAAGCCATTTAATCATTGTGCAATGTTTATCGTCACCTTTTCTTTATTTAGTTTCCCTTTTCTCTTTTATGTTCTTGTTTTGTCCATACTTATATAACTCTTTTTCTATGCTTTTGTGTTTGGTGTGTGGCTGTCTGTGGAAGCAATGACTTCCAAGATTATTTTGATGATGCCAAAGAATCAAGAGTTAAGCAATTTCCAAAGAATCAAGCTTCAAGAATCAAGTCTCAAAGAATCAAGATTCAAGAACAATTAAGTTTCAAGATTCAAGAACAATCAAGATCAAGATTCAAGACTCAAGAATCAAGATTCAAGAGAAGTTGATTTCAAGATTCAAGACTCAAGAATCAAGAGAAGTTGATTTCAAGATTCAAGAGAAGAAATCGAGAAGCAACACTCAAGACTTCACAAGGGAAGTATTTTTCAAAAATCCAAAAATATCAAAATTTTGTTTTACAAAAGAATTTTCTAAAAAATTTTCTAAGTTACCAGAGTATTTACTCTCTGGTAATCGATTACCAGTTTCATGTAATCGATTACCAGTGACCAAATTTGATTTCAAAATGTTTTTAACTGATTTGTAACATTCCAAAATATTTTTCAAATGGTGTAATCGATTACACTATATTGGTAATCGATTACCAGTGTATCTGAACATTGGAATTCAAATCCGATTGTGAAGAGTCACAACTTATCATAAAATGCATTATGCAATAGATTACATGATTATGGTAATCGATTACCAGTGATAAATTTTGAATAAAAGGTCAAAAGTTGTAACTCTTGACATGATTTTCTCAAGGTTATAACTCTTCCAATGGTTTTCTTGACCAGACATGAAGAGTTTATAAAAGTAAGACCTTGACTTGCATTCAAAAGAACTTTTACAACTCTTTAACAATTTTTGAGAACTTCTAAGAATTCCTTTCTACCCATCTCTCTTCTTGTTCTTCCTTTACCAAAAATATTTATAAGTTTTGTTTTTCCAAACCTTGTTTTTCTACAAGTGAAAATTCTACAGAAAACAAACGTGTGCTATCTTTTCTTCTCTTCTCCTTTTGCTAAAAGAATAGAAGGACTAACCGCCTGAATTCTTTTGTGTCTCCCTTCTCCCTTTCCAAGAGAATTCAAAGGACTAACCGCCTGAGAATTATTTTGATTCTTCCCTTCCCCTTTAACAAAAGATTTCAAAGGACTAACCGCCTGAGAATCCTTTGTCTTAACACATTGGAGGGTACATCCTTTATGGCACAAGTAGAGGGTACATCTACTTGAGTTGTTATACTGAGAACAAGAGAGGGTAAATCTCTTGTGGATCAATTCAAGTGGAGGGTACATCCACTTGGTTTTTCAAAGAGAACAAGGGAGGGTACATCCCTTGTGGATCTTTGGCTTGTAAAGGATTTTACAAGGTTGAAAGAAATCTCAAGAACCGTTGGTTGCTTGGGGACTAGATGTAGGCACGGGTTGTTGCCGAACCAGTATAAAATTCTTGTGTTTGTCTTCTTCTTCCCTACACTTTTTAATTTCCGCTGTGTACTTTTACTTGCTACTTTTACTTTTGGTTCAGTTTCTGTTTCTGTTCTTTACTTTCTTAACTTAGTAGTAAAAGCCTAGTTGAATCTAGTAACATTAAGAAGGATAAATTTTTAATTAGTCAAGACACGTTAATAATTAATTCAACCCCCCTTCTTAATTATTCCGAGGACAAGTGGTATCAGAGCAGGTTTCTTGAGAAAAGTTTCACAACTTCCAGATTCATGGCCTCCTCAAATTTTCTGTTTCCGGAAGGAAACTACATCCATAGGATACCTATCTTTAATTGTGAGGGTTACCACTATTGGAAAACCCGTATGCAAATTTTCATTCAAGCCATAGGCTACAACATTTGTGAAGCAATAGAGTTAGGACCTTTCATCCCTACCATAGTAAATGAAAGTACTAGTGAAACCAATGTGAGTGCTTTAGAAAAACCTAGAGATCAATGGTCTGAGGAAGATAGGAGAAAAATTCAATACAATCTTAAAGCAAAAAATATCATCACTTCTGCCCTAGGAATAGATGAATATTTTAGAGTGTAAAATTGTTCAAATGCCAAGGAGATGTGGGATACACTACAACTTACTCATGAAGGCACCACTGATGTGAAAAGATCTAGAGTCAACACCCTTACACATGAATATGAATTATTTAGGATGAACCCGAATGAGAACATCCAAAGTATGCATAAAAGATTCACACACATAGTCAATCATCTTGCCTCCTTAGGAAAAACCTTCCCTAATGAAGATTTAATTAATAAAGTTTTAAGATGCTTAAGTAGGGAATGGCAGCCCAAGGTAACTGCCATTTCTGAAAGTAAAGATCTTTGCTCTATGTCTCTTGCCACTTTGTTTAGCAAATTGCAGGAACATGAAATAGAACTTCAACGTCTCAACCAAAATAAAGAGACCGACAAAAGGAAAAGAAGCATAGCACTCAAAGCCTCCTCTTTAATGTAAGAAGAAGAAGAAGAATCTGATGAAGAAGAGGACTTCTCACTCTTTGTGAAGAAGTTTCATAAATTCGTCAAAAATAGAAGAATGGAGAGAAGCCATAACTTCAACAATGGGAAGAGATCTCAAGAAGTTTATCCTACACTTAAATGTTATAAGTGTAATCAACCCGGTCACATAAAGGCAAACTGCCCCTCAAATGAGTCATGGCACGAGAAGAATGAGAAGAAAAGCTATAAAGAAAGAAGATCCAAGAAGGCATATATTGCTTGGGATGATAATGACTCATCCGATGGTTCAGAGAAGGAGATCAACCTTCTATCCAAGGACTATGAAAGTGATGAGAACATCTCTCAAGAAGTTTAAGTAAGAAAAACAAAAGGCTAACTTCCATCTTTAAAGATCTAGGCACTTAAATCATGAAAAAGGTAACATCAAAACCATTAACTTTTAAATTAAGTTGATTGAAATTTTTTCTTTCATTTAACTTGTTTATATGATGACTAACAAAATTTTATTTGTTTGTCTTGTTTGATTGCTATAATGAGTTTGTGCTAATATGTTTGATTGAGTTATTTTTTCTTTTCTCAAAACATAAAGTCTATTCTTTTGAAAACATTAAGTGTCAATAGTATACTGAGATACTCAGAGTAGTTCAAGCATAAGCCCAGCTTGTTGAGCTAAGCGCCACTTAGGTTCTATTTCTTTTCCTTTGTAATAAGGCTAAGTGCGCCTATGCGCTAAGCCAGAGTGTCTTTTTGTTGAGGCTGAGCTAAGCGCCAACTCCAGTCCTCTACTGTTTCTAAAATTGTAGACTCAGGCTAAGCGCAATTGTGCGCTAAGCCTATTCTGCAGAAAAAAATATTTTTTGTGTCTTCGAGCTAAGCGCCAGCTTGCTGCGCTTAGCGCTTGAGTTAATTTCATAAGGCACACTAAGCTCAGCATGTTGCGCTAAGCGCCTAGCTCTATTTTCAGTTTTAATTTTTCTGTTTTCTTGAGAATAAACTTGTACTAATCTCTTGTGTTTTGTCTTATATTTTGCAGATGACTTCTAGGAAAAGAAAGGAACCCTCTACACCTACCCAAGCCAGATTTGATAGATCCATATTCACTTCTCAAGAGGCTTGGGAGAGATACACTGACATTGTGGTGCCTCGTAAGCTTTTATTAGAGAGGAATGTGGTAGATTACTATTTAGAGTTTGATAAGTTCAAGGAGGAACTCGAGAGACGCCATTGGGATGAGGAGTTGACTGACTTTGTGGACGACAATATTGATGTTTCCATTGTAAAATAATTCTATGCAAACCTCTATGACCCCGAGGGGATTTGAGCTTAACGCTGATGGGCAACCTTTGAAGATTCTGAGGAAGAACATGACCACTCTTGCTCAGATTTGGAGCGTTCTTTCCTTTTCTAACCTCATTCCCACTTCTCACACTTCTAATGTCACCCTAGACAGAGCCAAACTCATTTATGGCATCATCATGAAGATGGATATGAATATGGGTTACCTCATCTCCCACCAGATCTCCCTCATAGCACAGCATGACACATCCAGACTAGGATTCCCTGCCTTGATCACAACTTTATGTAAGGCTAGGGGAATCCAGTCAGATTCAAGATCCCTGGAGAGCCTGAGTCTTGCCATTAATTTGGCATATATTAAGAATAACTGTTGGAATCTTGATGATCCAACAGTAACTTTCAGAGGACCCAGCAAGGCTAGGGGTAAGAGATCTGAGGCCCCTTCCACTTTAGCACCAGAGACACCAACTCCTTCTTCTTTCATAGCTCCATTACCACCCACTCATATTCCAGTTATTCCTCCTACACCCACACAGATACCACTTCCAGCTCCTTTATCTGCAGGTCCATCAGATTTTATTTTTACACCACAGATGCTGCACTCCATGCTCCATAGCATCCACAGGGGACAATTCATTATCATGCAGAGCCTTCAGGGCTTAGGCTTGCCCTCCATTATGAGCATGGAAGAGTTTGATGCTCAAGTGGCCTGGCCAAGAGACCAACCCTCTTCTTCTAGAGGGGGTGGAGCATCTGCAGCCCAGTAGCCTGATATTGAGGAGCCACCAGCACCAGCACCAGCAGTAGCAGAGGAGGAGACTACTCCTGAGGAGACCCATCCATCTACACCAATTACGAAGCCAGAGCAGCCTATCTAGGATTCATCAGCAACTCCAACACTGGATTTGAATGAAGACCAGCCACAAGAGGAGTAGGACGTTTAAATTTTTGCACTCTAAACACTTTAGTTTATTTTCAATTATTTTATGATTTTTGTCATTTAAATTTCAGCTTTTATGTGTTAGTTCTTTAAATTTCAGCATTTAAATTCAGTAGTGTAGTTGTTTGTTTGCTTGTACAAAAAGTTGGATTGAATAGTGAATTGGTTGAACTTTGTATGCAGTGGCTTGTTTGGTATAAAATGAGTGTTTAAAAATTATTTAATTGAGAAAATGTATAAATTGAATGGATTGGGATGATTAGATGATTGTTTTGATCAAGTTTGCAGTCATTAGAAGAGAATGAGCATGTGATTGGAAGTATGTATGAAAATGTTAGTTGGTTGTCAGATTGATTGTGAAGGAATGCATTAACTGATGCAAGCTCCATTGGAGCTTGTAGGCCTAGGATCTTCTTCATCAATGGATTCCTTTGCTTCTTGGAAGATAAATGGCAGCGGAATGGAGAAGGAAGAGAGAGAGGAGACGCCACTTCAAGGAGAAGATGAGTCTAGAAGAAGCTCACCACCATAGGAGGCCATGGATAAGAGCTTGGAGGAAGAAGGAGATGAATGAAGGGAGAGGGAGAGAAGAGCACGAAATTTTGTGCTCAAAAGGAGCTCTGAAATCTGAAGTTAATATTCAAATGATCAAAGTTGAAAAAAATGCACACACATGACCTCTATTTATAGCCTAAGTGTCACACAAAATTGGAGGGAAATTCAAATTTCACTTGAATTTGAAATTGAATTTGTGGAGCCAAACTTTGGAGCCAAAATTTCACTAATTATGATTAGTGAATTTTAGTTATGGTTCAGCCCACTAATCCAAGATCAATTCCAAGATTCTCCACTAAGTGTGCTTAGGTGTCATGAGGCATGAAAAGCATGAAGGACATGCACAAAGTGTGACTATATGATGTGGCAATGGGGTGTAGTAAGCAAATGCTCACCTCGCCCTCTAAAATTTAATTGGATTGGGCTTCTACCAATTCAATTAAATTTATTTCCAACCACACACATCAAATATCCACTTAGTGCATGCGAAATTACAAAACTACCCCTAATACAAAAACTAGTCTAGGTGCCCTAAAATACAAGGGCTGAAAAATCCTATATTTCTAGGGTACCCTACCTACATTATGGAGCCCTAAATACAAGGCCCAAAAATAATGAAACCTTAATCTAATATTTACAAAGATAAGCGGGCTCATACTTAGCCCATGGGCCCGAAATCTACCCTGAAATTCTGATACTGGGGACAGATGTCGTACCGGATGTCACGACATCACGCTTCAGAACATGTAGATTATATTTGGGAGTATGAACAGATTAAACAAGTAAATAACACAAGAGAATTGTTAACCCAGTTCGGTGCAACCTCACCTACATCTGGGGGCTACCAAGCCAGGGAGGAAATCCACTAAAATAGTGTTAGTTCAAGGTCTAACAGCCACTGTTTACAACCTTCTCACCTAACCACTACCCGTGCGACCTCTACCTAAGAGCCACTCTTAGATATGAGAACCCCTCTCACTCCCTCTCAATCACACTCCCGTGTTTACAATCAAATCAAAAACACACCAGAGATTGCTCTCTGAACAAAAGAGATCAACTCTATACACTAGAGATCAACTCTACACACAAGAGATCAACTCTACACACTTAGGTCCAACACTTGATGTTAGGGTACCATCAAGGTGGCTCACAAAACACTCAAGTCCCAAAACTCACAAAATAACTCTTCAATCCCGGACTTGGTACAGAACTCGTGCAGCCTTCATGTTTATATAGCTGTGTGCGTATCTGGGCTGCAACTCCTTGTGCTGGATGAGATCTATCATTTTCCTGAAAATCTGCACTTAAAGATCTAAAAGATACAGTTTGATCTTTTAGTTTTTATCTTTAATCTTTAATCCCTGAACGAACTCTTCTAGTTTGAAATTCGAACTTTAATTATCTTTTAATTCGTTCCTAAAGATAGATCATCTAATCTCTTGCTAACTGCACAATAATCTGTTAAAGATATAACAGATTTATATGTCCAGTATTTTCGGGCCAGATGTCCTGGACATCGTATCCGACATCGTGGATCCTGCAGCTTCAATGCTTTTAGCAACTCCAGTATTTTCGGGCAGGATGTCCTGGACATTGTATCCGACATTGTGGATCCTGCAGCTTCAATGCTTTTAGCAATTCCAGTATTTTCAGGCAGGATGTCCTGGACATTGTATCCGACATCGTGAATCCTGCAGCTTCAATTCTTCATTTGACATTTCATCTTGCCTTGTGCATTGTGCAGCCCGATCTTATTCTTTGACATAACGTTGGACATCATGTGCAGCAACTCCAGCTTTCCTTCATTGTCTAAGTGCTTATGTTTTAACAAAATCTTAGCCAATCTTTTAAAACTCAGTAGAGCTAAGCACTAACAATCTCCCCCTTTGGCAAATTTTGTCTAAAACATACTTAGACACTTCCTGAGCAGGTACGAGCAGTTATGCAAGTGGGATCAGCAACTTTCATTATCAGAGTAATCAAGCACAGCGGAATCTGTAGTTTAGACAAGTTGCAAGTCGTTTCCAGGATGTCAAGACATCTCACGTGACATCAGCTTTCTGTTCCTGCTCCCCCTGTCTCCATGCTTACTGCAGCATCTTCTATCAGCTACTAGTCTTTTCCAGGATGTCGAGACATCTCATGTGACATCAGCTTTTTGCTCCCCCTGTCTTCATGCTCTTACTGCAGCATCTTCTATCAGCTACTAGTCTTTTCCAGGATGTCGAGACATCTCATGTGACATCAGCTTTTTGCTCCCCCTGTCTTCATGCTCTTACTGCAACATCTTCTATCAGCTACTAGTAGCTTACATCAATCATCATCAGCAGCAGTCTCCCCCTCAAAATCATGAATCATGCATACATCGAATCCTACTTCTCAAAATCATACATCATGCATAATACTACTATTGCATACATATTAATACCATTACTCCCAAATCATGCATAACTATTACTCCCCCTTTTTAGACAGAATTTGACAAAAGTAGAATGCATGAGCTTAAGGTGCAAATATTACAGACCAATAGTAACCATTGTTCAAAGGGACATGCCCCTTTAGCTAATAAAAGTAAAAGCAAAAAACATAAAGGTCTGATGATCATGGGGTGGCTTCAGAATCATCATCATCATCTGAATCTGTATCCTCTGCTGCATCTTCCTCTGCCTCAGCTGCTTCTTCTTCTTCCTCAGCTGCTTCACCATCATCAATGCCACTTTCTGAGAGTCTTCTGATCATCCGTTCCAGCTCCATTTTCTTCTCTGTGTTGGCTTTGATGGTTGCTTCCAGCACCTTGCATGTGTCCTTGAGTTCAGCAATCAAGGCATCCTTGGACACAGCACCTGAAGCAGCAGCTTTCCCTGATGTCGAGACAATGTCTGGGACATGTGTCCCCTCAAACAGTTTGTAATGCAGGGATAGAGGAGATTCTCTCTTCATCACAGAGTCAGTGTAGTTTAAAATATTGGGATGTTGACTCAACATAATGCCACATAATACAGTTGGGAAGGCAATGGGTAATTTGACAGCAAATGATTCTGAATGCTTAACAGTTTGATCAAAAATATAGTTTCCAAAATTAAATTTGGACTTGGTTCCAACAGCATACAGAAATTTACCCAAACCTGTGGCAACAGTGGAAGTATGATTGGTGGGTACCCAGTTTGCAGCTCCAATCCTGTGCAGGATTGCATATTTCACACTTAGCTTCCCTGCAGACAGCTTCCCTTTCTTTGGCCAATGCTGGACTTGTTTGGCAGTGATTTCCTTGGCAATTTGATGCTCAGAGACAGTAATATCCACCACTCCATCTGTTGGTCTGCCCAGGTATTTGTTGATTACAGCAGGGGAGAATCTAACACACTTTCCTCTGACAAATACCTTTTGATACTCATCACTCTTTCTGTTTGTTATGTCTGAGGGAATGTTGACAATGAATTCCCTTACTAGACTTTCATAGCAATCTCCCAACTTGGTGACAGTCTTCAGCAGTCCAGCAGCCGTGATGAGGTCCATGATCTCCTTGCAATCCAAGGCAGCTCTTCCTAGTTCTCTTTCCAAGGCAAGTCTGCGTTGATACACGAATTTCCACCTTTCAACATTGCCAATGGAGTGGAAAGAGATGTTGTCCAATGGTGCATCAGGAACATTTCCAGGCACCTTTCTCCCAGATTTCTTGGCCCTCTTTGATGTCGAGACATCTAGTTCGACATCATCATCAGAATCGGATGAGGAAATTTCTTTCCTCTTCTTGGAGGGGATTGCAACTTTGCTCCTTCTGGATTTGGTAGGAGTGATTGGAGTGCTCTTCTTCTGGGCCATAGTTTTGATTCGTCCAGACCTCTTAATGGGGGTTTTCCCTTTTCTGCTTTGTAATCGTTCTGCAATGCCAGGTGCCAATTTGTTGGCGATGGGTTCCTCATCAGATTCTACCTCTTCTAGGTCAATGAGGTCACCTGGAGCAGGTTCTGGTGCCCGTGGTGCAGGACTCTCCTCTGCGGCTTGATCATCTTTCTCTGTTGATCTCTCTTTGCTGGAGGAAGAGAGGACTTCAGCATTTGGGGCGGAAGATGTTGGAACATCTTTCTCAACATCAGGCACAGAAGCATTTGGGGTGGAAGATGTTGGAGCATCTTCATCAGCATTAGGAACAGAGGCATTTTTTAGAATGTTACTCACAATACTGCGGATCTTCTTATCCATCTCTGTGTCCACTTCCCTAGGACTTGTTGCAAGGCTAGGGTTTTCAGAAATCTTCACACCCTGTTGTCGTTTGGGAACCAGTTTTTCAGGAACAGGGGCTTGACCAGGAATCATCTGTATGGGTTGGATATGGAATTCAGGTTGTTCCTGGATTGATGGCGCTTTGGTGGATGATGGAGATGATGGTACAGCGGGTGAACCAGGAGCTGAAGTTTCTTTTGGTGAGGTAGCCATGGAAATGCAGAGCCTTTGGAATGATTTCGTAAATTTCTGAGAGCTGTTGGGGAATGATGAAAACGAGAGTTCCACGAAAATATAAGTTTGAATGAGGAATGTAGAGGGACGTGTGAAGCAACGGTCGAATTTGTTTTGGCTTAGTAGTGAACGTGCTATTAATGTTAAGTGAGACGTTTGAGCACGTTCAGATAGCAGTAGCTGCTATAATTCCTCTAGCAGACAAATGCCCAGCTTGCCCCTCAGTTTTTCAAACTGATTTGCATTCAATGCCTTTGTGAAAATATCTGCTATTTGTTCCTCAGTGTCAACATGCTCCAGTGTGATAACTTTATCATCAACAAGCTCTCTGATATAGTGATGTCTAATGTCAATGTGCTTGGTTCTGCTGTGTTGCACAGGATTTTTAGAAATATTAATAGCACTCAAGTTGTCACAGTATAATGTCATGACATCTTGTTCGACATTGTACTCCTTGAGCATCTGCTTCATCCAAACTAGTTGTGAACAGCTGCTTCCTGCTGCAATATACTCTGCTTCTGCGGTAGATAGGGACACACAGTTCTGCTTCTTGCTGAACCATGAAATAAGGTTGGTTCCCAAATAGAAACATCCACCAGAAGTGCTTTTTCTGTCATCTACACTTCCAGCCCAATCAGCATCACAATACCCAACCAGCATTGAATCTGAACAATGACAGTACATAATCCCATAGTCACTGGTGCCATTTACATATTTCAGAATTCTCTTTACTTGAGTCAAGTGACTTATCTTAGGATTGGCTTGATATCTTGCACAAACACCTACTGCATAGGTGATGTCGGGTCTGCTAG
Organism: Glycine soja; assembly: GCF_004193775.1. NCBI lineage: Eukaryota > Viridiplantae > Streptophyta > Magnoliopsida > Fabales > Fabaceae > Glycine > Glycine soja. Next base: position 35,127,729 of record NC_041003.1, read on the forward strand.
CTGTTAAATATAGTAAGCTCCCAATCATGCTTCTGTACAGACTTTGATCAACACTGGTGCCAGCTTCATCTTTTGACAGCTTCAAGTGAGTAGGTGCAGGTGTTCTTTTATGGCTGGCATTCTCCATCCCAAACTTCTTGACAATGTTCTTTGCATACTTGCTTTGTGAGAGGAATATGGAGTCTTCCATCTGCTTCACTTGAAGTCCCAGAAAATAAGTCAGCTCTCCAACAAGACTCATCTCAAATTCAGATTGCATCTGTTGAACAAAATGTCGAAGCATCTCATTCGACATCCCTCCAAACACAATGTCATCAACATATATCTGTGCTATCATCAAGTTTTCAGCATCTTGCTTGACAAAGAGAGTCTTGTCAATTCCTCCCTTCCTATACCCTTGCTGAGTAAGGAACTCTGTTAGCCTTTCATACCAAGCTCTTGGAGCTTGCTTCAATCCATAGAGAGCCTTCTTGAGCCTGTATACATGATCTGGATGAGTTGGATCTACAAATCCCTTTGGCTGCTCCACGTAGGCTTCTTCATTCAGGTATCCATTCAGAAACGCGCTCTTCACATCCATTTGGTACAGCTTGAATTTGAGGATGCAAGCTACACCAAGTAACAATCTGATGGACTCAAGTCTAGCAACTGGGGCAAACGTTTCATCAAAGTCTACACCTTCAATCTGAGTGTAGCCTTGAGCAACAAGTCTGGCCTTGTTTCTGGTTATAACACCTTCTTCATTGGTTTTGTTCTTGAAGATCCACTTGGTGCCAATCACATTAGTTCCCTCGGGTCTCGGAACTAGCTCCCAGACTTCATTCCTTTTGAATTGCTCCAATTCTTCTTGCATAGCATTGATCCAGAACTCATCAGTCAGTGCCTCTTTCACATTCTTGGGCTCAATTTTGGAGACAAAACATGAGTTGGAGACAATCTCAATCTCCCTTGATCTTGTAGTGACTCCTCTGTTTGGATCTCCTATAATCAGCTCCTTGGGGTGCATCTTCTGGATTCTAATGGAAGGTCTCTTGTCAGGTTGGTTGAAGTTTGATTCATCTGTAGCAGAATCAGAGTTTTCTGCATTTTCTGCACTTTTAGCTGTATCTGCTACATTGTCTCCCGATGTTCTGACATCTTCTTCGACATCCTTCTTTCTTGCTGGAGTTAGATCATCAACAACCACATTGATGGATTCCATCACAGTTCTGGTTCTGGAATTGAATACTCTATATGCTCTGCTGTTTGTAGAGTATCCCAGGAATATTCCTGCATCACTCTTGGGATCCATCTTTCTCCTTTGCTCTCTATCTGCCAAAATGTAACATGGACTTCCAAAGATGTGGAAGTGCTTGACAGTTGGCTTCCTCCCTTTCCAGATTTCATACAGTGTGGTTGGAGTCCCTCTTCTCAGTGTGACTCTGTTGTGGATGTAGCATGCTGTGTTCATGGCTTCAGCCCAGAGATTATAGGGAAGTTCTTTGGCATGAAGCATGACCCTAGCAGCCTCTTGCAAAGTCCTGTTTTTCCTCTCAACTATGCCATTCTGTTGTGGTGTAATGGCTGCAGAGAACTCATGAGTGATGCCTTCAGATGTGCAGAATTCAGTAAACCTGCTGTTTTCAAACTCTCTGCCATGGTCACTCCTGATTCTCTTGATGACACAGTCTTTTTCTCTTTGAAGCCTTAGACTCAACTCCTTGAATACTTCAAAGGTGTCTGATTTTTCTCTGATAAAGTTGACCCAGGTAAATCTGGAGAAATCATCCACAACAACATAGGCATACCTCTTTCCTCCAAGGCTTTCAACTTGCATAGGCCCCATCAAGTCCATGTGAAGTAGTTCCAGCACCCTGGAAGTGGTCTAATGTTGAAGCTTCTGGTGGGACATCTTGACTTGCTTTCCAATCTGACATTCACCACAAATTCTGCCTTCTTCTATTTTCAGATTGGGAATGCCTCTAACAGCACCTTTGTCAATGATTTTCTTCATGCCTCTTAAGTGCAGATGTCCAAATCTTTGATGCCATATTCTGACTTCATCTTCTTTGGAGGATAGACATGTGGAGGAGTAACTGGTTTCTTGAGGTGTCCATAGGTAACAGTTGTCCTTTGATCTACTGCCCTTCATTAGAACTTCACTCTTCTCATTTGTCACCAAGCATTCTGACTTTGTGAAGTTTACATTGAATCCTTCATCACACAACTGACTGATGCTGATCAGGTTTGCAGTCAGTCCCTTCACCAGCAGTACTTTGTTCAGACTAGGAAGTCCATCATGAACTAGCTTTCCCATTCCAATGATCTTTCCTTTAGAGCCATCTCCAAATGTCACATAGCTAGTGGAGTAGGGCTCAATGTTCACCAGGAATTCTTTAACTCCTGTCATGTGTCTGGAACAGCCGCTATCTAGGTACCAATCTTCCTTAGCTGATGCTCTAAGTGAAGTATGAACAACAAGACTGACAATCTTGTGTTTTGGAACCCACATCATCTTCTTTCTGCTGTTGCTACTTTGAGTTCCATGATGTGGATGGCCATGTAGATGATAGCAAAAGGGCTTTATGTGACCATACTTGCCACAGTAGTGACACCTCCACTTCTTTCTTTTACTTCTTTTACTCTTTTTCTGCTGCGTTCCATGATGTCGAGACCGATGTTGTGACATCGTGGCTCCAGTGCTGTTTTTGGCAGGAACAAATTCTGTCATGGTTATTCTGCCAGCAGATTTAAACCCAAGTCCTCTCTGGTTTCCAACATTCTTCCCAAGCTGTAGCACTTCATCAAGCATATCTGAGCCTTTATTCAGCATCTTTATTGATTTTGTCATGTTTTCCAGTTTAGAGTTCAGAAAACCAACTTCTCCTTTAAGCTCAGAGATCTCCTCTTCATGTGCCTCCTTCTCAGCCTCCAGATCTGCAATGACCTTCTTCAGTTGTGCTTCTTGCTGAAGGATCTTCTCACTTTTGATGCATAGTTTTCTATAGGATATAGCAAGCTCATCAAAAGTGATTTCACTATCTGTATCACTTGAATCTTCAGCAGATTCAAATCTCCCAGTGAGTGCATTTACATCTCTGTCAGAATCACTTTCTTGTTCACTCTCTGTATCATCAGACCGACATACAGAAAGTCCTTTCCTCTGCTTCTTGAGATGAGTGGGACATTCAGCTATGATGTGTCCATAGCCTTCACACCCATGGCATTGAATTCCTTTGCTGTGACTGGGCTTTTCATCTGATCTTTTCTGGTATTTACTACCTTTCCTGATGTCGAAAGGGATGTTCTGGACATGTGGTTTCTGCCTCCTGTCCATTCTGTTCAGCACTTTGTTGAACTGCTTTCCAAGGAGCACAACTGCCTTAGTCAGACCTTCATCAGTATCCAGGTCATACTCATCTTCTTCTCCTTCATCATTGGACACGAACGCCAAGTTCTTGCTCTTCTTTTCAGCCCTATCCGAGAGTCCTAGCTCAAAGGTTTGAAGGGAACCAATGAGTTCATCTACTCTCATGTTGCAAATGTCTTGGGCCTCCTCTATTGCAGTGACTTTCATGTCAAATCTCTTAGGCAAAGATCTGAGGATCTTTCTCACCAGCTTTTCGTCTGTCATCTTTTCTCCCAAGGCAGTGCAAGCATTGGCAATTTCAAGTATGTTCATGTGGAAGTCATGAATACACTCTTCCTCCTTCATCTTCAGATTTTCGAATTTTGTAGCCAATAGTTGCAATCTGGACATCTTCACTTTGGAGGTTCCTTCATGAGTGGTTTTCAGGATCTCCCATGCATCCTTGGCCACTGTGCATGTGTTGATCAGTCTGAAGATATTCTTGTCAACTCCATTGAATAGAGCATTCAAAGCTTTGGAGTTTCCAAGTGCCAATTCGTCTTCTTCTTTAGTCCAGTCTTCTTCTGGCTTCAATTCATCAGTGGGCTTTCCTTCTGTGTCCAGCATCTTGGGATGTTCCCAGCCTTTGATGACAGCTTTCCAGGTTCTGCTATCCAGTGATTTGAGGAAGGCCACCATCCTTGCTTTCCAGTATTCATAGTTGGTTCCATCCAGAATAGGTGGTCTGTTCACTGGTCCTCCTTCTTTCTCCATGTTCATCAGAATTTATCTCCCTAGATCTCACTCAGTGATTTCGAGTGCCTGCTCTGATACCAATTGAAATTCTGATACTGGGGACAGATGTCGTACCGGATGTCACGACATCACGCTTCAGAACATGTAGATTATATTTGGGAGTATGAACAGATTAAACAAGTAAATAACACAAGAGAATTGTTAACCCAGTTCGGTGCAACCTCACCTACATCTGGGGGCTACCAAGCCAGGGAGGAAATCCACTAAAATAGTGTTAGTTCAAGGTCTAACAGCCACTGTTTACAACCTTCTCACCTAACCACTACCCGTGCGACCTCTACCTAAGAGCCACTCTTAGATATGAGAACCCCTCTCACTCCCTCTCAATCACACTCCCGTGTTTACAATCAAATCAAAAACACACCAGAGATTGCTCTCTGAACAAAAGAGATCAACTCTATACACTAGAGATCAACTCTACACACAAGAGATCAACTCTACACACTTAGGTCCAACACTTGATGTTAGGGTACCATCAAGGTGGCTCACAAAACACTCAAGTCCCAAAACTCACAAAATAACTCTTCAATCCCGGACTTGGTACAGAACTCGTGCAGCCTTCATGTTTATATAGCTGTGTGCGTATCTGGGCTGCAACTCCTTGTGCTGGATGAGATCTATCATTTTCCTAAAAATCTGCACTTAAAGATCTAAAAGATACAGTTTGATCTTTTAGTTTTTATCTTTAATCTTTAATCCCTGAACGAACTCTTCTAGTTTGAAATTCGAACTTTAATTATCTTTTAATTCGTTCCTAAAGATAGATCATCTAATCTCTTGCTAACTGCACAATAATCTGTTAAAGATATAACAGATTTATATGTCCAGTATTTTCGGGCCAGATGTCCTGGACATCGTATCCGACATCGTGGATCCTGCAGCTTCAATGCTTTTAGCAACTCCAGTATTTTCGGGCAGGATGTCCTGGACATTGTATCCGACATCGTGGATCCTGCAGCTTCAATGCTTTTAGCAATTCCAGTATTTTCAGGCAGGATGTCCTGGACATTGTATCCGACATCGTGAATCCTGCAGCTTCAATTCTTCATTTGACATTTCATCTTGCCTTGTGCATTGTGCAGCCCGATCTTATTCTTTGACATAACGTTGGACATCATGTGCAGCAACTCCAGCTTTCCTTCATTGTCTAAGTGCTTATGTTTTAACAAAATCTTAGCCAATCTTTTAAAACTCAGTAGAGCTAAGCACTAACATACCCTAAGGCTCATAAGAACCCTAGGGCCTTCTCTTGCATCTCTGGCCCAATCTACTTGGAGTTTTTCTATCCAATGCCCTTGCGGAGTAGGATTGCATCATTCCCTCCCCCTTGAAAAGGATTTGACCTCAAATCCTGAGGTTCTTGATACTCTGGGCTCCTTCCCTTAACACCTGTAAAAAGAACAAAAACATATGTATTAGTGGTGTTTAGTATGTTGAAGTAAGGTAAGGTCTGAAAACTCATTTCCGGGGCATCTTCCCATGAAGGAACATGGTTCCTCACCAACTCAATGAGTGGTGCTACAAGTATAGAAAAATATGGGGCAAACCTTTTGTAAAAGTTTGTTAAGTCTTGGAAGCCCCAAATTTTTCTTACACTTGGTGGAGCGGGCCACTCAGGAATGACCTTTATTCTCTTAGGGTTCATGGGAACCCTTTGATCACAATTTAAAAAATTAAGAAAAGTAAAGCAATAGAACATACCTTTTTCTGTATTTTCATGTTGATTATTCCTACCAAAAAGTATGACAAACCTAAGGTGTCCCATATGTGTGCCTAAGTTTGTATTGAAACTAAAAATAAGAACAAACCTACCTAATGAGTCCCTATGTACACAAATCATGAAGATGTTGGATGCATGAGTAATTTTACAAAAGAGTGTTGCACCACCCAAAGCATTCATCACACCACCTATTTTAGGGATTTGGTGCCTAATAATACCTATTTTGGGCACCAACAAAGCACAAGGATTTAATCTCTTGCGAACCAAACCCTCATCCAACAACTCCTTTACTTGAGGAATAAACTCAAGCCTAAGAGATGTGGCAATGCTAACAAGTGTCTTTTTACAAAGGAGAAAATGTGGAGGTTGTCTAAGAAGGGAAATTTCTTTAATATTTGTCTTTATTTCAAAATGTCTTTCCTTCTTAGCTAACCTCTTGGAGGAGACACTTACCTCCTTACACTCCTCCTTAACCATTAAAGTTTGTCCTTCTTCTTGGGGGTAGATCTCTTCACTAGATTCTTCCCCTTTTGCTTCTTCACTTTTACTAGAGGAAGGTGAAGTAGTAGCCTCATCTTGGCTACTATAAATGTCTTGGCCCCTCATAATCATGGTTTTCTTGGTGGGGCATTGAGAAGTAATGTGTCCTCTTCCAAGACATTTAAAGCACTTCATGGAGCTAGTCTTCTCTTGCATACTAGCCTTAAGGGGTTGCTTTTCTATTGTCTTCCCCTTATCATCTTTGGGCTTAGAAGGTCTCACCCCTAAGATTCCTTGACCTTGGTCTTTCTTTGGATAAGAGTGAGAGCCATAAGATTTTGAAGTAGACTTCCTTTTAAGTTGTTGCTCTACCCTTATTTCCCAATCTAAATTGGCCTCTACATTGTCCTTCCCATGGAAGTATGGGAGTTTAATGTTAACCTCTTGAGGCTTTCTTTCATTTTCTCTCCTATGGGAGTGAGGTCTAAGATGTGACCTATGCCTTCCTTCATAATAGTCACGAAGTTCTTCACTTAGGCTCTTGCAAGAGTTATGACTACTATAGGAGACATGTTTTTCTCTTTTCATTTCTTTCATTATTTTTCTTCTTTCTTCCTCTCTTATTTTCTTTCTTTCATCTTGACTTATTTCTTCCACTCTTTTTTTACCTTTTTCTTTTCTCTCTTGTTTTTCTTTCCACAACTTAAGGGATCTCAACTCATCTAATATCTTATACAAGGGGTCCTTAGGAGTAGAACCCTCACCATTAACACTAGATGAAGAATGAAGACTCATGTTGGTTCCTAAGTTATGGTTCTTTCTTGTTGGGGGTTTGAAAACAAAAGGTAAAATAAACTATGGTTGAAACTAGCCAAAATAAACACTAAAAGAGGTGTGAAAGATAAGGTAAAAACTAATTAGTAAAAGGCAAGCTATCTAGGCAGTTTGACAATGGAGGGTAAAGGAAATAAGCTATGAAAATAAGCAAGAAATTAAAGTGCAAGAAATGCAAACTAGGCGGATCCTAAGAGTGTTTGGATGACCTCATTTAAGGTTCCCAACAAAACACTCACTATCCTAAGGGGAAATTGCCTAAAATTATTACACACAAATGGAAGTAGGGTGACCTAGCGGAGGCTCCCAACTTACTTCCAATGAAAGGCCTTTTTGTTACAAAATTTGAAAGCAAAGCAAATTGCCAATTACAAAATTACAAAGAAAAAAGTCCTCAATTGTGGTGGCTATTCTCTCTTTAGTGTTTCACTCAATTTGGAGTGCTTCTTAGTCCAATAGCTCTTAAGGTGGTTGGCCCCTTGCTTCTTGACTCAAATTCTTCAAGATATGGCACCAATCCTCCTTTCCAATTCCCTATATGGCAACTCACAAGCAAGGAAACAAAGAGACAAGCAATAACCAAAGACAAAAAAAAAATGAAATGAAAGCTAAACCAATAGAGTTTTAACAAGACAAATTTCCAAGGATTATTCAACAATTAAAGCAATGAAAAGCACAAAAAGCAAGCTAGGACTCAAAGAGAAACCTAGAATGGCTCTAGAGTAGAGTAGAAAAACTCTAAAAAAAAAGACTCAAGAAACCTCTAGTTTTGGCACTTGTTTTCACAATAATGTTCAATTGAAATTTCAGAACTAGGATTGGTATAAAATATGCACCAATTATAGAACAAATTTTGAGCCAAAACAACAAGCACACTTTCCTTTCACTTTCCTTTTTTTTTTTCCTGGACACTGATTTTTCTGCCAACTTGTGAGATTTTTATTATTTTTTTCTTTAATCCAAATCGCTTGATTCTTTTTTTATAATTTTGGTCCAGATGTCTAGAAAATTCAGTAAAAGTTTCAGCTCAAAAAACGTAGTTACCAATTCCCAGTAATTTATACAAGTTCGTATGTTCAAGCTGCCAGCACCAGCGATTTCAGCCTAGAAATCAAGAGTAGTGTTTATGTTGCTTAAGGCTTGGATAGTTACAATTTGTGTTTGCTTATGCTCAATTATCTTGAATAACACAATTAAAGAGAGCTTAAGACTTATTTTGATTCACAAATCCAGCCAGAACTCAGCACCACAACTCAACTTCATCATAGGCATCATGTAGGAAACTTAGAAAGCAAAAAAAAAAAGTTCAAGAACAAGACTACTTCTAGGAATTGATTTAGAACATGTTATGAACTAAATAACATGCATGAATTAGACTCAAAATTCAAAAGATAGGCTAAGAATGACAAGAATACATGAACAAATGTATCTATAATTCAATCAACAAAATAAAATTCAACACAAACTTAGAACATAATGTGACAATTACTATGACTAAACATGACTCTAAGACAACATGGATTAAGTGATTTACACTTAGATTTTTGTGTTTTTTTTTTCTAATCAATATTTTGGAACAAAATTTAGATCTAAAGGTTCAGAACAAGAATATTATGAATGAAAATTGATAGAACCTAAAATCAACACAAAAACAAGATTCAAGAGTAGATCTACAAAATTTGAACCATAGAAATGCAAGAACAAGTGTAGATCTAAGATTTAATCGGTTTATTTTTTTTTTAATCTACTCTAAACAGCACCAAACCACAATACAATGGAGGATATACATGGAGAATAAGATGAAGAACAAGGAATTAAAGAGAATTCACCGAACAAAAAGATAGAGGAAGCAAAAGAACATCACCTAGATGAAGATGCTCTTGATACCACATGATGCAAGCTCCATTGGAGCTTGTAGGCCTAGGATCTTCTTCATCAATGGATTCCTTTGCTTCTTGGAAGATAAATGGCAGCGGAATGGAGAAGGAAGAGAGAGAGGAGACGCCACTTCAAGGAGAAGATGAGTCTAGAAGAAGCTCACCACCATAGGAGGCCATGGATAAGAGCTTGGAGGAAGAAGGAGATGAATGAAGGGAGAGGGAGAGAAGAGCACGAAATTTTGTGCTCAAAAGGAGCTCTGAAATCTGAAGTTAATATTCAAATGATCAAAGTTGAAAAAAATGCACACACATGACCTCTATTTATAGCCTAAGTGTCACACAAAATTGGAGGGAAATTCAAATTTCACTTGAATTTGAAATTGAATTTGTGGAGCCAAACTTTGGAGCCAAAATTTCACTAATTATGATTAGTGAATTTTAGTTATGGTTCAGCCCACTAATCCAAGATCAATTCCAAGATTCTCCACTAAGTGTGCTTAGGTGTCATGAGGCATGAAAAGCATGAAGGACATGCACAAAGTGTGACTATATGATGTGGCAATGGGGTGTAGTAAGCAAATGCTCACCTCCCCCTCTAAAATTTAATTGGATTGGGCTTCTACCAATTCAATTAAATTTATTTCCAACCACACACATCAAATATCCACTTAGTGCATGTGAAATTACAAAACTACCCCTAATACAAAAACTAGTCTAGGTGCCCTAAAATACAAGGGCTGAAAAATCCTATATTTCTAGGGTACCCTACCTACATTATGGAGCCCTAAATACAAGGCCCAAAAATAATGAAACCTTAATCTAATATTTACAAAGATAAGCGGGCTCGTACTTAGCCCATGGGCCCGAAATCTACCCTAAGGCTCATAAGAACCCTAGGGCCTTCTCTTGCATCTCTGGCCCAATCTACTTGGAGTTTTTCTATCCAATGCCCTTGCGGAGTAGGATTGCATCATTAACCGTATCCCGACGAGAGTGTCATCCTTAAATTTTGAGAGAAACGACAATCATTTAGTACTGATTTTTGCGTGAATCTCTGAAGTATGTTTGATTATGAATAGCCACTTAGCCAAAAAGATGACCATATGTTGAATGCATTATCCCTTGCACCCAGTTTGCGCTGAATGAATTGATTATGAGATGAAATGCAAAGGTTGGAACTTGTGTTGGTTGTTTATGATGGAATAAGCCTAAACACTTGAGCTTGAGTGAAACAATGACTATGAGGTTTTGGTTCATGATCCTTCCTTGATTTTTGTCATGCTTACTAGCTTATTTCAGCTGTGACTCTAATGTGTATGCTCTTATCTTTGAAAAGCTGCATGCTTGTGAGAAGTGATTGATTTAAGCATTCCATGATATTCAGTTCATATGGTTGAATTCCTTTATGAATCTGACACCATTTTCTTTTGATTGACCACTGTCTTTGTCACTGAGGACAAGTGAGTTGTTCTTTCTTTGCTTGAGGACAAGCAAAACTGTAAATTCGGGGGAGCTTGTTAGTCGCCTTATACGACTAACTTTTGTATAGAAATCATTTTCCAAAACTTGTATAGTTCCCCAATTTATGGTTATTTTTTAGTGATTTTTGTAAATAAATTTTGTTTTATGGATAAAGCTGTCTCTAGAATATGTCCATTGGATTTAATGATGAAATATGTGCAATTTCAGGTGAAAAAGAGGCTAAGTCATGAAGTGCCAAAAGTGATAGTTGAGCTTAGCTCATCAGTGGGCTAAGCGCGCATCCACCGCTAAGCGCACAGAGGTGCGCTAAGCTCCATAGGGTTACGCTTAGCGGCACCATGAAATTAAGAAAATTCACTAAGTATGGGGGCTTAGCGAGCAAGGCTCGCTTAGCCCAATGGCTGCCGCAATGAAATAGGCTTAGCCTAGATAGGCTCGGCTTAGCGCGTGGCTTTCAACAAAAAAATTGGACTAAGTTACCTGGGCTTAGCGATTCAGCCTCGCTTAGCCACAGGTATCTCAACTGGAGGATGAGTGTTCATCCTCACAAGATGAACTTGCTTAGCACGGTAGGTGCACTTTGCGAGTTCGTCTGGAAACACATATATTCAATGAATATTGATGAACTCGCTTAGTGCAACTTGCTTGCTTAGCGAGTTCATCATGTTTTCAAGAAAAAAACGCAAAAAACACAGTTATTTCTTCCATTTTTGAGCCTCTAAAAGGCATATCAAACATGCAAACTAGTCAAAACTATCTACACTCTATCTACATAACACAATCATTCACAAAATCCTAATTTTTAACTAATCTAATATCATTAAAACCCTAAAAATTAAAAGCTACATCTATGGTTTTCTAACCTAAGGTTTAACAAAATAAAAGAGAAAGAAACGAAATGGGGAACTTACTTGGATTATTGTGTGCTGAAGATGCGTAAAAGATGCAAAAAGAAAGCAAGAATGCAGGTAGCACAGATTCGGGCGAGAGAGAAAATGCAAGGATTGCTCTGAGAAATTTGGGCAAATGTGAGGGTAACTGATGTTACACACACTTAAGCAATTTTTTACCTTCTCGCTTAGCGAACCACAACACTAAGCGAGCCAGAGAGACGTTTGGTTTCTCAAAGCGGGTCGCTTAGCGGAACTTCACGCTTAGCCCAAGTTTGAAATTCAAAATCTATTTTTTTAAAGCTGGGCTTAATGCACAGAAGTGGCGCTTAGCGAATTCTGCAGGTCATAAAACCTGCAACTCTCGCTGAGCCGGGATCTGGGCTGGCTTAGCTAAAATGATGCATCTTGAATACAGAGGGCATGCGCTTAGCGGTTGATGGATCGCTTAGTGCTGCTATGGCCGCAAGGATTTGGGCTTAGCTGGCATGAGTAACGCTTTGCTCAATGAAACCTAATTTAGGCCGCTTCGAAATGGGCTTAGCGACGACGTTTCGCGCTTAGCCAGTGAATACGATGTGCTTAGCGAGCAGGCCAACGCTTAGCCCAATTTAGATAGAATTGAAATGGGCTTAGCTCTGCCTTGACCAGCTTAGTGGACTAAATCAGCTTGAGATGCAAGGGTTGAGCGCCAAGCACTAGAGACTCTCGGCTTAGCGCATGACCAAAGATGCGCTTAGCGCGAGGCTTGTGCTTAGCGAAAGGATTGTTTTTTCAGAGAGAAAAAATATTTCTGAGTTATTTTTCAGTCCCTTCCTCAAGAAATTGAAACACTTATATCTATCCTTCAAAATAAGCTGATATAACCCAATGTAATGATTATGAAGCAAGTTCCACATTATTCCCTACATAAAAGAAAAGAAATGCAGAAATTAGAACTGGGTTGCCTCCTAGGAAGTGCTTCTTTAACGTCATTAACTTGACGCTTTTACCTCAATGGGTGATCACGTTTTGGTTCGTACTTCCAGGACCTCCTTACCCACTTTCATTACCTATAAGCAAACATTTTGTTCTGGAGCAAGTTTGTCTTTAAAAAATAAATCAAAATCAATTTTCTGATCTTCAAAGCCCAGCTCCAGCTTCTTTCTCCCCATATCAACTATGCAACTTGCAGTTAACATGAATGGCCTTCCCAATATTACAGGAATGTCATTATCTTCACATATATCCATTACTACAAACTCTGTCGGGAAGATAAAATGTTTTACTCTAACCAACACATATTCAATTACTCCATATGGTTTGGTAAAGGAGTGGTCAGCAAGTTGTAAAGTCATGCTAGTGGGCATGATCTCCAACTCTCCCAACCTTCTGCACATGGAGAGTGGCATTAAGTTAATACTGGCTCCCAGATCAATAAGAGCCTTTCCCACAGTGACTTCTCCAATTGAACAAGGAATGGTTACACTCCCAGGGTCTTTATGCTTGGGTGGAAGGATCTTTTGAATCACAACACTACAATTTTCTTCCACAACAATGTTTTCCTGGTGAATATACTTGTGTTTTCTTCTACTCCTCTCTTCATTCTTATTTTTTCATCCTTTTCTTTTTCTTTTTCTTTTTCTACTTATTTTTCTTTTTCTTGGTCATTTAATTTCTTTTTCTTGACCATTACTTGTTTTTCCTTTTCCTGATTGTTTTCACCTCTCACATCATCTTTCTTTTTCATCAGTACCTTTCTTTTCAGCAGCTTTCTTCTTGGATACAACACTATCCTCATCCTCCGCCTCCACAAACCTCTTACTCCTTGTCATCACAACTTTACATTCCTCCTTGGGATTCTTTTCTATATTCGCCATGAACCTGTTGGATGACTTGTTAGCTATCTGCTTGGGTAGTTGTCCCACCTGGACCTCAAGGTTTTTCAGTGCTGACTCAGTGCTTTTTTTGATTTGACATTGTTACCTGCATAAACTGAGTCAAAGTCTCCTCCAGCTTAGTAGTCCTCTGAAAGATGTTAGGCCCTTGTTGAATTGGCCTGTTGGAAGGTCTGTTAGTCAGTGAAAACGACTAACTTTTGTGTATAAAACTTGTGTAAATTGTATCAAACTCTTCCAATTTATGGTTATTTTGTAGTGTTATAAGTATTTTCTATTAATTATAGGTAATAAATATTTAGTATTTCCATTTTGTGTGTTTAATAATCATTTTCTCTCAATTTCAGGTTAATTAGGCAAGCTTTGGAAAGTGCTATTTTTCACCTTCTCGCTAAGCCAATCTGCTGGCTTAGCGAGCGTTTGCTAAGTGCAACACTCATGGGCTAAGCACGAGGAAGACTCTAGAAGAAGATGAAATGTACAGGTTCACTAAGCACACCGCTTTAATTCGTCCGCTAAGCGAGAAAGGCACGCGCTAAGCCAAAATTCACTAATGTGTCCTAAGCGGTCCATAAGTGCGCTAAGCGCACGAGCACGAGCAAGGCCACCTATTTAAGCCTGAAATCAGATTTTGTGAAGGGATTTTGGACTTGGATTTAGAGCTTTGCATGTCTAGGGTTTCTAGAGAGAGAAAGGTCCAAGTTCTAGAGAGTTTTGAGAGATTTTGTTGTGTGAAGATCTGCAGAGACCAGAGCTTGAAGCATGAGCTGGTTTGAAAGCTTGAGATGAGTTGCTGAGTGATTGTGGGATCCTAGAGGTGAAGGAGACATCCTCACCACTTGTATTTTTGCAATCTTTCATCTTGTTCTTCTCTTTGTTGTAAAGAAGGATTCCTGGTATGGAAAGCTAAATCCTCTGTTGGATCTTCCCTATAGGTACCTAATGTAAATATATTTCTATCTATTTAATGATGTTTTGTGTGTTCTTTGTGCTATCTGCTTTTCATTCCAGTATGCCTTTACCTTGATCACGTAAATACATTCTTTGTTAGGGTCATTAAACAGTGGAAACTGGTCTGACTCTAAAGTCCTTGATAGTATAGGGCTAAGTTGTCATACTATCACGAGGAATCGGGGTGCGATAACTTAGTTGTGTATGTGTGTCTTAATGCGGTCCTGGTTGAGTTTAGTTTTATAAGAGGAATCTGCGGACAATGCTTGATCAGGATTAGGCTAAATTGTCATGAGGAATTAGGGTTTAGTATCTCAGGAGACACCCTAAGAACACATGAGCATTGTTAGATAGAGAATATCTTTTTAGCATTAGGCACATATTAGGAAGGCCAACGTGTTCTCTACTTGTTTTTACACATAATTTCTCTCGCGTGATTTTCTTTCTTTTTGCACAGATAGTTTATACAACAGTTCATATTCCCACTTACCTTTACACACCAGATACCTATTTGCTGAAATAGCTTACCAAATAACACAAGTTCCCCGAGTGTTCAATACTCGGTTCTTACTGTTTTATACTACTTGTGCGATCCGGTGTAACACCCTGATATATATCTATATATTATTAGTAATTATGAAACACTGCCTTTGAGAATTGACATATGAAACATTGCCTTTGAGGATCGAGGATAGGCAAATGTCGCAACCTACCCTTTTGCGGGCAAGCGAGGCGAGGCTCACGGGTGCGTCTTCCATAAGAGGAAAATGCGCGGAGTCGCCACCAACGTTTATTGAAAGGAAAACGTTAGAAAAACCAAAGGAAACTGGTCATGAAGAATATTCCAGATTCGGGAGTTGTATTTACGTTTGAGGAAGGTATTGGCACCTCTCACGTTTGTCCCAAAGGACAACAGCCTTAAATTAGAATTGTGTGAAATTATGTATCTAGACTTTTTATTTCTTTTTTATTTTTGAGGTCGACAAAAGTAGGGCTCTTGCTCCTACATACCCTCCATCGAAGAGCAAATCAGACCTACGTAGTTTTTTCAAAATGGGAGAGTCAAGTGATTCTTTTTTACTTGGAAGGTGGTCATTTAAGGCATTGGACCTTAAAATGATCCATTTTTACTTGGTGAGAAAAGCTGAGGTGTTGGACCTTAAAACATTATTTCAGTGATTTTTGCGGACAAAGCTTGATTTTGTGAGTTGATTTTAGCCTTAGTTTCACTTTAGTTATTAGTCAATTCAATTAAGAAAGAGAAATCCCAAAGAGAAACGTCCGATTGATTTTTTTGTTTTATTTTACTAAAAGATATTTTTTTATTTTTTTATTATTATTTTACCTCTTTTTTGGTTTCCAACGTGGTTACGGCATGACCGAACGGTCGGATTTCATTTTAACAGAAATTAACGGATATTACAATTCAAATGATCGGTGGAAATTTATTTTATTTTTTGATTAGGCGAGAAAATGACTTAAGTAAATGACTAAAGCACGTCAAAAGGGGATACGGAAAGTAAATGAAATGAAAATACAAGTACGTGAGACAAGCGGGGACCACCAAGGGTACATAGAATGAATTGAAAAAGCTCGATTTCGGGAACTTACCGGTTGAAGACTGAAGAACACGAAGAACGAACGAAAGACGGCGAAAAATCTTCACGGATTTGCTTATGGAAACGTCTCGGACGAGTTACGAAAGTGCCTCGGCTTGGATTTTCTTCACGGAAACGATTTTTTTTCCATTAATTTCAATTGATCCCAAGATACCAGGAGGGCTGAACGTTTTTCTCCTTCACGCCTCCCCCTATTTATAGGAAAATGAGTGAGGAGCTTGCCACCTAGCTCGCCTGGGCGAGCTAGGTTGCTTCCTCTAGAAGCAACCGCCTTCTGAAGGAACATCCTAGAAGGCCAAAGTGGGCCTGGTTGCTATTTGCACCCCCCTGTTTACTAAATACACCCCTGCCTTTTTTTTTTTTGCTGATTCTTTTTCTTTAACGTTACGAAAATTTATGAATTCTGTAACGATACTTGTTTTCCTTCCGTAATGTTACGAAACCTTACGGATTACGTAATCATCCCTTTTTTGGCTTTCGAAATGTTACGGAACCTCACGGATTGCGTAACAATGCTTCCTTTTAATTTCCGACATGTTACGGAACCTCACAGATTGTGTAACAATGCTTCCTTTTGATTTCTGGAATGTTACAGAACTTCACATATTGTGCAACAATGGGTGCCAAGTACCTCTAAGCGGTCAAGCAAAGGTTGTATGCCATCAAACAATGGTCCCCGGATGAAGTTAGGGTATGACAGTTGCCCCTCTTTACTTACCTTTTATCGGAGGGTAGTGTTTTTGGAGAGGAAACTGGGTGTTTCGGTCTTTTCCTCTTTGTTTATGTGGGGCGGGACATCGCCAGTCGGGAGCGACCTTGAATGGCAATCCCAAAGGAAGAACCACTTTAAAAATGGGTTTTCCCTTTGCCGGTGGTTATTTACCTCGCTGAAAATTTATCTGGTCTGAATATCTTCTGTTCTCTTTCTTGCTTTCCTTTATTGATCGGGAATTATTCTGTTTTCATTCGATCTTTTCCTTTTTACTTTCTTCCGACCTTGAATGGCAATCCCAAAGGAAGAACCACTTTAAAAATGGGTTTTCCCTTTGCCGGTGGTTATTTACCTCGCTGAAAATTTATCTGGTCCGAAGATCTTCTGTTCTCTTTCTTGCTTTCCTTTATTGATCGGAAGTTATTCTGTTTTCCTTCGATCTTTTCCTTTTTACTTTCTTCCGATCTTTGATCGGGAATCCTTCTTTTCCTTTTCTTTTCTTTCTTTTCATTTCTTCCTTTTCTTTCTTTTCATTTTTTTCCGATCTTTGATTGGGAATTCGGATTTTAGCATTCATTATTCGCTCTCCCTTGATGAGATTCTGCTGTCCTTTTCTTCAGGGGAAAGGATGAGGATTCTCTTCACAGGCCAAGGTTCAAAGTAGCTTAAGGTTGTGTCTCAACATGGTATTTTCATCGTGCGTGCCCGACTTTGATTTTTGGGGCAAAACATATTCATGTGTCAGGGTGTCGGTTTTGGGTTAAACTTCCATATCATCTCCACGAGGCACGCGTAACAACGATGATTTGGAAATAACGTGCAAAATTAGTCATGCATACAGTTAGGTGGGTACTCAAGCATCTAGTTTATGGCATTGTGATACTAAGGCTTAGGATTTATGCAAGTAAATCCAACATTTCCAAATTATGTTCTTTCATTGGTTCAACGAATCCATCCATTCTTATCTCGGTTATTTTGGAAAATAAACTCTTAGTGTCAGTTTCTTGTTTCCAAAAGATATGTTTGCTCTCTATGAATGATTTGTGCTTCCTATGACCATAACATGCCGACCTTCGAGGTCTTTCTTTCTCTTTTCTTTTTGTTTCATTTTTCTTATGCATGTTTGCAAACAACTATACATCCATCGCTATCTATGAGAAAAGCTTTTTCTCTGTACACCTACATTCCTATACACGAAAAACTTTTTCTGTATACACACGTATTATTAAAAAAAACTCTTTCTCTTTATATCAACATGGTCTATATAAAACCTCTATTCCATTTTAAAGATTTCTTTTTCCTTTTTCAACATACACTCGTTGTGTATACAAATTTTTTTCTTTATATACACTCATTGCTCACACACAATAAACACATTATTTATACACACAAAATCCTTTCATACACTTTTTATATACAAAAACTCTTCTTTTCTTTATATACATATATGACATTTTGTTCACAATGCCTCTTTCTTTTTCTATTCATGGTGTTATCATGATGTTTGCTCGTTTTATTTTAGGACGACCTTCCTAAAAGATAACCACACGCTTCCGGAATTTCAACAAACATTATCGACAATAACCAAGTAAGCACTAACGTAACAGTCCAAACAAAATTTTATCACAAAACAAATGACAATAAAAACAATAAAAACAATAAAAACAAACGTTAGTCTCTCAAGTCATAGAAATAAAATAACATGTGAATAATAAAGGATGAAACATAAAAAGAATATGAATCTGGGGATCCCATGGTCATGTGGCTCCGCTCCCTCCCAAGAAATCGAACAAATCCGTCATCTCCTCATCCATGCGGGCCTCCTCTGCATTGCCGATAGCCTTTGCAGGTGCCTCCCTTGCCTGGGCCTCGGGCCAATCTCCGGGCCATGCGACCTCAGCCCTAAACTGATCTGGAGTAGGGCACCCAAAAGGAATGAAACTCTGGCCCTGCTGACTGAGGCTGAGCTGGTAGAGACACTCATGTATCTGCACCTGCCCCCGGTGGTTGGCTGCCTGCTGGCGAACCAAGTGTTGTAGATATCGCTCCATGTCTAATGACCCAGCAGGATTAGCCTGATGAGGTGGTGGCGGCGCGTCTGCGGCCTGTGGTGCATCACCCTGCGCCTGCCTAGGTGTGCAATACTTCTCAATGAAGGCCCGAGTGATCGGCGGTCGAATCACCTTACTAGGTGTAACGGGAACCCCGAATGACTGACAGAGGCTTGTGATCAACGCTGGAAACCTCAGGGACCTGTTAGACTTATCCGGGTCTAGAGGGTGCCTGGTGGGTGGCATACCTGCAAATAAATAGATGGCGTCAGCAATCAATCGAGCCATATGGATGCTCATCCTTGTCAGGATGGCATGCACCAGCTAACACTTCGGCAGAGGAAGGTCGGAGTTATGATCACTAGGCAAGATATTGCCGAGCAGCAATGTCATCCACATCTAGGTCAAGGTGGTCATGCTGGTGCGCATGATCCGCACCCGCCTTCCTGCAGCGGTTCGAGCGAAATCCTAACCCGGTATGCATAAAAGCTGAGCAATGGCCTCTTCGTCGAACCCATTGGGCCCTGTTCCTCCTCTGACTAAACTCGCACTCCTGGCCTTCCTCTAACACTAGCAGGTCGCCCAGGAACTGGCTGAGGGAATCTACGTCAAAGGGAATCCACTGACCCTTCACCCATGATCGCATGTCCCGCACTCCCTCTTCTGTGGGCCAAGCATTAGCATAAAACTCCAGGACTATATCTAGATCAAACTTAGCCATGGGAGTGACTAGCGATGTCCAATGTCGGCGAGCTATTTCTTCCTGAAAATCCGTGTACTCATTGTCCCTGAGCTGGGCGCGTCTCTCTCTGTGGAACGACCATCCTTTGATGGCCTCGAAACGCTGCTGGTGCTCGGCGCTCCTGAAACGGTGGCTATCAAACTCGGGGGTGGCACTGGTCCCTTCCGCCGCGGCGTCCCTCCTAGATCTTTTCGCGGAAAGCTTTTTTGGAGCCATTTCCTGCGAGGACAAACATTTGGAAAGTTAGTCTACAAGAAAATACCAATCATTACGAACAAGAGCCAAACAACACATATATGGCACGAGTGCCAACATGCGTTTTACAAAATAATCACATTGGGGCATGTGCTATTTTATGACACATATCTATATACATGCATTTACACACGCACACACATAAATTTGTTTTTTGTGAAAGGTAATTTTATGACACACATCCATGTATGTTTTTGACAAGCATTTTCATGCTACATCCCACATATATGCACATTTTTGAAAGGCTCCTTATGTTACCTACTCACAAATATAGATATTTTGAAAGGCATTTTTACGCTACCTTCACAAAATCATGCGAAAATGCCATTGAGGCATTTCACCGAACACTTAGTGGCCGCATGTTTAAGCATGAAAATCAAGGGAATGGGGGCAATGTGGCATGCCCCATTATCTCAGAATGCACCATAGGCCTAGGGCCATCCCCTACAACCCCTTAGTTCATCAAAAACCAGCAACAATCCAAGGGTAAATCCCCCACATTTTTGAGCAAATACATGCAACTTAGAGCACCAAAATACATCAATGGAAAGCTAGAGAGCCCAAGAATGAGGTACTTACTTGTTGGAGATGAATAATAGAGCAAAATGGAATCAAAAACGCGAAAAATGGTGACCTAAGGGCTGCAAAATCCGTGAATCCCGTGAGCTCTTGCTTTTTTGAATGAGGGGGAAGAGTTTTTGGTGCAGAAACCTTCCCCCTCCCCCTTTTTAACCCATTTCGTGCAGGGGTTGCTCGCCCAGGCGAGCTAACCTGCATTTTTTTTTGGGAGGAAATAAGTAAGGCTTCTATGGGTCGGCGTTCTCTTACTCGAACCCTCTCAGTGTATATTAGGCATCCAATGTTTACTTTAAAGACATAACAATAATAATTACTGGGAATTTAAAGGATATTGGGTTGCCTTGCAGCGGTACTTTCCGTTTGTCCAGAGCTAGGCAAGGGACGACGATCCATCGGTCATTACCCTAGTCTCTACTTGCGTCCGTCCCTCAGTACCTGAAAGTAGGAAACGACATTGCGCGGCAAACTGTGGTTGCATTACCGTTTTACCTTGATTGGTTTCTGCCTTTAGCTTTGTCTCGACATCTGACCGTTGCCTAAGACGATTCAGCCCCTGTTATCACAAAATATGATTGCGTATGCGTATGCATGAGTGTTTTCAAATGCAATAATCTTCTTAGTGAAAGCTACTTAGGTTCAGTGTTAATTAAGCGCTTGGGGCACCCCATGAACTGAGCGAAAGGGCTCAGGTTATCACAAACTACACATGGTTTAAAACCAAAGTGAGGACTGAAGCCTCAAACCCATGTTCTCTTCTTTTAAAGAACTGTGACGAGAAAATTACAGCGGACAGGAATCCTTGGAGGAAACCAAGAAGAACACACAAAAATAAAAGAACATGCAGCAATTTCCTCAATTGCCCCATATCTTAAGCGTAATATCGCTTGACAACATCGGAGTTCACGGGCGAGGGTAGCTCCTCGCCATCCATGTTGGTGAGCACCAGAGCCCCTCCAGAAAAAGCCCTTTTTCACAACGAAAGGCCCTTCATAGTTCAGGGCCCACTTCCCTCGATTATCTTTAACAGCGTGGGATATCTTTTTCAGCACAAGGTCCCCCTCGTTGAACTTGCGCGGGCGCACTTTCTTGTCGAACGCGTTCTTTATCCTTTGTTGATACAGGCGCCCATGGCTCATGGTCGTCAAATGCTTACCTTCAATAAGGTTGAGTTGGTCGTAGCGTGTTTGAGCACACTCTGATTCTTCTAGGCCCGATTCCGCTAGTATCTTCTGGGAAGGGACCTCTACCTCAAATGGGAGTACCGCTTCCATCCCATAAACCAAGGAGTACGGCGTTGCCCCAGTAGAAGTTCGTATTGAGGTTCGATATTCATGCAGGACAGAAGGCAACATCTCATGCCAATCTTTGTATGACACTGTCATCTTCTATATAATCTTCTTAATATTTTTATTTGCAGCCTCCACAGCCCCATTCATCTTCGGCCGATAGGGGGTGGAGTTATGATGCTGGATCTTGAAATCCTTGCACATTTCCTGCATCATTTTGTTATTCAGATTGGTGCCATTGTCAGTAATGATTTTCCTAGGGAGTCTGTATCGACAAATCAGTTCCCTCTTTATGAATCTGACCACCACACTCCTCGTGACATTGGTATAGGAAGCCGCTTCGACCCATTTGGTGAAATAATCTATCGCCACGAGAATGAAGCGATGACCGTTCGAAGCTTTGGGTTCGATGGCCCCTATGACATCTATCCCCCACATGGAAAAAGGCCAAGGAGCGGACATGACGTTCAGAAGATGTGGCAGAACATTGACATTGTCTGCGTACACTTGACATTTATGGCATTTCTTTACATGGGTGCAGCAATCACTTTCCATAGTGAGCCAGTAATAACCTGCTCTAAGGATCTTCCTGGCCAGAGCATGCCCATTGGCATGTGTCCCAAATGAACTCCCATGGACTTCCTCAATCATGTAATTTGCCTCTTTGGCATCTACGCATCGCAGGAGAGTCATGTCATGATTTCGTTTGTACAGGACGGTACCACTCACAAAGAAACCGGTAGCCAATCTCCTTAACGTTCTTTTGTCATTGTCGGAAATCCCTGGTGTATATTATTTGTTCTCGACATACTGTTTGATGTCGAAATACCACAGTTTCCCATCTCGCTCTTCCTCTATCGCACAACAGTGTGTCGGCTTGCCCCGAGATCTGAATTCAATGTACGGCAGATCCCCGTGTGGGGCAAGTTGAAACATGGATGCCAAGGTGGCCAATGCATCGGCCATTTGGTTCTCTTCCCGAGGTATGTGGTGGAAAGAAATGTCATCAAAGAATTCGGCTTACTTCAAGATATAAGTTTGATAGAGTATCAATTTTTGATCCCTAGTTTCCCATTCTCCTCTCAATTGACGTATTACCAAAGCCGAGTCTCCATACACTTTGAATAGCTTTACGTCAAAATCAATGGCACCTTGAATCCCAAGGGTACACGCTTCATATTCGGCCATATTGTTGGTACAATCGAAACCTAGTCTGGCCGTGAAAGGAATACATTGATCATCTGGGGATACAAGGACTGTCCCTACTTCATGGCCCAAAGCATTAGATGCCCCATCGAAACAAACAATCCATTTGTGTATATCCTCGTGCGTCCGCTTCTCTTTGAATAAGGCCATGATGTCTTCATCCGGGAACTCAGGGTGCATCGGCCGATAATCTTGGAGGGGTTGTTGGGCCAAATAATCTGCCAAGGCACTTCCCTTTATCGCCTTTTGGATGACATACACAATATCGAATTCAGATAGTAGTACCTGCCACCTAGCGATTCGTCCCGTGAGGGCCGGTTTCTCAAAGATGTATTTCACGAGATCCATTTTGGAAATAAGCCAAGTGGTATGACTGAGCATGTACTGCCTAAGATGATGTGATGCCCATACCAAGGCGCAACACCTCCTTTCCAACATTGAGTAATTCATCTCACAAGCGGTAAACTTCATGCTTAAATAGTAAATGGCTTGTTCCTTCATCCCAGAGTCATCATGCTGACCCAACATGCACCCCATAGACTCGTCTAACACAGTCATGTACAAGAAAAGAGCTCTTCCAGTCACAGGTGGCATGAGCACCGGGGGACTTGCGAGGCTCTGTTTAATTTTTTCGAAGGCCTCTTGGCAGTCGTTATTCCACAGGACCGCCTGGTTTTTACGCAATAGTTTGAAGATGGGCTCACAGGTAGGGGTGAGTTGCGAGATAACTCTCACGATGTAATTCAACCTGCCCAGGAAACCTCGAACCTGCTTCTTCGTGCGTGGCTCTGGCATTTCAAGCATGGCCTTCACTTTCTCGGGATCTATCTCTATCCCTTTCTGGCTCACGATAAATCCCAACAACTTTCCCGATTTCACCCCGAAGGTGCACTTGGCGGGGTTTAGTTTCAGTTGGTATTTCCGCAGCCTTCCAAACAGCTTACGCAGATTGACGAGGTGTTTGTCCTCGGTTCGAGATTTGGCAATCATGTCATCTACATAGACTTCTATCTCCTTATGCATCATGTCGTGGAATAAAGCTACCATGGCACGTTGATAGGTTGCCCCAACATTTTTTAGCCCGAAGACCATCACTTTGTAGCAGAACATCCCCCATAGGGTGACGAAAGTGGTCTTCTCCACATCTTCGGGTGCCATTTTTATCTGGTTATACCTTGAGAAACCATCCATAAATGAGAAAAGGGTGAACTTGGCTGTATTATCTACTAGTATATCAATGTGTGGTAAGGTAAAATTGTCTTTAGGACTGGCTCGGTTTAAATCCCGATAGTCTACGCACATTCGCACTTTGCCATCCTTTTTTGGGACCGGCACAATGTTGGCTACCCACTCCGGGTATCGAGCCACAGCCAAGAAACCCGCATCGAACTGCTTTCTCACTTCTTCTTTAATTTTCAAAGACATTTCGGGTCTCATCCTTCGTAGTTTTTGCTTAACCGGGGAAGACCCAGGATTCAATGGCAACTTATGCTGCACAATGTTGAGGTCCAGACCTGGCATGTCTTGGTACAACCATGCGAAGATGTCTTGATATTCTTTAAGAAGGTTTACCAAACCTTGGCGGATAGGTGCGGTCATACCGGTTCCTACTTTCACTTCTTTCTTTCCCTCTCCGGTCTCTAAGTCTATCAGTTCGGTTTCCTCTTGGTGAGGCTTCATTTCGCATTCTTCCTGAGAGATCAATCTTTCCAACTCTGGTGAAAGGATGTCCTCTTCCTCTTCTTCGTTTATTGTTTGACTTACTTCTCGGTCAAAATCAATTATCAAACCCTCGTTGTTAGGATCCTCAAAGGATCGATCCTCACATCTATACCATTCAAGACAAATAACCAAAACATGCAAAATGATATGAGAAAAGGTGGAATCGCAAGAACAGATGAAACAAGATCTCTTTGTTATTTAATAAGGTAAATTTCACAAAACAAAAGATAAAGGAATCTATAGCCTCTAATTACATTGAACTAGCGGTATAAACTTCCGACTGGCTCATCACGTGCCAGTTCCCTACTTGGAAATTGGGATGGCACGATCACGCGAAACTCGGCAGATCTTGTGAAGCCTCTTCTCCTATTGCCGCCACCTCTTCCTCGAACATTATCCCGACACTTGTGAAACACTGGCTAACATGACTGGGCCATGCCCTATCTGCCTAAAGTCTTGATGGTGCATTCCTTCTTCCAGGTTTCCCGGGTTCATACCCCAACCCATATTTGTACGGGTTACCCCTAATGTCAACCACATCGACATTCCCATGGCTGTCCTTGCCCAGACCCATTCCGGGCTCATAACCGTGCCTGAGCATTACCCGCGCCATCATCAGGGCCGCATTAGAGAGACAAGGTAGCAATGGACCTGTTTCCACAGAGGCACAACTTACCACCTCGAAGGATTGGAAAGCTGTTTCGAATGATTCCTCCGCTGCCTCTACATATGGTGCTGAGGAGGGGCAGCTTACCAACATATCCTCTTCGTTCGACACTATCACCAAAAGTCCACCAACTGCGAATTTCAATTTCTGGTGAAGCGTCGAAGGGACCACTCCTAGCGCGTAAATCCATGGCCTCCTCAAAAGGCAGCTGTAGGCGGGATTTATGTCCGTCACTTGGAAAACCACATTGCAAGTGTGGGGGCCTATCTAAATGGGGATGTCAATTTCCCCCATCACCTCCCGCCGACTACCGCCAAAAGCTCGTACTACCATCGAACTCGGTTTTAGACGTGACACATTAAAAGGAAGTTTCTCCAAGGTGGTCTTTGGCATCACATTTAAACTTGAACCATTGTCAATGAGTACCTTAGCGACGACATGGTCCATGCATCTGACAAACACATGTAGAGCTTTGTTGTGCCCTCTCCCCTCAACTGGAATCTCTTCTTCCGCGAACGTGATATAGTTATCGGTAGTTATGTGATTAACAATGCCTTCAAAACCCTCGACTGAGATGTCATGTGCTACGTGGGCTTCGTTGAGGACCTTTACCAATAGTGCATGATGAGGCTCATGGTTTATAAGCAGTTCGAGCAAAGAGATCCTTGCTGGAGTTTTATTCAATTGCTCAACTACTTTAAACTCATGGGTCAAAGACTGGTTTAACTCTTCTTTGTAATACCCTATTATAGTTAGCATGCTTTGCTCCGTGGCTTCTAAGTGTTGGGCCAAACTCTTCTAGGATCTTGAGCAAGCAACTAACTCCTCCTTTAAGACCATGCTATGTACTCGTGATTGGTCTCTTTCCTCTCTCCGGAGCTTAAGCTCACCGTTGCTGCCCCACAGGGCCCCTTAGAACTTGTTCCGGCCGTGCTCTTCCCTACGAGCCCTCTTGGTCTCTTGTTCCAAGGCCTTAGGGGTAGTTATATTTGTATCTCTTAGTTCGGCATTCTCCTTTCGGATTTTAAGAGCTGCTGATTTGAACCTTTCTTTGACTATTTAGGCTTGCTCGAGTTCTGCCCTAAGGGCCTGCACCTCTTCGTCATCTTCCGGTGCCTCAACTTCCACCCTTCTAGCGGTTCTCAAACTTGGGAGCCAATCCAAACCTTGCACGTGAGCTTTCAACCACCTTCGGTAGCCACCAATGGGCCCATTGTTACTGCCCTTGAGTTCTTTGTCCTTCTTTTGCACCACCTCCCATGCCTTGCGAACCTTCTGAAGTGTCTCCCCGTTGGCCTTATTGAAACCTCATGAAATGACAGGTGCGAGCTCTTCCTCTAGCGGTGCCCCTCTCATAGGGTAGCCAAGTTGCCTTATAGCAAGAACGGGATTGCAACTGATGCAACCCCTTGTCCCCATTAAGGGAACATTCGGAAATCCTCTGCACGAAATAAGAACCCCGGTTCTTCCTTCTTTCCATCGAGGGAACCAATTGACAAACGCTCATTCTTTGTTTGCTAAGTGATGCAATCCTACCCTGCAAGGGCATTGGGTAGAAGACTCCAAGTAGATTGGCTAGAGATCCAAGGGAAGGCCATAGGGTTCTCATGAGCCTTAGGGTAGATTTTGAGCCCATGGGCTAAGTATGAGCCCGCTTATCTTTGCAAATATTAGAATAGGTATTTCCTTCGTCTGGGCATTGTATTTTGGCCATTCTAGTAGTATAGGGTTTTAGCCTTGTATTTCGGGGCATTTTGAGTAGTCTTTGTAGTAAGGACATTTTTTGTATTTTCATGTTTTTTGTAATGGGGGTGAGCTTAGCTATTATAGGGGGTGTGCAGCTAAGCTCTAGCTTCTCATCTCAAGGAGGTGAGCTTAGCTATTAGAGAGGTATGTGTAGCTAAGCTCAAGCTTCTTTAGAAAACTTCCTTGAGAAGCTTCTTTGAGAAAAGTTCCTTGAGAAACTAGAGCTTAGTTACACACACCCCTCTCATAACTAAGCTCACCTCCTTGAGAAGCTTCCTTAAGAAGATTCCTAAAGAAGCTTAAGCTTAGCTACACATACCTCTCTAATAGCTAAGCTCACCTCCTTGAGATGAGAAGCTAGAGCTTAGCTACACACCCCCTATAATAGCTAAGCTCACCCCCATGACAAAAAACATGAAAATACAAAAAAAGTCCTTACTACAAAGACTACTCAAAATGCCCCGAAATACAAGGCTAAAACCCTATACTACTAGAATGGCCAAAATACAAGGCCCAGACGAAGGAAATACCTATTCTAATATTTACAAAGATAAGCGGGCTCATACTTAGCCCATGGGCTCGAAATCTACCCTAAGGCTCATGAGAACCCTAGGGCCTTCCCTTGGATCTCTAGCCAATCTACTTGGAGTCTTCTACCCAATGCCCTTGCGGGGTAGGATTGCATCATTCCCTCCACCTTGGAAAGGATTTGACCTCAAATCCCGAGGTTCTTCATACTCTGGGCTCCTTCCCTCAACACCTGTAAAAAGAACAAAAACATATGTATTAGTGGTGTTTGGTATGTTGAAGTAAGGTAAGGTCTGAAAACCCATTTCCTGGGCATCTTCCCATGAAAGAACATGGTTTCTCACCAACTCAATGAGTGGTGCTACAAGTATAGAAAAATATGGGACAAACCTTTTGTAAAAGTTTGTTAAGTCATGGAAGCCCCAAATTTTTCTTATACTTGGTGGAGTGGGCCACTCAGGAATGACCTTTATTCTCTTAGGGCTCATGGGAACCCCTTGATCACTATTTGAAAAATTAAGAAAAGTAACACAATAAAACATACCTTTTTCTGTATTTTCATATTGATTATTCCTACCAAAAAGTATGACAAACCTAAGGTGTCCCATATGAGTACCTAAGTTTGTATTGAAACTAAAAATAAGAACAAACCTACCTAATGGGTCCCTATGTACACAAATCATGAAGATGTTGGGTGCATGAGTGATTTTACAAAAGAGTGTTGCACCACTCAAAAACATTCATCATACCACCTATTTTAGGGACTTGGTGCCTAATAATACCTATTTTGGGCACCAACAAAGCACAAGGATTTAAGCTCTTGCGAACCAAACCCTCATCCAACAACTTCTTTACTTGAGGAATAAACTCAAGCCCAAGAGGTGTGGCAATGCTAGCAAGTGCCTTTTTACAAAAGAGAAAATGTGGAGGTTGTCTAAGAGGGAAAGTTTCTTTAATGTTTGTCTTTATTGTAAAATGAGTTTCCTTCTTAGCTAAACTCTTGGAGGAGACACTTACCTCCTTACACTTCTCTTTAACCACTAATGGTTGTCCTTCTTCTTGGGGTTAGATTTCTTCACTAGATTCTTCCCCTTTTGCTTTTTCACTTTCACTAGAGGAAGGTGAAGTAGTAGCCTCATCTTGGCTACTATAAATGTCTTGGCCCCTCATAATCATGGTTTTTGTGGTGGGGCATTGAGAAGTAATGTGCCCTCTTCCAAGACATTTAAAGCACTTTATAGAGCTAGTTTTCTCTTGCATACTAGCCTTAGGGGCTTGCTTTTCTATTGTCTTCCCCTTATCATCTTTGGGCTTAGAAGGTGTCACCCCAAAGATGCCTTGACCTTGGTCTTTCTTTGGATAAGAGTGAGAGCCATAAGATTTTGACGTAGACTTCTTTTTAAGTTGTTGCTCTACCCTTATTTCCCAATCTAAGTTAGCCTCTACATTGTCCTTCCTATGAAGGTGTGGGAGGTTAATGTTATCCTCTTGAGGCTTTCTTTCCGTTTCTCTCCTATGGGAGTGAAGTCTAAAATGTGACCTATGCCTTCCTTCATAATAGTCACGAAGTTCTTCACTTAGGCTCTTGCAAGAGTTATGACTACTATAGGAGGCATATTTTTCTCTTTTCATTTCTTTCATTATTTTTCTTCTTTCTTCCTCTCTTATTTTCTTTCTTTCATCTTGACTTATTTCTTCCACTCTTTTTTTTCCTTTTTCTTTTCTCTCTTGTTTTTCTTTCCATAACTTGAGGGAACTCAACTCATCTAAGATTCTAGATAAAGGGTCTTTATGACTAGTACCCTCGCCATTAACACTAGATGAATGATGACTCATGTTGGTTACTAAGTTGTGGTTCTTTCTTGTTGGAGGCTTGAAAACAAAAGGTAAAAGAAACTATGGTTGAAACTAGCCAAAATAAACACTAAAAGAGGTGTGAAAGATAAGGTAAAAATAATTGGTAAAATGCAAGCTATCTAGGCGGTTTGACAATGGAAGGTAAAAGAAATAAGTTACGAAAGTAGGCAAGAAATGTAAACTAGGCAAATCCTAAGAGTGTTTGGATGACCACATTTAAGGTTCCCAACAAAACACTCACAATCCTAAGGGAAAATTGCCTAAAATTATTACACACAAAGGGAAGTAGGGTGACCTATTGGAGGCTCCCAACTTACATCCAATGAAAGGCCTTTTTGTTACAAAATTTGAATGTAATGAAAGTAATGTAAATTGTCAATTACAAAATTGCAAAAAGGTCCTCAATTTTGGTGGTTTTTCTCTCTTTGGTGATTCACACAATTTGGAGTGCTTCTTAGTCCAATAGCTCATAAGGTGGTTGGCCCCTTGCTTCTTGACTCAAATTCTTCAAGGGATGGCACCAATCCTCCTTTCCAATTCCCTATATGGCAACTCACAAACAAGGAAACAAAGAGACAAGAAATAACCAAAGACCAAAAAATGAAATGAAAGTTAAACCAATGGAATTTTAACAAGACATTTTTTCAAGGATTATTCAAGAATTAAAGCAATGAAAAGGACATAGAAGCAAGTTAGGACTCAAAGAGAAACTTAGAATGACTCTAGAGTAGAGTAAAAAAAACTAAAAAAAAAAGACTCAACAAACCTCTAGCTTTGGCACTTGTTTTCAAACTAATTTTCTATTGAAATTTCGGAATTAAGATTGGTATAACATAGGCGGCAATTATAGAATAAATTTTGAGCCAAAACAACAAGCACACTTCCCTTTCACTTTTTTTTTGGATACTGATTTTTCTGCCAACTTGTGTGATTTTTATTATTTTTTCCTTTTATCCAAACCACCTGGTTCTTTTTTTATAACTTTTTTTCAGATGTCTAGAAAATTCAGTAAAAATTTCAGCTCAAAATTAAAAGTAACCAATTCTCAGTAATTTTTACAAGTTTCTATGTCCAAGCTGCCAGCACCAGCGAGTTTTTTTTTTTTGTTTTTTTTAAGCGTGGTATATTGATTTCCTTGGGCCTACTTTCAACCTTCCTATGTATGTTGAACTCACTAGGATTGTTTACCACAATTTTAGGAGGAGTTCAATATTCACTTAGGATCAACATTTCAGCCAGCAATTCAATCACCAAAACTCAAATTCGCAATAGATACAATCAAAAGGAAACCTAAAAGTTCAAGAAAAGGTTCACAATCAAAGACTCTCTAAGAATTTTGCATGAACATGTTAAGGACTAATTAACATGAAAGATTTGACTCAAATCAAATAATAGGCTAAAAGAATTTCATACACTCATGAACAAATGAGTTAGACAAAGAAACAAGAAAATAAAATTCAGCACAACATAAGAAATCTTATGTGACAAGTTTCATGACTAGACATGACTTCTATGACAAAACTACAATAGGTGAACAAGTCACTCTAGATTTTTGAGCTTTTATTCTACTTTAATATTTTTGTATGAATTTTATGGTTTAGGTTTCAGCCACAAAAAATAACAAGACAAAACTCAAAGGAACCTAAACTCAACACAATTCATGGTTCAAGAACAAAAACAAGAAATTTGAACCATAGAAAATCAAATCTAGCTTATATAGCAAGTTTAATCGGTGGAAACTCTAAAGAATCATGTTAAAAACATTTAGCACAAGACATGTGAGGAGATACATGGAGAAAAAAATGAAGAAACAACAATGGAAGAGAAGGTAAAGCAAAAAAAATTAATGGAGGTTTACGGAGCACCTAGTTGAAGCTCTTGTGCTCTGATTACCACTTGATGGAAGCTTGCTTGTGGGGCTTCTATGGAGGCTGGATCTTTGAGCTTCAATGAGGTCCTTTAATGGTGATTTTCCATCATGGAAATGCAGCGGAAGACAAAGGAGAAGAGGTGAGAGGAGGCGCCATCCACTAGGGAATAAGCCATGGAAGAAGGAGCTTCACCACCAAGATGAGCCTTGGATAAGAAGCTTGGAGAGGATGCTTCAATGGAGGAAAAGAAAGAGGGAGAGAAAGAGAGAGGGGGGAGCACAAAATTGAAGGAATAAAAGAGGTAGAGAAGTGGAACTTTGAAGTATGTCTCACAAGACTCTCATTCATCAAAGTTACAACAAGTGTTACACATGCTTCTATTTATAGACTAGGTAGCTTCCTTGAGAAGCTTTCTTGAGAAAACTTCCTTGAGAAGCTTCTTTGAGAAAACTTCCTTGAGAAGCTAGAGCTTAGCTACACACACCCCTCTCATAACTAAGCTCACCTCCTTGAGAAGCTTCCTTAAGAAGATTCCTAAAGAAGCTTGAGCTTAGCTACACATACCTCTCTAATAGCTAAGCTCACCTCCTTGAGATGAAAAGCTAGAGCTTAGCTACACACCCCCTATAATAGCTAAGTTCACCCCCATGACAAAAAACATGAAAATACAAAAAAAGTCCTTACTACAAAGACTACTCAAAATGCCCCGAAATACAAGGCTAAAACCCTATACTACTAGAATGGCCAAAATACAAGGCCCAGACGAAGGAAATACCTATTCTAATATTTACAAAGATAAGCGGGCTCATACTTAGCCCATGGGCTAGAAATCTACCCTATGGCTCATGAGAACCCTAGGGCCTTCCCTTGGATCTCTAGCCAATCTACTTGGAGTCTTCTACCCAATGCCCTTGCGGGGTAGGATTGCATCACTAAGAGTTGGTCCCAATTTGCCCCTCATTTCTCTGTGCATGAACGATGACTTTCTAGCGGGCAAGCATGTCTCACCTCTTGGCGAAAAAGGTGCGAAACCAACCATACATAAAGAGCTGGAGTACAGCAAACAATCCTCATACTGCTCTTCTCACATCTTCGGTCGAAGGTGTCATATAGGTCGGCTAACATAGCGACAATCGGGCTTTCCTTGTGGTCATAATAAGCGAGAAAAACATCGATCGCTGCTAGTGTTGGATCGAGTGGCCTCAGAATAATTAAGAAGGGGGGTTGAATTAATTATTCCTAAACCTTTACTAATTAAAAAATTACTCTTCTAAGGCTTTTACTAAATTGTTAAGAGAATGAGGAGTAGAAGAGAAACTTAACAGAAAGTAAAAGCGGAAATTAAATGCACAGCGGAAAGTAAAAGAGTAGGGAAGAAGGAAACAAACACACAAGAGTTTTTATACTGGTTCGGCAACAACCCGTGCCTACATCCAGTCCCCAAGCGACCTGCGGTCCTTGAGATTTCTTTCAACCTTGTAAAAATCCTTTTACAAGCAAAGATCCACAAGGGATGTACCCTCCCTTGTTCTCTTTGAACCTAGTGGATGTACCCTCCACTAGAACTGATCCACAAGAGATGTACTCTCTCTTGTTCTCAGTCAAACTTAAGTAGATGTACGCTCTACTTGTACCACAAAGGATGTACCCTCCAATGCGTTAAGAAAAAGAT
This sequence comes from Glycine soja, assembly GCF_004193775.1. Lineage (NCBI taxonomy): Eukaryota > Viridiplantae > Streptophyta > Magnoliopsida > Fabales > Fabaceae > Glycine > Glycine soja. Next base: position 35,160,500 of record NC_041003.1, read on the forward strand.
CTTAGGTTGTTAAACCTTTGATACTTTGTGAATGGGGATACAAAAGAATTCTCAGGTGGTTAGTCCTTTGAACACTTTTGTATAAGGGAATGGGAAGAATCAAAAGAATTCTCAGACCGTGTCATTTTGAATTCTTTGACAACGGAGAAGGGAGACACAAAAGAATTCAGGCGGTTAGTCCTTTGTTCTTTTGGAAAAGGGAGAAGAGAGACACAAAAAGAATTCAGGCGGTTAGTCCTTGGCAAATTCTTTTTGGCAAAGGGAGAAGAGAATGAAAAGATGAATAGCACAAGTTTTCAAGGTTTGGAAAACCAGAAAACTTCATAAAGCTTTTGGTACAAAGAAGAAGAAGAAGTTCAAAGAGATTCAAGGCTTGTAAAGGATTGATTGGAAAAGTAAAGTGTCTTGAAAAGCAAATCAAAGCCTTGCTTTTATAGACTCTTCATGTCTGGCCAAGAAGACCATTTAGAAGAGTTATAACTTTTAGAAAAACTTTAAAACCAATTTGAAAAAGTCAAAACCTTTTTGAAGAGTTACATCTTTTGATTTATTCAGAAACAGTCACTGGTAATCGATTACCAAATTAGTGTAATCGATTACACAAAGCTTTTGTGTGAAAGGATGTGACTCTTCATATTTGAATTTGAATTTCAACATTCAAAGGCACTGGTAATCGATTACCAAAACATTGTAATTGATTACAGCTTTTTGAAATTAATTGGAACGTTGTAAATTCAATTTGAAAACTTTTTCAAAACAATTTTGCTACTAGTAATCGATTACACCAATCTGGTAATCGATTACCAGAGAGTAAAAACTCTTTGGTAAAAGGTTTTTTCAAAAATTCATGTGCTATTCAAAGTTTTGAAAAACGTTTTAATACTTATCTTGATTGAGTCTTCTCTTCATTCTTAAATCTTGAGTCTTGAATCTTGATCTTGATTCTTGAGATCTTTGATCCTTGAATCTTGATTCTTATCTTGAACTCTTGAATTGTTTTTGATTGATCTTTGATTTACTTGAGTTGTTCTTTGATTGATCTTTCAGCTTTTTGTCATCACCTTTGTCATCATCTTTTGTTATCATCATTGTTATCATCAAAACACCTTTGAATCACCTTTGATTCACCATGAAGCTTTGCTTCTACAGCTAGATCCACCAACCCATCCACATTTGGAAAGAGGACTCCTCTAAAGACCAACAATGCGAGAATGCCTATGAACGGGGCCCACTCGCCTCTACCTACCAAGGTTCTTGCTTTTTCCTCCAAACATTTCCTCGGTATTCCAACCACCCCATTTCTGACTTGCTTTCCATAGTCTAATTCATGCGCCGAGATTTGGACTATCTTTGAAATTCTAGCTAATGAGGGATGGAACCCTGAGAAGAGGTATGGTCTCCTTCCCCCTAGAGGAAATCCTAGGATCTCTTCAAATTCTTCCACCATGGGTGACAGCTGGAAGTCCCCAAAGGTAAAGCATCTCAACAGCTTATCATAATACTGGGCGAGGGAGGCAATGGCCTCTGTAGAGACTTCTACCATGGCTAAGTCCCAGATTTTACCGTAAGCTTTGCGAAATGCTTGGCGCTGGAGCTGACCCATCAACTGGCCTAACTCTTTAAGGCTGGAGACATCTAGGCCCTTAATCTTGACTTGATAGAATATTTTTCCGATTTGATTTGTCCCCATCATTTACCTAAAAAGAGGTGAATTAAGGCTCCGATATGAATGATGCAATGCACACGCATGAAACAAACTGAAGAAAAAACAAGTGGTAAAAAAGATCCATTTTTTTAATACTACGCTCCAGGCATTGCAGCGCCCCAACGTATGCATTAAAAAGTGACGCGTTACTCTAAAGAGACAAGATACAACAAAAACTATAATTTATGTGCTATTCGCAGAAAAATGCATGAGAACAAATGGTACGGAGCATGCTTGCTCCATGCCCCTATTTGGGAACCTATAGGATAATATCTAGGGGTCTCTAATAACTACTCCCAACGATCCATATCACACATGGCTGTTTTCTAGAGGTAGCATCACTCAAGATAATAATATTGCGGCAGTATGGAATACCAGCGACAATACATTATAAAGAGAGAAAGCTCTAGACGAGGTTTCACTATTATCAAACATGTCAGAGACCTAGCCTGACCTTAGATTCACCTCCACTCCTTAGATTTCCATGGACCTGGGTATAGGGCCCCTTTTTTACTCAAACCCGTGGGTGCTTAGAATGCAGTGTAAAAATATGGAAAAGGCAGCATTTATTATTTTTACACAGTTCAAGAAAAAACGCACACACAAAGTTTCATAATTCCAAACTTTCCTAAAATAGGCCTAACTCACAAAACAATCCCCAGTGGAGTCGCCAACTGTCGCAACCTACCCTTTTGCGGGCGAGCGAGGTGAGGCTCACGGGTGCGTCTTCCATAAGAGGAAAATGCGCGAAGTCGCCACCAACGTTTATTGAAAGGAAAACATTAGAAAAACCAAAGGAAACCGGTCATGAAGAATATTCCAGATTCGGGAGTTGTATTTACGTTTGAGGAAGGTATTAGCACCTTTCACGTTTGTCCCAAAGGACAACAACCTTAAATTAGAATTGTGTGAAATTATGTATCTAGACTTTTTATTTTTTTTTATTTTTGAGGTCGACAAAAGCGGGACTCTTGCTCCTACGTACCCTCCATCGAAGAGGAAATCAGACCTACGTAGTTCTTTCAAAAGGGGAGAATCAAGTGATTCTTTTTTACTTGGAAGGTGGTCATTTAAGGCGTTGACCTTAAAATGATCCATTTTTACTTGGTGAGAAAAGCCGAGGCATTGGACCTTAAAACATTTTTTCAGTGATTTTTGCGGACAAAGCTTGATTTTGTGAGTTGATTTTAGCCTTAGTTTCACTTTAGTTATTAATCAATTCAATTAAGAAAGAGAAATCCCAAGTGGGCCTAGTTGCTATTTGCACCCCCTGTTTACTAAATACACCCATCTGCCTTTTTTTTGCTGATTCTTTTTTTTCCTTCCGTAATGGAGACAAGAGCCTCCATTCAGAGTCTGACAAATCAAATGGGGTAGATGGCTACTCAGATGAACCTAGCTCAGTCCCAAAATTCTGACAAATTGCCTTCACAAGCTGTGCAGAATCCGAAAAATGTGAGTGCCATCACCTTGAGGTCTGGCAACCAAATTCAAGTGCCTCCACCAGTAGCAGCACCTGCACCTGAACCTGTCAAGCTTCATTCTACACATGAAAAAGAGGTTGAGATAGTTGCACAAAAGAGAAAGCTTTCTAACAAAAATTTTCATGCAGGTGGACCTTCTTCTAGTAGCTCTGACTTGCAGTAGCCTCCTATCCCTCTTCCATTCCCACCTAAAGCAATTCCTAACAGAAAAAATGGAAGAAGCAGAAAAGGAGATCTTGGAGACTTCAGGAAAGTAGAGGTGAACATACCTCTTATAGATGCCATCAAGCAGATTCCAAGATATGCCAAGTTTCTAAAGGAGTTGTGCACCCACAAAAGGAAGCTCAAGGGAAATGAAAGGATTAGCATGGGCAAAAATGTGTCAGCATTGATAGGTAAATTTTTTTCTCACATTCCTGAGAAATGCAAGGACCCAGGTACTTTTTGTATACCTTGCACTATTGGGAATAGTAAATTTGAGAATGCCATGCTAGATTTAGGAGCATCAGTTAGTGTCAGGCCTCTGTCCATTTTCAATTCTTTATCTCTTGGACCTTTGCAATCTACAGATGTGGTGATTCATTTGGCAAATAGAAGTGTTGCTTACCCCGCAGGTTTCATAGAGGAAGTGCTGGTTCGGGTTGGTGAACTTATTTTTCCTGTTGATTTTTATGTTCTTAATATGGAAGAGGGATTTTCCCATGGTTCAATTCCAATTATTTTAGGTAGGCCATTTATGAAAACAACCTGAATAAAGATAGATGTTTATGTTGGCACATTGTCTATGGAATTTGGTGATATTGTTGTTCATTTTAACATTCTTGATGCCATGAAACATCCATCTGAGGATCATTCTGTTTTTCATGCTGAGATATTTGATCAAATTGTTGATGATTATATGTTTGATTTTGATTCTGTTCTTTATGGTAGGAAACATCCATTTTTATCTGATCTGCATACTTATCATTCCTTATGCATTGAATCTGAATCTAAATTTGAATTTGATCCGGTATCTAAATTTTATGCTGAGAATGAATATGAATTTGAGTCTGGTTCTGATTTTCTGGGTGTTATACCTCTTGATGTTGATTTTTTAGAGTCAGAATGCACTAACCATGTTGCAGGAAGTACATATACTTCTGACTTGCTTTATGAGGTACAGGCAGAAGAACCTTCTTCTCCTACCCCGGTTCCCCCCACTGTTCAGCCACCACCCACACCAGAGTTGAAGCCCTTACCAACAAACCTCAAATATGCTTACTTGGAGGACAAGGAAAAATTTCCAGCGATCATCTCTGCCACCCTTGATGCCGAGCAAGAGGAGAAATTGTTGCTAGTTCTCAAGAAGCACAAGAAAGCCATTGGATGGACTTTAGTAGACATTCCTGGTATTAGCCTATCTACCTGCATGCATAGGATACTTTTAGAGGATGGAGCTAAGCCAGTGAGGTAGCCACAACGGCGACTTAACCCCATCATTCTATATGTTTTGAAAAAGGAAGTGACCAAGCTCTTGCAAGATGGAATCATCTACCCCATTTCTGATAGTCATTAGGTGAGTCCAATCCAAGTGGTTCCTAAGAAGATAGGCCTCACAGTGGTCAAGAATGAAAAGGATGAGCTTATCCCCACAAGAGTGCAGAACAGCTGGCGAGTCTGCATTGATTATAGGAGGCTGAACCAGGTAACCAGAAAAGATCATTTTCCCCTGCCATTCATTGATCAAATGCTTGAGCGCTTGGCAGGTAAGTCTCATTACTGTTTTCTTGATGGTTTTTTTGGTTTTTTACAAATTCATATTGCTCATGAGGATCAAGAAAAGACCACATTCACCTGTCCCTTTGGCACTTTTGCCTATAGGAGGAAGCCCTTTGGCCTATGCAACGCCCTTGATACCTTCTAGCGGTGTATGCTTCGCATTTTCAGTGATTTTTTAGAGACTTGCATATAGGTGTTTATGGATGATTTTACTGTTTATGGATCCTCTTTTGATACATGTTTGGATAGTCTGGATAGAGTTCTTAGTAGATGCATTGAAACTAACCTTGTACTGAATTTTGAAAAATGTCACTTCATGGTAGAACAAGGTATAGTTTTAGGGCATATCATTTCTAGTAGGGGCATAGAGGTAGACCCTGCAAAAATAGATGTTATTTCACAATTGCCTTACCCCTCTTGCGTGCGAGAGGTTCATTCTTTTCTTGGTCATGCAGGGTTTTATAAGGGCTTTATCAAGGATTTTAGCAAAGTGGCCCTTCCATTATCCAATCTACTACAAAAGGAGGTGGAGTTTGATTTTGACGACCGATGCAAAGAGGCTTTTGATTACCTCAAGCGTGTGGTGACTACCACCCCTATCATTCATGCACTTGATTGGACAACCCTATTTGAGTTAATGTGTGATGCATCCAATTACGCATTGGTAGCTGTCCTTGCTCAAAAGATTGATAAGCTACCTCGGGTGATCTACTACGTCTCCATAACTTTGGATCCTGCTCAAGCAAATTACACTACCACAGAGAAGGAGCTATTAGCGATAGTTTTTGCTCTTGAAAAATTTCGTTCATATTTGCTTGGTACTCGTGGTATTGTTTATACTGACCATGCAACTCTGAAGTACCTGTTGAAGAAGGCTGAATCAAAGCCTAGATTGATCAGGTGGATGCTTTGGCTCTAAGAGTTTGATTTAGAGATCTGTGATCGGAGTGGTGCACAGAACCTCATGGCTGACCATTTGAGTCGGATTGAGCGTGCATTTGAGGACTCAACCATTTGGGATGAATTTTCGGATGATCATTTGTACATTCTGTATAGTATTTTTGATTCCTTCCCCACTCCTTGGTTTGCTAATATTGTGAATTATTTTGTTGCTTATGTTTTTCCTCCCTTAGCGTCTAATGCTCAAAATGATAAAATTAAGAGCGATGCTAAGCATTATATTTGGGATGACCTCTATTTGTGGAAATTGTGTAGTGACCAGGTTACTAGGAGATGCATTCCAGACCATGAGATTGACTCGATCCTGCAATTTTGTTATTCTTCCACACCAGGTGGCCATCTTGGCATACATAGAACAGCGCGCTAGGTGCTTGACTGCGGTTTCTATTGGCCCACCATCTTCAAGGATGCGTGGAGAATATGTAGCACTTGTGAGCCTTGTCAGAGAGCAGGTGGCTCACCTTCATGGAGACAGCAAATGCCTCAACAACCCATGTTATTTTGTGAGGTGTTTGATGTCTGGCGTATAGATTTTATGGGGCCTTTTCCTGTCTCTTTTGGTTTTGTTTATATTCTCCTTGCTGTTGATTATGTTTCAAAATGGGTGGAAGCCAAACCCACCCAAACTAACAATGCTAAGGTTGTTGTGGATTTTGTTAGATCTAATCAGTTTTGCAGGTTTGGAGTCCCTAGAGCCATTGTTAGTGATCAGGGCACCATTTTTTGTAGCAAATCCATGTTTGCCTTGCTCAAAAAGTATGGGGTTGTGCACAAAATTGCCACACCTTACCACCCCTAAACTAATGGGTAGGCTGATGCAATCCTACCCCGCAAGGGCATTGGATAGAAGACTCTAAGAAGATTGAGCCAAAGATGCAAGAGAAGACCTTAGGGTTCTCATGAGCCTTAGGGTAGATTTCGGACCCATGGGCTAAGTATGAGCCCACTTATCTTTGTACATATTAGATTAAGGTTTCATTATTTTTGGGCCTTGTATTTAGGACTCCATAATATAGGAACGGTACCCTAGAAATGTAGGAATTTTCAGCCCTTGTATTTTAGGGCACCTAGACTAATTTTTTGTATTAGGGATAGTTTTGTAATTTCACATGCATTAAGTGAATATTTGATGTGTGTGGTTGGAAATAAATTTAATTGAATTGGGAGATTTCACACTTGGCAATGTTCATTGAAATATGAACACTTGGCAACATTTTATTCCCCGAGTGTTTGATACTCGGTTCTTACCGTTTTATACTACTTGTGCGATCCGGTGCACTTGTCGGAAGACAAACAAGGTCCACCCTGGTTCATGATGAATTGATTGCCAGGGTGTGATCTCCACTATCCTTGATAGTTATAAGGACCCTGCTGGAAGCCTGAAAATCCTCCTTGAGTATATCTTTGTCTTTGTTGATTTCCCATATAGTGAACTTCTTGAGTGTTTTCTTCAATGGGAATACATTGGCCTGTTTCATGAGCCTCACCACAGATGATACAACCTGTAACCTGCAAAATGGAAGAATGTGTAGGTTGACCAATAGACAATTTAGTTGGCAACTTACCAAGTGTTTCTGTTAAAATCTCAAGTTGCCTAGAAAACAACTTATTCTGTGTCAATAAAGCATCATGTGATGACAGTTCTAACAAGTTTTTCTTTGTGGGTTGATGAACTCTATCATGCAGAATGGCATGATCGCTGGCTGACATATTCTTAATTAGCTCAGTTGCCTCTTCAGGGGCTTCAGCTTTATTTTTCCCCTTGCTGAAGCATCTAACATTTGCTTGGTTTGTGGTCTTAGCCCATCTATAAACATATTCAATTAAATTGGCTCAAAGAACCCATGGGTGGGAGTCTTTCTCAATAAACCTCTAAACCTATCCAACGCTTCACTCAAGGACTCGTCAGGGAACTGATGAAAAATGAAAAGATTGCAGCTTTCCCTTCCACGGTGTTTGACTCTGGGAAATATTTTTTTAGAAACTTTTCAACAACTTCTTCCCAGGTTTTCAGGCTGTTACCCTTAAATGACTGGAGCCACCTCTTTGTTTTGCCTGCCAAAGAAATTGAAAATAGACCGAGTCTAATTAAATGAATCAAAGAATGAGGGTAGTTTATGTTGTGAGCTTGCACTTCAGGACGTGCAATACTGGTAAAGAATTGTGGCACTGAACTGCTTGAATAGTCCTCAAGGGTAAGTCTTTGTTGGTGCTCATTAGCCATGGAAAATACTTCTGGTAAATAAGTCAAGGATTCCCTTGATGATGGTGAGTTGGATGATGAAGAATCGGAAAAATGAGTTTCTTCCTCAAGAAAGGACACTAATGTCATGTCTTGCAGTAATTTTCTTCTCCTCTCGGCTCTGTTCCTTCTCAACATAGCTTCAATCTCCAAGTCCAGAGGAACTAAATTGCCTATGGGAGATCTATGCATATAAAACACTAACAACAACAGCGGTTATCCAGTTCAAGAGGAAAACAAATATGAATTGAAAGTAAATATTCAAAGTTTATAAAAGAATAAAGAATAGACACCTAGGACTGAACTAACTTTCCTAATAGAAAGAAGTTCCCCGGCAACGGCGCCAAAAACTTGTTCAAACCCAGCAAGTGCACCGAATTGTGCAAGTAGTATAAAACGGTAAGAACTGAGTATCGAACTCTTGGGGAACTTGTGTTACTTGGTAAAGCTATATTCAGTGAATAGGTGTCTAGTATGAAAAGAGATGTATCAACTGTGCACAGGTATGTAAGCTAACTATTAAAAGGAAAATCACATGAGTAATGATGTGTAAAGAAAAGTAGACAATACGTTGGTCTTCCTATTAGATGCCAGATGTTAAACGGATATTCTCTACTTAACAATGCTCATGTGTTCTATGGTGTCTCTTGAAATGCTAAACCCTTATTTCTCATGATAGTCTAGCCTAATCCTAATCAAGCATCATCCTTAGATTTCTCTTGTTGGACTAAACTCAACCAGAACCGCATTAAGACTCATCTCATGCTCTCAGGATGGCTTCCTCTTCTCGCTCAGTTCTCTGCCAGTCTTTTCACAGCAAAAGCTCTCAAAAATCTCTGGAACTTGGACCTTTCTCTCTCTAGAAATCTCTAAACATGCAAAAAGCTTCGAGAATTGCCCAAACTCCCTCTCCATTTCTGATTTCAGGCTTAAATAGGTGGCCTTGTTGGTGCTTGCGCGCTCAGTGCAACTCTAGCTCGCTTAGAGCGCATTAGTGAATTTTGGCTTAGAGCTCGTCTTTTTGCTCAATGGATGGACTCAAGCGGTCTGCTTAGCGGGATTAGCCCTCGCTCAGTGAACATGCACAGCTCATCCTTCTTCCAAGTCCTTCCTCGTGCTCAGCCAAAGGAGTGTTGCACTCAGCGGATGGCTTGCTAAGCTAGAAGATTGGCTTAGCGAGCGAATGAATATCAACACTTCACAAACTTGCCTTATTAACCTGAAATTGAGAGGAAATGATTATTAAACACACAAAATGGGAGTAATAAGTATTTATTACCTATCTTTAACAAAAACTAATTACAACACTACAAAATAACCATAAATTGGAGGAGTTTGATACAATTTACATAGGTTTTATACACAAAAGTTAGTCGTATTCATCGACTAACAATACGTTCCTATCTTTGAAATGCCGAAGGACAATTGATTGAAGCATTCCATGATATTCATTTCATATGATTAAATTTTTTTGTGAAACAAACACCACTTTGATTAACCACTGTATTTTGTGACTTGAGGACAAGTGAACTACTTTTTCTTTGCTTGAGGACAAGCAAAACTGTAAATTTGGGGGAGTTTGTTAGTCGTCTTCTATGACTAACTTTTGTATAGAAAACATTTTCTAAAACTTGTATAGTTCCCCAATTTATAATTATTTTGTAGGAATTTGTATATAAATCTTGTTTTGTTTGAATAGTTGTCGTTAGATTATATCCCATGTGATTTAATGATAAAATTTGCATAATTTTAGGTTTAAACGAGGCTATGTCTTAAAGTGCAAAAGGAGCAGTCGCGCTCAGTAGACCATTTGGACTTAGCATGCATCTGACGCTAAGTGCAGCTTCAGCACACTTAGCATGACAAGGGAATCTGGCAGTGCACAAGAATCAAGGTCGCACGCTAAGCGCGAGATCAACTCGCTAAGCGAGATGTTTGTCTCTTGCCAAGCTCAGCACACGACTGGCGTCAAGCCCAAATCCACTTACTCACGCTAAGCGCAAGGGTGGCTCTAAGCGCGCGTCACGATTTCAGATCCCATTTAAGCCTGAATTGTCAAAATCAGGGTACGATTTTGAGAGACCAGAATTGCATATTTTTGTACAGACTTCAAGAATAATGCTTTGGAGGTAGCAGAGAGGCAGCAGCTAAGCAAGGAAGCTAGGGTTCCTCATTTTGAGAGATTAGAAAGTGTTTAAGTGATTGTGAGGTGCCAAGAAGAGGAAGAGGGATCCCCCTTCTTGTGTAAGCAACAATTGCTCTGTACTTTCTATGTCATTTGTATTAGAGTTCCTTGTATGGCTGTCTAAAAACCCTAGTCGGGGATTTCGAATGAATAGTTGATGTAATTACTTTTCATATCTAATTAATTGTGTTTTATGTGTTCAATGCGTCTTTCATTGCTTAATTATTGCATGCTCTTGGCCTAATCACCCACTTGTGTGTACTGTTAGGTGACTTTAGCATTAGGAAATGTGCTGTTGCCTTAGAATTTGATAGAAACAGGACTAAATAACTACATTACCAGGGATGGATTGTGGGGTTTTGGTTTTCTGAATATGTTGTGATGATAATGCTGTTAAGTTAAGCCTAGTCTTACAATAGGGATCTGCGGACGAAGCTTAGGTTAAATTAGTCTAAAGTTATGAGGGATCGAGGTTTAGTACGTTAGGCTACAACATAGAACACAAAACATGATTAATTAGAGAAATATCCTCATATGCATCAACTTGTTTGTTAGAAAGACCCAATGCTTTTTACCTATTGTCGTAAACTTTTACTTACTTGCATTTACTGTTTTTACCATAGAATTAGTTTATTTCTATTTTTAACCATCAATTATCAATGTTTGTTCCAACAATGCCTTACTTTTGAATAAAACTCTATCAAATAAGCAAGTTCCCTGAGTTCGATACTCGGATCACTCCATTTTAATTTTAAATACTTGATGACCCGATGCGCTTGCCGGTATTTCATTTCCCATGAATATGTTTGTTAGAAATTGGAGAAAAAGGAATCATATGGGAAAGTGAACACCTGCAGCTGCCAAAACCTCTCTGGTAATCGATTACAGCCTATTCTAATTGATTACTGGGGTTTGTTCTATGGTAATCGATTATAGGGAGTGGTAATGGATTACTAGACCTTAAAACATGGATTTTCAAGTGAAATAAGCATTAATACTAACTATTTTGCTCCCACAAAAATACATATTCAATATATATAATCAAAATATACAATAATAAAAAAACAATAATCCAAAGCAATCAACAATCATCATAACTCTCAAACACAATCATCAAAGAAAATCAAAACTCAATAAAAAACAATCATCAAAAGCAATCAACAATCATCATAACTATCAAACACAATCATCAAAGACAATCAAAACTCAAGCAAAAACAATTATCAAGACTCAATAAAAAACAATCAAAACACAAGCGTAAACAATCATTTAAAAAAAACAATCAAAAGTTAACAATCATAAGAAAAATAATAAAAAACATACAAACAAAATATCTATTTATCTAACTTATTTATGTATAGGAGTCCTAATTCTCTTTTAATGGCAAAGAATGTTTCTTTAGGGAGAGGTTTTGTAAAGATATCAGCTAACTGATTCTTTGTGTCAACAAATTCTAGTACACAATCCCCTTTTTGAACATGATCTCTCAAGAAATGATGCCTAATTTCAATATGTCTGGTTCTCGAGTGCAAAATAGGATTTTTAGATAGATTGATTGCACTTGTGTTATCACATCAAATGAGGACATGATCTCTCAACAGTGGATAAAGCAACACTATTCTATTTTTTACTATGCCATGTGTCGCAACCTACCCTTCGGTGGGAGGGTGAGGCGAGATTCACAGGTGCGTCTTCCAAAAAAAGAAAACGTGTAGGAGTCACCACCAATGTTTATTCGAGGAAAACGTTAGAAAAAGCCAAAAAGAGGTCTACGAATTTTAAGAATAAGGGTTCGGGATTTGTTTACACACGGGACGACAACCTTTAATTGAGTGTGCAAAATCGTGACATCAATATTTATTTATTTTCTCTTTTTATGTTTTTTACTTTCTGGGGTTGACAAGGGCATTGCCCTTGCTCCTACGTATCCTCAAGTGCGATGAGGAAATTAGACCTACGTAGTTCTTTCAAAGCAGGAAAGTTATGTGTTGAGTTGATTTTAAACTTCTGAAAGGTTCATTTTAACCAACAAACATAAAAGAGACCGTTAAGGCATTGGACCTTGAACGGATTCAAGCGACTTTTGTGGATAAAAAGCTCGATTACATGTTGATTTCATCTTGGTTTTACTTATTTATTTTCGATCTCATTAAAAGACGATTTGTGATGTAAATGATCAGTCAAAACTCATTTTACAAGAAGAAAAGAGATTACTGATGGTAGTAGAATGAGATGAAGAAGTGCAAAGCAACAAAGAGGACCCCTAAAGGTGCATAGATTGTATCCAAATACTTAAAATAAATACTAACCGGATGACAAATGAAGAACACCGAATGAAGAACAATGTAGAAGTCGATTACGATCGCAATTCAGTAGCGCCTCGGCCTCATTTTTCTCTTCTTTCTTCTTCTTCTCTTTAAATTTCACTGAATCCTTTCAAAGTTTGAAATCTGAACCCTTTCTTCTACCCCCTTCACGCCTATTTATAGGAAATGAGGGGTTTTTGGTGGAATTGGAGCTCTCCCAGGCAAGCTAGTTACTTCACCCCTAAGCTATTTGGGGGCCTAGGCGAGCCAGAGGCTAGCCTAGGCGAGCCAGGGGTCATAAAAAGCTTTAAAATGGCCCTTTTGCCCTCCCTTTTGGGTATTTTCCACATTCTTTACCAAAACATTGAATAATCTTTCTTCTTGCATGGTAACTGGTGTCGAACAACTCAATTCAGCTAGCGAGAATCAAAATGTTAGCGAATGATAGTCCCCGAACAAAATTAGGGTCTAACAGTTGCCCCTCTTTACTTATCTTTTATTGAAAATGAAAAGGTAAGTAAAGATAAGGACACTAATTTCATCCCAACGATCTTGCTATCCGACTGGCAACTGGCGAAAACCAAAGTAGTGAAACCTGTCAAAAGAATAAATGTATGAAGTATCAAGAGTATTAAAAAAAGACTTTGAAGTCTTGAAATGTAATGATGTCGAAGTCTTAACAAAAGACATTGAAGTCTTGAAATGTAAAGAAGACATTGAAGTCTTGACTAAAGATATTGATAGTCTTTGATACGTAAAGAAGACGTTGAAGTCTTGACAAAAGTCTCTGATAGTCTTTGAAATGTAAATGAGACATTGAAGTCTCGATAAAAGACTCTGATTGTCTTTGAAATGTAAAGGCAGGGGACATTGAAGTCTTGACAAAAGACATTGATAGTCTTTGAAATGTAAAGAAGACATTGAAGTCTTCACAAAAGACTCTGATAGTCTTTGAAATGTAAAGAAGACGTTGAAGTCTCGACAAAAGACATTGATAGTCTTTGAAATGTAAAGAAGACGTTGAAGTCTTGACAAAAGACTTTGATAGTCTTTGAAATGTAAAGGCATGAGACATTGAAGTCTCTGCACGAAAAAAGAATTTCATAGTCTTTGAAATGTAAAGGCAGAAGACATTGAAGTCTCTACAAGACAAAAGACTCTGGTAGTCTTTGAAATGTAAAGGCAGAAGACATCGAAGTCTCTACAAGACAAAAGACGCTAATAGTCTTTGAAATGTAAAGGCAGAAGACATCAAAGTCTCTAGAGGACAAAAGTCTGTGATAGTCTTTGAAATGTAAAGGCAGAAGTCATTGAAGTCTCTGCAAGACAAAAGACTCTGGTAGTCTTTGAAAAGTAAAGGTAGGAGACATTGAAGTCTCTGCAAGACAAAAGACTCTGATGGTCTTTGAAAAGTAAAGGCATGAGAAATTAAAGTCTCTGCAAGACAAAAGACCCTAATAGTCTTTGACATTTTTCACTATAATGTGAACACACTTAGCAAAGAAATGAAACCCCCAAATCGATCATAACAACATACATTCTTTTTGAAGAAAAACAATGTGACTAATGGGAAATGAAAGCATGCAGATAGAATTTCTCATAATCAAAATGAGATTTAAGACATTAACATTTTGTTTCTAAAAGCACATTAGAAGAAGCACTGGGTCCAACCGAATAGAGGAAAACCACTTAAGGTGTATAAAGTCTCACACAGGAAAGTGTTTCATCTTAATTCCAAACCACAGATATGTCATGAATTGGCTTTGCAAGTCATTTCCCATCAAATCAAAGATAACATGCATAATCATCATGGATCAATAGGACTTTATAAGGTCGGATTTGGTATAAAATTCAGCTTTGGTTGTTCTAGCCTTTCCCCTTTTTGTTTCCCTTTCTCTTTTTTTTGGTGTGGAACAAGATAGCAGACGCAAAGATTTGGTTTGTAACTAAAGCAAGCAATCACCTAACACATCCTCCGGGTTTTAACCAAGTTACTATTGATCTTCTCTTTTATTTTTCTCTTTGTGACAATCATGCGCATGGTTCAGACATTGTCTGGTCCAAAGAACTTCTTTTTCTTTTCTATTTTCTTTTTTCACTTCTTCCATATTTGGTTGAGTGATTCTTTCTCTTTCTTTTTTATATTGCCCCCTTTTTTTCTTTTTTTTTTTCGCTTTCTTTCCTTGTTGTTTTCGTTCTTTGTGTTTTTCTTTTGCTTTTTTTTTTTCTGTTTTGTCTTGACGAACACCTCTAACCCAAGACAATAAAAGCTTCGCTTGGAAGACCCTCATGTTCTCTCATCCTAGGGTAAGTTTGGAAATTTCCATCCTAGGTCAAGGTTATGGCAAAAAGTCGATGTTTGGATCAAAAGGCCTGCAAATGGTGGGTCATAATGTATGTCGTGATATCTATTTGGCCAATGGCTCAGGAAGAAGGGAATGCCCAAATCATTTCCATGAAAAGCATATTATGATAATTAAAAATTCATGCAAAATTAATCATAGCACATATCCATGCGGACACTCAAATATAAGGCTTTGTGGCCACACAAACACTAATACTTAGGGTTTGTTTCCACATTCAGGCCAAACCAGTGTTTCAACGATTTCTCTTTTTATCAAGTCATACAAACATCCGAGCCTATTTTGGCATTCGGGGGAATCTTTTTTTGTTTTCACTCTCTAGGTGCATATTTCTTTTTCACACTATGAAATAACATGACAACACACTGAAAGATACATAATAAAGATGAGTTCCATCACAATGAAATAACAAAAAAAATACTAAAAGCGATAAAACAAAGTTCCATCACAATGAAATAACAAACGAAATACTGAAAGTGATAAATAAAATAAAGACGAGTTCACAATTTTAAGAGATTCTAGTCAAGCGGTTCAGCCTCCTCAAAGGAAGAAGATCATCACATCGTCCATGCCATCATCTTCCTGAGCTCCATCTTCATCTCCGGGGGTCCCTGCGGGTCCTACCCCTGCCTCAAAATTGAGCCTATCTCAAGGCCATGCAACTGTGGCCCCGAACTGCTCGGGGAGTAGGCCATGAGTAAGGACTAGGATTCGGGCTTTGCTGATATAGGGTATACTGGTAAAAGCTCTCATTCAACTACACCTGGCCCCTATGATTGGTCGCTTGCTAGTCAGCCACATGCTGCATATAGAGTTTCATCCATTGCATGTGAACAGAGATGGACTCTAGGGATGGTAGCTGTTGTAGAGGTGGCAGTGCTGCATCTGCGAATAGCTGCTACTGATGGACCTGCCCATGCTGCTATGTCTGCCTTGGCATGCAGTACTTTTCTATGAAGGACCAGTTAATAGGAGGTCGGATGAGCTTTGTGAGCATAATCGGCACCCCATAGAACTGGCAGAGACCCGTGATTAAGGCCGAAAACCCTAGTGCTTTGTTGGACTTTTCTGGGTCCATTGGGTGTCTTGGAGGCGTGATCCCTACAAATTGGTAAATGGTGTCCGAGTTTAGCTAGGCCACATGAATACTAACCTGGTTCAAGATGGCGTAGACCAGCTGGCATTTCGGCAAGGGGAGATCAGAATTATGATCATTGGGGAGGATGTTGCTGAGGAGTAGCGTCATCCAGATCTATGTTAGGGTAGTCATGCTAGTGTGCATGATCCGCACCCACCTTCCTGTCATGCTGCGTGTGAAGTTCTGTCCCAGAATGCATAGCAACTGGCCGATGGCCTCCTCATCAAACCCCAAAGCCTGGCTCCTCCTCTCGCTGAACCTGTAATGTTGCCCCTCTTCCAGGACCAGTAGATACCCTAAGAACTAATTAATGGAATCTTCAGCAAAGGGTACCATTGGCCATGCACTAGTGTAGAATTCAATGACTATTTCCGGGTCATATTTAGTCATGGGCCCTGTGAGTTGAGTCCACTACCTCCTAGCAATGAGTTCAGTCCACCCAAGAGTGCTTATCCTAGACTAACCCAGTTTGTCTTTTCAATCCACTTAGTCCATTCACTAGCCTTTCACTTGACTTTGTTTTAACAACACACACTTATTTGAATTTCTCTTTTTTTTAACACAAATCATTTTATTAATTTACTATGTGTGCTGATGTTTCTTACCTTTTAAATTACCCATCAAACAAACTCCCCCAAATTTGGGGCAAAATTGTCTTAACCCAATGTGCTCTCCTAAAATCTAAGCGAGGTAAATGGAGATGACAATTTAAAATCTCAAGGTTCAATTTGACAATTCCAATTTAGTTCAAAGATGGGTGCAAATGATATTATCATTGATCAACAGGTAAGCTTTTTGGTCAAATGGCTTAAAAAAAATAATGGCCTTCATCATATCCACATTTATGCATTTCATTCTAAAATTCAGAGATTGATACAAAAATCATTGCTCTATGCTAGTCGCTCTCTCAACAATTAAGTTCACACTCTCACCGGGTTATGGTTCAAGCTTTTCTTTCTCAATCAATTTGTCCACTGACTAACATTTCTAATTGTGATCCTACTCTCTTGTTCTTTCTCATCTACATACATGCTCATTCAAAACTTATGATTTCAACACATGCTTCACCCCTTCATGCAATCAATTCACAACACCAATTTCACAAAGAAAATAATTATGTTTGCACTACATACTCAGATAATCAAGTCAAATTGTTCAGTATGCTTTAAGACATGCATACTATTATCTACAATCAAAAGTAAACCAATATCACCACAAAAAGTGTACTAAAGACATAACTATAATAATTATCCAAAAAAAGAACAGGAATTTAAAACTCTTGTGACTGGTCATCCTGCTGGGTATCCTGATCCTAAGTGTCCTCCTCATCTGTAAAATGTAGCACAAGAGTTTTTGGAGGAGTGGTAGTCAATCCTAGGACTGGTGTGGCAGGGTCCTCTAGAATCTCCAGTAATGGAGTAGAAAGGTTTGCTGGCATCTCATGCACTGGTGAAGGAGGGTCTGCTAGCTGCTGAGGAGAAGATTGATCCACCACTGGCGAGGGTGGATCTAGTGAAATCTGTGGTGACCTCTCTGGAGTAGCAGCCTCCTACCTCAAAAACAAATGGCTCAGGGATGGAGGCCTCTGAAGATGCATCATGTAGCTGCTGAGGTGCTTGAGCACTGGGACCTCCACCTTCCCTCACAAGAGAAGGCTGAGTTCATGGCCAGGCTACCTTCCCCATGAACTGCTCAACTGTCAAGATAGTTCTTGGTGGAGCCACAACCTACATGTTCTACGTTAATAATACATGTCCTTGATAAAGACATTGAAGCATAAACTCAAAATGCTGAAAGTCCTGGGTAGATGGGCCTGGAGGAACTAGTGTAGGAGTAGCAGAAGTGGAAGAAGCTGGTGGAGTAAAAGAAGAAGGAACATCAGCTGGCCGAGCCCTTGCCTTCCTTGCTCCTCTAAAGTTAACTATCAGATCATCCACATTCCAATAGTTTTTCTTAATGTAGGCAAAGTTAATGGCCGGGCTTAGGCTCTAATAAGTTAGATTGTCGGAGGTAACTCCTCTAGCTCTGTAGAGGGCAGTGATCAAGAGTGGAAATCCGAGCCTAGAGGAGTTACTCTGAGCAATAGAAGAGATTTGACCTAAGATCAGGGTGCCAATGTTCATATCCATGTGGGTTACCAAGCTATAAACCAACCTGGCTTTGTACATCTTCAAATCTGAGGTGTGGGATGTGGGAGCTAAGTTGGAGTAAGAGAAGACACTCCATGTTTGGGCCAGTGTAGTCAGATCCTTTCTAAGGAGTTTCCATGGTTGGCCCTCAACATTCAGAATAAACCCTTTGCGGGGAATACTGATGAGGACATGCAGAGCCTGGTTTCAATCTCCTGAGGATTAAACCTCAACCTGAAAAAATGTAGAGTAGGTGGGTAAAGATTCCCCCTCCTCTAATACTACTGGAGTCTGAAGAAACTCATTCAGGCTGTCTGCATCTATTTTGATTAAGTGTCCTCTTACTTTGGCTTGCTTTGGAGCTTGGTCCTCTGCGATGTATAAATTAGCATAGAATTCCTTAACCACAACCACGTCTATGCTTCCATCCTAGAGGTTGGTGAGGAATTTGTGTAGATTACGCCTCTCCAACTCCATTTTGAACTCATCGAACTCCATATGATAAATCTTAACATTTCTCTTCGGCAGGATATTCTGGCCGAGAATGTTGTTTGTGTATCTATTCCAAGCTTCCAAAGATTGGAATCGCCTTGTATCATACTGAGCTGTAGGTCTAGAAGCAGTGCTCTTTCTCTTCTTGGATAATAAAAAACCAGAAGTTATCAAAATTGAAATAGAAAATAAAAACTGAAATTGGCAACATGCGCTTAGTGAGACGCAACTCGCTTAGCACGCCTTAGGAAAAATAACACATTGGCTTAGCACAATAGGGGTGCGCTTAGCCAATCATGACAAAAAAATTTCTCTGCATAATTGGCTTAGCGAGATAGGCACTCGCTTAGCCCAGAGCACTTTTATTTCAACCAATGGCTTAGCAAGCAGCGCTGGCTTAGCCTTATGCACGCTGCAAGGAATAGAGATTAGCCTATGAGGGTGGCGCTTAGCGTGAGCAAAACTTCAAAAATCTGACTTTGTTATGTGGGCTTAGCGATGAGACTCGCTTTGCCCAATGACTGTCGCAACGAATAGTGATTAGCTTAGATAAGCTGGGCTTAGTGCGAGCAGTCAACAAAAAAAATGTCTAAGCTACCTGGGCTTAGCGAGACAACACTCGCTTAGCCACAGGTTTGTCATTAATGATGTGTTCCGGGGCTTAGTGCATGCAGATATTGCTTAGCTGCAATGTTCATAAAGAAGATGAACATTCAACAACATGGATGAACTCACATAGTGCAGGCATGCCGGCTAAGCGAGTTTTCCTGGAAATGCATATATTCAAGGCTTAATTGATGAACTCGCTTAGCGCATCAGACACGCTTAGTGAGATCATCACGTTTTCTAGAAAAACGCAGACGAAGAATGTAGAAGCAAAGCTTCATGGTGAATCAAAGATGATTCAAAGGTGTTTTGATGATAACAATGATGATAACAAAAGATGATGACAAAGGTGATGACAAAAAGCTCAAAGATCAATCAAGAACAATTCCAGAGTTCAAGATAAGTATCAAGAAGAATTCAAGACTCAAGAAGAAAGTCTAGAGACAAGAATAAAGATTCAAGGTTCAAAGATCTCAAGAATCAAGATCAAGATTCAAGAATGAAGAGAAGACTCAATCAAGATAAGTATTAAAAAGTTTTTCAAAACTTTGAATAGCACATGAGTTTTTGACAAAACCTTTTACCAAAGAGTTTTTACTCTCCGGTAATCAATTACCAGATTGTTGTATTCGATTACCAGTAGCAAAAATAGTTTTGAAAAAGTTTTCAAATTGAATTTACAACGTTCTAATTATTTTCAAAAAGCTGTAATTGATTACAATGTTTTGGTAATCGATTACCAGTGCCTTTGAACGTTGAAATTCAAATTCAAATGTGAAGAGTCACATCCTTTCACACAAAAGATTTGTGTAATTGATTACACTAATTTGGTAATCGATTACCAGTGTTTGTTTCTAAATAAATCAAAAGATGTAACTCATCAAAAGGTTTTTGACATTTTCAAATTGGTTTTAAGTTTTTCTAAAAGTTATAACTCTTCTAAATGGTCTTCTTGGCCAGACATGAAGAGTCTATAAAAGCAAGGCTTTGATTTGCTTTTCAATATACTTTTACTTTTCCAATCAATCCTTTACAAGCCTTGAATCTCTTTGAACTTTTTCTTCTAAATTGTACCAAAAGCTTTCTGAAGTTTTCTGGTTTTCTAAACCTTGATAACTTGTGCTATTCATCTTTTCATTCTCTTCTTCCTTCGCCAAAAAGAATTCGCCAAGGACTAACCACCTGAATTCTTTTTGTGTCTCTCTTCTCCATTTTCCAAAAGAACAAAGGACTAACCGCCTGAATTCTTTTGTGTCTCCCTTCTCCCTTGTCAAAGAATTCAAAACGACACAGTCTGAGAATTCTTTTGATTCTTCCCTTTCCCTAATACAAAAGTGTTCAAAGGACTAACCGCCTGAGAATTATTTTGTATCCCTATTCACAAAGTATCAAAGGTTTAACAGCCTGAGATCTTTGTTTTAACACATTGGAGGGTACATCCTTTGTGGTACAAGTAGAGGGTACATCTACTTGGGTTTGACTGAGAACAAGAGAGGGTACATCTCTTGTGGATCAATTCTAGTGGAGGGTACATCCACTAGGGTTTCAAAGAGAACAAGGGAGGGTACATCCCTTGTGGATCTTTGCTTGTAAAAGGACTTTTACAAGGTTGAAAGAAATCTCAAGGACTGCAGGTCGCTCAGGGACTGGATGTAGGCACGGGTTATTGCCGAACCAGTATAAAAACTCTTGTGTGTTTGTTCCCTTCTTCCCTACTCTTTTACTTTCCGCTGTGCATTTAATTTCCGCTTTTACTTTCTGTTAAATTTCTCTTCTACTCCACATTCTCTTAACAATTTAGTAAAAGCCTAAGAAGAGTAATTTTTAATTACTAAAGGTTTAGGAATAATTAATTCAACCCCCCCTTCTTAATTATTCTGAGGTCACTCGATCCAACAGAGAATTCTTTCGACTTCCTATTTTTGGCCTCAACTAGGCCCCTATTAGACATGCAACATTGCCTACACTATCTACAGATTGAACTCCTAACAAAGTCCTAATTTTTATTTATTCTGCTTACAATCTAAACTAAAAAAAAATCAAATTGCTAACCTAATGTCTTCTATCCTAAGGTATTAACAAAAAATAAGCATAAATGAAGTTGGGAACTTACTTGGATTAAAGATGTTTCGTGAAGATTCAGTGAAAGAAGCAAGATGAATGCACAAATGAAATGCGAAAATTTCAGAAGAGAGAGGTTGTAGGAAATCTTTTGAAATTTGGGGTAAGTGTAAGTGTAACTACTATTACACTTTACTTATCCATTTTTTACCAACTCGCTTAGCGAGTCAATCCACTAAGCGAGAGAGAGATGTTTGGATTCTCGCCTTCCCTCTTGGCGGGTCGACATGCTGGGCCCAATTTCAAATTCAAACATTTCTTTTAACTGCACTTAGCGCAAAGAAGCGCGCTAAGCGAGTTGTGCAAATAAGGAAACCTGCAACTCTCGCTAAGCCGGGCTCAAGGCCGACTTAGCGAATATACTGCATCATGCATATAGAGGGGGTATGCGCTTAGCGAGTGCTTACTAGCTTAGCACAATTTTAGGTCGCAGGGAATTGGGCATAGCGTGAATGGGTCACGCTTAGCTCAATTAACCCAGTAATTTGACCGAAAGGAATAGGGCTTAGCGCAGGTACACCGCACTTAGCCAACAAACACAATGCGCTTTGTGAGTGTACTCTTGATTAGCCCAATTCAAATCAAATTGAATTGGGCTAAGCTCACCCATGGCTAGCTTAGCAATCCCAATCATCTTGAGATGCAGGGTTTGAGCGCTTAGTGCAGGTTAACCTCGTTTAGCGCATGGAGGAGATGCGCTCAGCGTGTGATATGCGCTTAGCGAGTGGACTATTTTCAAGAAAATGTTTTTAAGTTAATTTCAGTCCATTTTCTCAAAACATATAGATCAAACCCCAATATCTATAACTTAGTATAAGCTGATATACCCCTTTTTCAATGATCATAAAGCAAATTCCAACTTATGCAATGCATGAAAAACAAAATGAAAGAAATCAGAGTTGGGTGATATCAAATTTAAGATGGTGTTTTCCTTTCCAAACTCTCCACCATGGTACAGTTTCAATCTTTGGCCATTCACCACCCATGTTCTGTCAGGTCCTAAGATTGTGTGTTAGTCGCTCCATATGACTAACCTTTGTACATAAATCATTTTCCAAAGCTTGTATAGTTCCCCAATTTATGGTTATTTTGTAGTGATTTTTGAAAATAAATCTTATTTTATGGTTAACGCTATCTCTAGAACATTTCCATTGGATTTAATGATGAAATCTGTGCATTTTTAGGGGAAAAAATGCTATGTTTTGAATTGCAAATTGTAGCAGTTGGGCTAAGCTTAACAGTTGGGCTAAGCGCATATCCACCGCTAAGAGTAGCTTTAGTGCGCTTAGCGCAAAGGAGAATCTAGTAGAGCATCAGCATCAAAGTCACGCGCTAAGCGCGAGATCAGTGCACTAAGCACAGCAGGTGCCTTCAGCCAGGCTAAGCTCGAGACTGGCGCTAAGCCCAATTTCACTTACTCCCGCTAAGCGCGGGGATGGCGCTAAATGCAGTTCATGATTTTAGAGCCTATTTAAAGCCTGTCTTGTGCACAATTAGGGTACAACTTTTACATCTTTTACAACACCTTTTATGACAGCTTCTACAGAACGGCCAGGGCACAAAATTGTAGAGCAGCCACAGGCCTATTTGGGGAAAAGAGCCCTAGAAGCAGAAAAAAGGAGTAGCTTGTGCATTGAAGCCTAGGCTTTGTCATTTGAGAGATTATTGATTAGAGGGTGAGTGTGAGATGCTGAGAAGAGGAGAATGAATCCCCTTTCTTGTGTAAGGAACTATCATTCTTTGCTTTTAATCTCATTTATTGTTAGGGTTTCTTTTTAATGGCTGGCTAAACACCCTAGTTGGGGATTTCTAATGAACAGCTGATGTAAATACCTAATATCTAATTGATTATGTTTTCTGTGTTCAATGCTTCCTTCAATGATTAATGTTTCTATGCTTTTATTCTGATCACCCATTTGTGTGCACAGTTAGGTGACTTTAGCATTGGGAAATGCACTATTGCCTTAGAACTTGATTGAAACTTAGCCTTACATGACAGATTTGCAAGTTAAGTTTTGGTCTTAATTATACTATTACAATAATGCTATTTAGTTTAGGCCTAGTCTTACATCAGGGATCTGTGGACGAAGCTTAGGCTAAATTAGGCTAAACTTTAGTAAGCTACTGAAGCTGAGTCTAGTCTTACATGAAGGATCTGCGGAGGAAACTTAGTTTAAGTTAGTCTAAACCTAAGAGGGCTGTCTAAATCAGGTGTAGTCTTAAATAAGGGATCTACGGACGAAGCTTGGATATCCAGCCTGACAAGGGATCAAGGCTTTAATAATTTAGGCTACAACATAGAACACAAAAGCACAACTGATTAGAGAAATATATATCTATGCATCAGCTTGTTTGTTAGAAAGACCCAACATATCTACCTACTGTTGTCATTTTATTTACCTTGCATTTTATAGTTTTTAGTAAGTTTAGTTTAAATTCTATTTGAAATATCACTTATACATGTTCTCTCAACAATGCTTCAATTCTGAACCTAATTTAGTCTAACATTAGTTCCCTGTGTTCGTACATTCATTGTTCTTTTGAACAAGATAACTGTTGTACTGTGCTTGTATGCAAAGAAGATCTTTTGCAGGTGATTTGATTCCCATTGATTTGGAGATTAATGCCACTTGTAGAAGGTGTAATTAGGAGAGAATTAGAATTTTTTTGCAGGACTTAGAGGCAGTAGCAATTCCAGGGGAAGAACCTCAATCTTCTGAGGTATCTTCTAGTTTTCCTATTGCAGAATATTCTCATTTAAATCCTAGTGAAGACTACATCATGGCTAAAGAGCCAAGAAGAGTTACTTTGGAAGATTATTCAAGTTCTAATGTGCCACAATTTTTCCCTAGCATTGCACAACCAGAAGTTCAAGCATAAACCTTTACTTATCCACCATCATTGATTCAGTTGATTCAGAATACTTTGTTTCATGGATTACCAAATGAAGACCCATATGCACACTTAGTCACTTACATAGAAATATGCAATACTATTAGGTTGGCTGGAGTGTCTGAAGATGCAATCCGACTGAGCTTGTTTTCATTTTCTTTATCGGGAGAAGCCAAGAGGTGGCTTCATTCATTCAAAGGTAATAGTCTTAAGACATGGGATGAAGTGGTGGAGAAATTTCGGAAGAAATATTTCCTTGAGTCTAAGACTGCAGAAGGCAAAGCTTCCATCTCTTCTTTTCATCAATTTCCCAATGAATCTTTGAGTGAGGCCTTGGAAAGATTCCGTGGTTTATTTAGAAAGATTTCCACTCATGTATTCTCATAACCGATACAACTCAATATCTTTATAGATGGGTTAATACCGCAGTCCAAACAACTATTAGACGCTTCCGCAGGTGGGAAAATCAAATCGAAGACCCCTAAAGAAGCCATGGTTCTCATTGAAAATATGGTTGCAAGTGACATTGCTATTTTGAGAGATAGAGCTCACATTCCTACCAAAAAGAGTTTATTGGAGTTAACTTCCCAAGATGCATTGTTGCCACACAAAAAATTGTTGTCTAAGCAACTGGAAACCTTGACTGAAACACTAAGTAAGTTGCCAACTCAAATTCATTCTGCACATACTTCACATGCTTCTATTTTGCAGGTTGCAGGATGTACCATCTGTGGGGTAGCTCATGAATCTGGATGTTGTATTCCTATTGAAGAACACCCCACTCGTGAAGTCAAGTACATAGGAAATGATGCAATCCTACCCCACAAGGGCATTGGATAGAAGACTCCAAGAAGATTGGGCCAGAGATGCAAGAGAAATCCCTAGGGTTCTCAAGGCCTTGGAGCAAGAAACCAAGAGGGCTCGTGGGGAGGAGCATGACCGGAACAAGTTTCGAGGGGCTCTGTGGGGTAGTAACAGTGCGCTTAAGCTCCAGAGAGAGGAAATGGACCAATCACGAGTAGACAGTTTGATCTTGAAAGATGAATTGAAGGCTTGCTCGAGGTCCAAGATAAGCTTGCCTCAGCGTTTATGCGAGACAGAGACCAACATGTTAGCCATCATCAGCAAGTACCAAGAAGAGCTAAGTCTAGCCACAGCCCACGAGCATAGAGTGGCGGACGAGTATGCCCAAGTGTACGCGGAAAAGGAGGCTAGAGGAAGGGTGATCGACTCGCTACATCAAGAGGCAACGATGTGGATGGACCGATTTGCTCTTACCTTGAACGGGAGTCAAGAACTTCCCCGATTGCTAGCCAAGGCCAAAGCGATGGCGGACATCTACTCCGCCCCCGAGGAGATCCACAGACTTCTCAGCTATTGTCAGCATATGATAGATTTAATGGCCCATATAATTAGAAACCGCTAGGAAACTTGTATTGTCACTCAGATCTTGACTAGTTATAACTTTCTAAATAAAATGAGTTTGTCCCATGTTTTTACTCCAAAAGTCAGTGTGAATCAAATCACTCCCGTATTTTATCTCTAGCATGCATTCATTATTCTTTACCTACTCCTCATGTTTGGTTTTTTAGGAAAAACACCATAACTAAACGCGCCCCAAGGCATCCCTATCGCACCAGATCCAAATCTAGAACGATGGGTGATCAAGAGGAGACACATGAACAGATGAAAGCCGACATGTTGACTTTGAAAGGACAAATGGCTTCTATGATGGAGGCCATGTTAGGAATGAGACAACTCATGGAGAAAAATGTGGCCACCGCTGCCTCTGTTAGTTCGGCTGCCAAAGCAGACCCAACTCTCCTAGCTACCGTGCACCATCCTTCCCCAAACGCAGTAGGATGAGAAAGGAGCACATTGGGGCACAACAACAACCCCCATTTGGGATACAATCTGGTGGCTTACCCTTATGGATTACCGCCTAATGACACGCCGCCAGTCATGCATCATGATGCGGGTCATGCCTCTTCCCCCATCCTTGAAGGGGAGCCTCCTCGACAGCCCGACGAGGTCCATGAAAGATCATCGAGAGTATGCCTAAGGGGATGTCGATTTCTACCCCCTGATCCCCGTCAAGGGGCCGGCGCCCAACACATTGCCTCAGCCCAACCTCACAGCACATCCAATATTCTTTTCCACAGAAGGACCGCCCCCGACAGGCGAAGAAAGAAGGAAACTCGATCTCCTCGAGGAGAGATTGAGAGCTATTGAAGGCTTTGGTGACTATCCGTTCGCGGACATGACAAATCTTTGCTTTGTACCGGATGTCTTCATCCCCCCAAAATTCAAAGTGCCTGATTTTGATAAGTATAAAGGGACGACTTGTCCTAAGAACCATCTCAAGATGTATTGTCGCAAGATGCGGGTGCACTCTAGGGATGAAAAATTGTTAATACACTTTTTCCAAGATAGCTTGGCTGGAGCCGCGGTTGTTTGGTACACTAATCTGGAAGCTTCCCGCATCCGTACTTGGAAGGACCTGATTACTGCTTTCGTAAGGCAATATCAGTATAATTCCGATATGGCTCCCAATCGCACTCAGCTACAAAATATGTTTAAGAAGGAAGGTGAGACCTTTAAAGAGTACGCACAATGGTGGAGAGACCTGGCAGCACAAGTGGCCCCTCCCTTGGTTGAAAGGGCGATGATTACCATGATGGTAGACACCTTGCTAGTGTTTTACTATGAGAAGTTGGTAGGCTGCATGCCTTCCAGCTTCGCGGACTTGGTATTCGCCGGGGAAAGAATCAAAGTAGGGTTGAAAAGAGGGAAGTTCGATTATGTCTCCTCCACAAGTGCCAATGCTAGGAGAATCGGAGCAATTGGGGCAAAAAGGAAGGAGGGGGATACCCATGCCATCACTTCGGCGCCCGCATGGGTCAAGCCCCCGTAGACCTCTTATGGTACCCATCAGTACACGCAACATCACCCGAGCTTCTCAGCTCGCGCCGGGAAATCTTCCAATTCAGCACCCGTACAGCCTAAGGTGCCCGCCCCCATCCAGAGGGAGGCCCCCCAAGCTCCGGCTCCAGCCACGACTCATCTGGCTGGCAATGCCTACTTTGGCGCCAGTTCAACGAGATGAGGAACTTTCCCCCGAGGCCAATTCCAGAATTCACCCCACTCCCAATGACGTACGAAGACCTCTTGTCGTCCCTCATCGCCAACCATTTGGCCGTAATAACTCCCGGGAAGATCTACCAACCCCCTTTCCCAAAGTGGTATGATCCTAACGCAACTTGCACGTACCATGGGAAAACCCCAGGCCATTCCATCGAAATATGCCTCGCCCTTAAATACAAGGTCCAACATTTGATAGACGTCGGATGACTGACATTTCAAGAGGATCGACCCAACGTGAAAACCAACCCGCTCGCCAATCATGGAGGGGGAGCGGTTAATACCATTGAGTCAGATAGGCCGTGCAGGTCTAAGCCTTTAAAGGACGTGGCGACCCCTAGGAGGTTTATCTTTGAGGCCCTACAAAAGGGAGGTGTAATTCCCCACGGTGGGCATGAAGAGGATTCTTGTTTGTTGCATCCCGGCGAGCTACATAACATGGAAACATGTTTAGCAGTGGAGGAGTTGTTGCAACGAATGATAGATCAAGGCCGACTGGAAGTTGGTGATGAGGGTAGGTAAGAGCAGCATATATGTATGCAGTCCGCGGATTAGAGAAGTTTTGGAAGGCCTAAACCTTTGGTGATATATTTCACCAAGGACGC
Organism: Glycine soja; assembly: GCF_004193775.1. Lineage (NCBI taxonomy): Eukaryota > Viridiplantae > Streptophyta > Magnoliopsida > Fabales > Fabaceae > Glycine > Glycine soja. The sequence goes on from NC_041003.1 coordinate 35,188,627, forward strand.
AGCTTCATAAAAGCCCCGATACCCCTCGGCAGCTAAACTTGTTCGTTTCCCATACCAAAACAGCCACGCGGTCCCGTGGAGGTATACACCTCCGAGTGAAAGGAAAGAAGAAGCCACCGACATCAGCTCATTGTCGGCCAAGGTAACCAATATCACGGGGCTGAGCGGTATGACCCGCAGCGGTCGTGTGTTTGCACCCCCCGACCTGCCGACACAACCCGCAAACGTTAAGGGGAAGGCAAAGGTGGTGGATGAAAAAAATGACAAGACGACCCTTACTCTGAATGAGGATATTCCAGTGAAAGGTCTTCCAGAGAAAAGGGATGGTCGCGGCAAGAGGGAAGTGTCGCTAGAGGAAGCAAGCGAGTTTCTCCGCATTATTCAGCAGAGCGAGTTCAAGGTCATTGAACAGCTCAACAAAACCCCGACCAGGGTCTCACTTTTGGAATTACTCATGAGCTCTGAGCCTCATCGGGCTTTGCTAGTAAAGGTCTTGAACGAAGCTCATGTGGCTCAAGATATCTCTGTAGAAGGCTTTGGAGGACTTGTCAATAATATCACCGCCAACAACTATCTCGCCTTCACCAAAGAAGAAATCCCTGCCGAGGGGAGAGGGCATAACAGGGCTCTGCATGTATCAGTCAAGTGCATAGACCACGTCGTAGCCAAGGTGCTCATCGATAACGATTCCAGTTTAAACGTAATGCCCAAAAGCACTTTGGAGAAATTATCGTTTAATGCTTCCCATCTAAAGCCAAGTTCCATGGTAGTCCGTGCCTTCGACGGCACCCGTCGAGAGGTTAGGGGAGAGATCGACCTCTCTGTACTGATAGGCCCCCATACCTGTCAGGTTACCTTTCAAATAACGGACATTAACCCCGCTTACAGCTACCTTTTAGGGCGCCCGTGGATCCACTCGATGGGAGTTGTTCCCTCTACACTCCACTAAAAATTGAAATTCGTAGTAGAGGGGCATTTGGTTATCGTATTGGGCGAGGAAGACATCTTGGTGAGTTGCCCGTCCTCTATGCCATATGTGGAAGCGGCAGAGGAGTCATTAGAAACAACCTTCCAGTCTTTTGAGTTGGTAAGCATTGCCTCTGTAGATTCCTTCTCTAGGCAACCTTGCTTGTCCGATACGGCAGTAATGGTGGCCCGAGTGATGTTGGGGAATGGTTACGAGCCCGGAATGGGTTTAGGCAAAGACAACGGCGGCAGAACCAACCTGATAAGCGCTAGAGGAGACCATGGGAAGTTTGGGTTAGGCTATAAACCCACACAAGCGGACATAAGGAAAAGCGTTGCAGGAAGGAAGAGTAGAGGTCAAGGCTCGCGATTGGAACGAGAAGTCGAAGGAGGCCCACCCTGCCACATCAGTAGGAGCTTTATAAGCACGGGTCTAGGACATGAAGGCCAAGTCGTTGCAATATGCAAAGATGATTCGCCAAGTGGGTCGGATTTGGTACAACCATGCCCTCCTGGTTTTCGACTAGGAAATTGGCGAGTGGAGGAGCGCCCAGACACTTGCGCAACAAGCATAATGTAACCCTTTGTGGCTTTTAAACTCTACAGTTGGGCCTAGGCTTTAGAGTTTCTTTTTGTTAAGGCTTTATGTATTTTGTTCCTAAATTTATAATACAAAGATCTTTCTTCATCTGTTCCTACGTCTCTACCCATTCTCATCCATTTGCATGTTTATTTCTTTACGTTTAAAACGCCAGATTCGACGACGAGTCCCTCGAAGGTACTAATACCTGGGGCCCGACCATCAATTTCGAGCAAGAAACGAATCAAACGGAGGATGAAGAGGACGAGGATGTGGGACTTCCCTGGGAGTTGGAGAAGATAGTCGCCCATGAGGACCAAGAGATGGGGCCTCATCAAGAAGAGACGGAACTAGTGGACTTAGGAACCGGCAGTGGAAAAAAAGAAGTAAAGATAGGCACGGGTATGACCACACCCATCCGTGAAGAATTGACAGCCCTACTAAAAGACCACCAAGACATGCCCGGTTTGAGTTCTGACATTGTACAACATCGATTACCTCTAAATCCTGAGTGTTCCCCGATAAAACAAAAACTGAGGAGGATGAAGCCCGAGACATCCTTGAAAATAAAAGAAGAGGTAAAGAAACAATTTAATGCTGGTTTTTTGGTTGTCACTCGGTACCCAGAATGGGTTGCCAACATTGTACCAATCCCTAAGAAGGATGGGAAGGTGCGAATATGTGGGGATTATCGGGACTTGAATCGAGCCAGTCCCAAAGACAATTTTCCTTTGCCTCACATTGATATCCTCGTGGATAATACGACCAATTTCGCTTTGTTTTCCTTCATGGATGGGTTCTCCGGTTACAATCAGATAAAAATGGCACCGGAGGATATGGAAAAGACTATCTTCGTCACCCTGTGGGGAACGTTCTGTTACAAGGTGATGTCCTTTGGACACAAGAATGTCGTGGCAACTTATCAATGGGCTATGGTAGCTTTGTTCCATGATATGATGCACCAAGAGATCGAGGTCTATATGGACGACATAATTGCCAAATCTAAGAGCGAGGAGGAACACCTTGTCAACCTGCGGAAGTTGTTCGAAAGGCTTAGGAAGTATCAATTGAGGTTAAACCCCGCTAAGTGCACTTTCGAGGTCAAATTAGGGAAATTGCTAGGTTTCATCGTGAGCCAGAAAGGGATAGAGGTGGACCTCGAAAAGGTGAAGGCCATCCTTGAGATACCGGAACCCCGTACCGAGAGGCAGGTCCGAGGTTTCCTAGGACGTTTGAATTATATTGCCATATTCATATCATAGCTCACAGCTATTTGTGAGCCGTTGTTCAAACTCTTACGCAAAAACCAATCCGTCCGCTGGAACGAGGATTGTCAAGAGGCGTTTGGAAGGATCAAACAGTGTCTCATGAATCCTCCTGTGCTTATGCCACCAGTACCCGGAAGGCCTCTCATCTTTTATATGACGATTTTGGACGAGTCGATGGGATGTATGCTGGGGCAACATAACGAGTCCGAGAAGAAAGAGCGCGATGTCTACTACTTGAGTAAGAAGTTCACGGCCTGTGAAATGAATTACTCCCTGCTCGAAAGAACGTATTGTGCTTTAGTCTGGGCATCCCACCGTATAAGACAATACATGCTGAGCCATACCACCTGGTTAATATCCAAGATGGACCCAGTTAAGTACATTTTTGAAAAGCCTGCTCTCACAGGACGAATTGCTCGGTGGCAAGTCTTGCTATCCGAGTTTGATATAGTTTACATCACCCAAAAGGCGATAAAAGGAAGCACCTTAGGAGATTATTTGGCTCAGCAGCCTCTCAACGACTATCAGCCCATGCATCCCGAATTCTCGGATGAGGACATCATGGCCTTGTTTGAGGAAAAACTAGACGAGGACCGGGACAAGTGGACCGTGTGGTTTGACGGAGCGTCAAATGTTCTAGGCCAAGACATTGGAGCAGTATTGGTCTCTCCAGACAATCAATGTATACCTTTCACGGCCAAGTTGGGATTTGACTGCACCAACAATATGGCTGAGTATGAAGCGTGTGCCCTGGCCATCTAGGCGGCAATGGACTCTAATGTCAAACTGCTCAAAGTGTACGGGGACTCGGCACTGGTGATTCACCAGCTGAGAGGGGAATGGGAAACTAGAGACCCCAAGCTGATACCCTACAAAGCCTATATCAAGGAGTTGGCTGATTCCTTTGATGAGATCTCCTTCCATCACATTCCCCGGGAGGAAAATCAAATGGCGGATGCGCTTGCTACTTTGGCATCCATGTTCCAGCTAACAACGCACGGGGACCTACCATACATTGAGTTCTGGTGTCGTGGCAAACCCGCACATTGTTGTCGGTGGAAGAGAAACGGGACGGTAAGCCTTGGTATTTCGATATCAAGCGACATGTTGAAAGCAAAGAGTACCCACCGAAGGCTTCCGACAATGATAAAAGGACATTAAGGAGATTGGCGGCCGGCTTCTTCATGAGCAGGAGCATACTATCTAAAAGAAACCATGACATGACTCTCCTGCGATGCGTGGATGCCAAAGAGGCGAACCACATGATCGAGGAAGTCCACGAGGGTTCGTTTGGAACGCACGCCAATGGGCATGCTATGGCCAGGAAGATCCTGAGAGCAGGTTATTACTGGCTCACCATGGAAAGTGGTTGCTGCATCCATGTAAGGAAATGCCATAAATGTCAAGCGTTCATGGACAATGTCAATGCTCCGCCACATCCTCTGAATGTCATGACCGCCCCTTGGCCTTTTTCCATGTGGGGGATAGACGTCATAGGGGCCATCGAACCCAAGGCTTCGAACGGTCATCGCTTCATTCTCGTGGCAATAGATTATTTCACCAAATGGGTCGAAGCGGCTTCCTACACCAATGTCACGAGGAGTGTAGTGGTCAGATTCATAAAGAGGGAGCTGATTTGTCGGTACGGACTCCCTAGGAAGATCATTACTGACAATGGCACCAATCTGAATAACAAGATGATGTAGGAGATGTGCGTGGATTTCAAAATCCAGCATCACAATTCGACGTCCTACCGACCAAAGATGAACGGAGCCGTGGAAGCACCCAATAAGAATATTAAGAAAATTATTCAGAAGATGACAGTGTCATACAAAGATTAACATGAAATGTTGCCTTTTGCCCTGCATGGATACCGAACTTCGGTACGAACTTCTACTGAGGCAACACCGTATTCCTTGGTTTATGGAACGGAGGCGGTACTCCCATTTGAAGTAGAGATTCCTTCCCAGAGAATACTAGTAGAATCAGGCTTAGAAGAATCAGAGTGGGCTCAAACGCGCTACGACCAACTCAACCTTATTGAAGGTAAGCGCTTGACGGCCATGAGCCATGGGCGCCTGTAGCAACAAAGAATGAAGAATGCGTTCGACAAGAAGGTGCGCTTGCGCAAGTTCCACAAGGGGGACCTTGTACTGATAAAGATGTCCCACACTATTAAAGATAATCAAGGGAAGTGGGCCCTGAACTACGAAGGACCACTCGTCGTGAAAAGGGATTTTTCCGGAGGGGCCTTGGTGCTTACCAACATGGATGGCGAGGAGCTACCTTTACCCTTGAAATTTGATGTTGTCAAGTGATATTATGCTTAGAATCTGGGGCAATTAAGGATATCGCTGCTGTCGCAACCTACCCTTCGGCGGGAGGGCGACTCGTGACTCGCGGGATGCGTGTTCCACGAAAGGAATACGCGCGGAGTCGCCACCAACGTTTATTTGAGGAAAACGTTGGAAAAACCGGAAAAGACGCGATCTACGAACTTTTAAGTGAAAGGTTCGGGAGTTGTATTTACGCGCGGGGAAGGTATTAGCACCCCACACGTCCGTCACAAGGGACGACAGCCTTTAATCGAATGTGCAAACATGACTTTGATTTTTACGTTCCCTTTTATGTCCTTATATCCTTTATACCCTTTTTATATTTTTTCTCTTTTTGTGGTCGACAAGGGTGTTTCCCTTTGCTCCTACGTATTCCTCAATTGGGATGAGAAAATCATACCTACGTAGTTCTTTCGGAACAAAGTGTTTGGTTAAGTTGTTTTTTATCTTTTTGCAAGATATATTTTGATTGAACAAAAAGGTCATTTAAGGTGTTGGACCATTAAATGATCTTTTGATTTTGAAAGGAGAGAAACGTTAAGGTGTTGGACCATTAACGATTTCTCGGGGTGGTCGACAAAAGCGGGGCTTTTGCTCCTACGTATCCTCAATCGCGATGAGAAAATCAGACCTACGTAGTTCTTGCAAAAGAGGTAAAGTCACATGTTGATTTTATGCTTTTGAACGGTCCATGTTAACCGATAAAAGCAAAGAGGACCGTTTAAGGCGTTGGGCCTTAAAACGGTTTTTAGTGATTTTTCGGACAAAACTTGATTTGTGAGTTGATTTTAGTCTTAGTTTCACTTTGATTATTAATCAATTCATTCAAGGAAACTTCCAAAGAAAAACGTCCGATTGATTTTTTTTGATTATTTTATTCAAAGATATTTTGATTATTTTATTATTATTTTTCAAGATATTTTATTATTATTTTACTTTTTTTGGTTTAACCGAGGTTATAGCGTGAACGATCGGTTAGATTTTGTTTTAAAAGTGATTAAATGAGATTACAACACAAATGGTCGGTTGAAATTCATTTTATCATTTATTAGGTGAGAAAACGACTTAAATAAATGGTAAAAGCGCGTTAAAGACAGAAGAAAAGAAATCGAAAATGAACGAAATTAAAGTGAAAGTACACAAAACAAGAAATGAATTGAAAGTCCCGGATTCGAAAACTTACCCGTTGAAGAATGAAGAACGAACGAAGAACGGATGAAGAACGGTGAAGAACGACGAAGAACGATGAAGAATTTCCACAGAATCGCTTACGGAAGCGTTACAGAAGCACTTCGACTCGATTTTTCTTCACGAAAACGTGTTTTTTGCCCAAAATAGCCGAAATGCATAGCCAAAGGGGTCTTGAACATTTTGAAACAGCTCCCCCCTCCCCTATTTATAGAAAAAAAGGGAGGTGCTTGCCGCCCAAAGACTTAATGAAGAAGATTTCTAAGCGCACCCGAATTACTAAGTTCACCCCCCTTTTCGTATTTTACGGAAAAGTTACGGAAGCCTTACGGAACTGTTTTCGAATTTGATTTTCATCTTTTTTCTCTTCCCTTTCACCAATGTTAAGTGGAATATGCTTACCCAAGGTTTTCGAAAATTTTACGAAAGTATTACGGAAGCCGCGGAAGCCCCGAAAACCATTTTTCAAAAACGTGGAGGAGCTTGCCTCCCAGTTGCTTCCTCCTTAAGCAACCCAACTTCCAAAATGTTCTGGAAGGGCCTAGATTTGAATTGCTATTTACACCCCTATCTTGATAAGTTCACCCCCTTACCTTTTTTGGTGATTCTTTTTTCGTAAAGTTACGGAAACTTACGAATCTCGTAACGATACTTGTTTTCTTTCCGTAATGTTACGGAACCTTGCGGATTACATAATCATCCCCTTTTTGACTTACGGAATGTTACGGAATCTCACTTAATTATGCAACGATGCTTCCATTTGATTTCCGGTGTATCACGGAAACTTACGGATTGTGCATCCTACCCTTCAGCGGGAGGGCGACGCGTGACTCGCGGGATGCGTGTTCCACGAAAGGAATACGCGCGGAGTCGCCACCAACGTTTATTTGAGGAAAACGTCGGAAAAACCGGAAAAGACGCGATCTACGAACTTTTAAGTGAAAGGTTCGGGAGTTGTATTTACGCGCGGGGAAGGTATTAGCACCCCACACGTCCGTCACAAGGGACGACAGCCTTTAATCGAATGTGCAAACATGACTTTGATTTTTACGTTCCCTTTTATGTCCTTATATCCTTTATACCCTTTTTATATTTTTTCTCTTTTTGTGGTCGACAAGGGTGTTTCCCTTTGCTCCTACGTATTCCTCAATTGGGATGAGAAAATCATACCTACGTAGTTCTTTCGGAACAAAGTGTTTGGTTAAGTTGTTTTTTATCTTTTTGCAAGATATATTTTGATTGAACAAAAAGGTCATTTAAGGTGTTGGACCATTAAATGATCTTTTGATTTTGAAAGGAGAGAAACGTTAAGGTGTTGGACCATTAACGATCTCTCGGGGTGGTCGACAAAAGCGGGGCTTTTGCTCCTACGTATCCTCAATCGCGATGAGGAAATGAGACCTACGTAGTTCTTGCAAAAGCGGTAAAGTCACATGTTGATTTTATGCTTTTGAACGGTCCATGTTAACCGATAAAAGCAAAGAGGATCGTTTAAGGCGTTGGGCCTTAAAACGGTTTTTAGTGATTTTTCGGACAAAACTTGATTTCTGAGTTGATTTTAGTCTTAGTTTCACTTTGATTATTAATCAATTCATTCAAGGAAACTTCCAAAGAAAAACGTCCGATTGATTTTTTTTGATTATTTTATTCAAAGATATTTTGATTATTTTATTATTATTTTTCAAGATATTTTATTATTATTTTACTTTTTTTGGTTTAACCGAGGTTATAGCGTGAACGATCGGTTAGATTTCGTTTTAAAAGTGATTAAATGAGATTACAACACAAATGGTCGGTTGAAATTCATTTTATCATTTATTAGGTGAGAAAACGACTTAAATAAATGGTAAAAGCGCGTTAAAGACAGAAGAAAAGAAATCGAAAATGAACGAAATTAAAGTGAAAGTACACAAAACAAGAAATGAATTGAAAGTCCCGGATTCGAAAACTTACCCGTTGAAGAATGAAGAACAAACGAAGAACGGATGAAGAACGGTGAAGAACGACGAAGAACGATGAAGAATTTCCACAGAATCGCTTACGGAAGCGTTACAGAAGCACATCGACTCGATTTTTCTTCACGAAAACGTGTTTTTTGCCCAAAATAGCCGAAATGCATAGCCAAAGGGGTCTTGAACATTTTGAAACAGCTCCCCCCTCCCCTATTTATAGAAAAAAAGGGAGGTGCTTGCCGCCCAAAGACTTAATGAAGAAGATTTCTAAGCGCACCCGAATTACTAAGTTCACCCCCCTTTTCGTATTTTACGGAAAAGTTACGGAAGCCTTACGGAACTGTTTTCGAATTTGATTTTCATCTTTTTTCTCTTCCCTTTCACCAATGTTAAGTGGAATATGCTTACCCAAGGTTTTCGAAAATTTTACGGAAGTATTACGGAAGCCGCGGAAGCCCCGAAAACCATTTTTCAAAAACGTGGAGGAGCTTGCCTCCCAGTTGCTTCCTCCTTAAGCAACCCAACTTCCAAAATGTTCTGGAAGGGCCTAGATTTGAATTGCTATTTACACCCCTATCTTGATAAGTTCACCCCCTTACCTTTTTTGGTGATTCTTTTTTCGTAAAGTTACGGAAACTTACGAATCTCGTAACGATACTTGTTTTCTTTCCGTAATGTTACGGAACCTTGCGGATTACATAATCATCCCCTTTTTGACTTACGGAATGTTACGGAATCTCACTTAATTATGCAACGATGCTTCCATTTGATTTCCGGTGTGTCACGGAAACTTACGGATTGTGCATCCTACCCTTCGGCGGGAGGGCGACGCGTGACTCGCGGGATGCGTGTTCCACGAAAGGAATACGCGCGGAGTCGCCACCAACGTTTATTTGAGGAAAACGTCGGAAAAACCGGAAAAGACGCGATCTACGAACTTTTAAGTGAAAGGTTCGGGAGTTGTATTTACGCGCGGGGAAGGTATTAGCACCCCACACGTCCGTCACAAGGGACGACAGCCTTTAATCGAATGTGCAAACATGACTTTGATTTTTACGTTCCCTTTTATGTCCTTATATCCTTTATACCCTTTTTATATTTTTTCTCTTTTTGTGGTCGACAAGGGTGTTTCCCTTTGCTCCTACGTATTCCTCAATTGGGATGAGAAAATCAGACCTACGTAGTTCTTTCGGAACAAAGTGTTTGGTTAAGTTGTTTTTTATCTTTTTGCAAGATATATTTTGATTGAACAAAAAGGTCATTTAAGGTGTTGGACCATTAAATGATCTTTTGATTTTGAAAGGAGAGAAACGTTAAGGTGTTGGACCATTAACGATCTCTCGGGGTGGTCGACAAAAGCGGGGCTTTTGCTCCTACGTATCCTCAATCGCGATGAGGAAATCAGACCTACGTAGTTCTTGCAAAAGCGGTAAAGTCACATGTTGATTTTATGCTTTTGAACGGTCCATGTTAACCGATAAAAGCAAAGAGGACCGTTTAAGGCGTTGGGCCTTAAAACGGTTTTTAGTGATTTTTCGGACAAAACTTGATTTCTGAGTTGATTTTAGTCTTAGTTTCACTTTGATTATTAATCAATTCATTCAAGGAAACTTCCAAAGAAAAACGTCCGATTGATTTTTTTTGATTATTTTATTCAAAGATATTTTGATTATTTTATTATTATTTTTCAAGATATTTTATTATTATTTTACTTTTTTTGGTTTAACCGAGGTTATAGCGTGAACGATCGGTTAGATTTCGTTTTAAAAGTGATTAAATGAGATTACAACACAAATGGTCGGTTGAAATTCATTTTATCATTTATTAGGTGAGAAAACGACTTAAATAAATGGTAAAAGCGCGTTAAAGACAGAAGAAAAGAAATCGAAAATGAACGAAATTAAAGTGAAAGTACACAAAACAAGAAATGAATTGAAAGTCCCGGATTCGAAAACTTACCCGTTGAAGAATGAAGAACAAACGAAGAACGGATGAAGAACGGTGAAGAACGACGAAGAACGATGAAGAATTTCCACAGAATCGCTTACGGAAGCGTTACAGAAGCACTTCGACTCGATTTTTCTTCACGAAAACGTGTTTTTTGCCCAAAATAGCCGAAATGCATAGCCAAAGGGGTCTTGAACATTTTGAAACAGCTCCCCCCTCCCCTATTTATAGAAAAAAGGGAGGTGCTTGCCGCCCAAAGACTTAATGAAGAAGATTTCTAAGCGCACCCGAATTACTAAGTTCACCCCCCTTTTCGTATTTTACGGAAAAGTTACGGAAGCCTTACGGAACTGTTTTCGAATTTGATTTTCATCTTTTTTCTCTTCCCTTTCACCAATGTGAAGTGGAATATGCTTACCCAAGGTTTTCAGAAATTTTACGGAAGTATTACGGAAGTCGCGGAAGCCCCGAAAACCATTTTTCAAAAACGTGGAGGAGCTTGCCGCCCAGTTGCTTCCTCCTTAAGCAACCCAACTTCCAAAATGTTCAGGAAGGGCCTTGATTTGAATTGCTATTTACACCCCTATCTTGATAAGTTCACCCCCTTACCTTTTTTGGTGATTCTTTTTTCGTAAAGTTACGGAAACTTACAAATCTCGTAACGATACTTGTTTTCTTTCCGTAATGTTACGGAACCTTGCGGATTACATAATCATCCCCTTTTTGACTTACGGAATGTTACAGAATCTCACTTAATTATGCAACGATGCTTCCATTTGATTTCCGGTGTGTCACGGAAACTTACGGATTGTGCATCAATATTTTTTGGTTTTCCGACATGTCCTGGAATTTCACAAATTGCCTAATGATGGGTGCCAAGCACCTCACAAGGACCAAAGAAAGGTCGCATGTCATCAAGCAAAGGTCCCCAGACGAAATTAGGGTATGACAGCTGCATGTTCTTTTTATGTGTTCTTCTTGGTTTCCCCCAGGGATTCCTGTCTGCTGTATATTTCTCATCACAGTCTTTTCAAAAGAAGAGAACATGAGTTTGAGGCTTCAGTCCTCACTTTGTGCTTTAAACCATGTGCAGTTTGTGATAACCTGAGCCTTTTCGCTCAGTCCATGGGATGCCCCAAGCACTTAATTAAAACTGAACCTAACCAGCTTTCACTAAAAAGATTGTTGCATTTAAAAACACTCATGCATACGCATACACATGCATATTTTGTGATAACAGGGGCAGAATCATCTTAGGCAGTGGTCAGATGCCGGGACGAAGCTGAAGGCAGAAACCAATCAAGGTAAGACGATAACGCAGTCACAATTTGCCGCGCAATTTCATTTCCTATTTTCAGGTACTTAGGGACGGACGCAAGTAGAGGCTAGGGTCACGACCGATAGATCGTCGTCCCTTGCCCAGCTCTGGACAAACGGAAAATGCCACTGCAAGGAAACCTAGTATCCTTTAAATTCCCAGTAATTATTATTGTTGTCTTTAAAATAAATATTGGATGCCTAATCTACCCTGAGGGGGTTTGAGTAAGCGAACGTCGACCCATAGAAAGCCTTACTTATTTCTTCCCCAAAAAAAAATGCAGGTTAGCTCGCCTGGGCGAGCAACCCTTGCACGAGGGTGGTTAAAAAGGGGGGAGGGGGAAGGTTTCTGCACCCAAAAACTCTCCCCCCTCATTCAAAAAATGAAAGGTACGGGATTCATGAGTTGTGCAGCCCTTAGGTCACCAATTTTTTGCGTTTTTGATTCCATTTTGCGTTATTATTCATCTCCAACAAGTAAGTACCTCATTCTTCGGCTCTTTAGCTATCCATTGATGTATTTTAGTGCTCTAAGTTGCATGTATTTGCTCAAAAACGTGAGGGATTTATCCTTGAATTGTTGCTTGTTTTTGTTGAATTGAGGGGTTATAGGGGATGGCCCTAGGCCTATGGTGCATTCTGGAGCAATGGGGCATGCCGCATTACCCCCATTCCCTTTCTATTCATGCCTAAACATGCGCCCACCAAATGTTTGGTGAAATGCCTCAATGGCGTTTGCGCATGATTTTGTGAAACTTAGCTTGTGAAACAAATTGTGCACATATGGCTGCCATTGTGAGTGTGTTGGCAGTTTTGTAGAAGCTAGACTAAATTGCCAAAAGCATGACTTACGCCTAGGAACCTAAGTTTTTGGTTTTGAATGTAAAAGATGCATGAATATTAGAACATGTTTGAGAAGTTTTTGACTAGAATTTGAAATTGCTGCCTCATGAGGAATACCTTGCACCTAGGTAGCATGAAAAATACCTTTCAATAGTATGCATATATGTGAATGTATAGCATGAAAAATACCCTTCAAAAGTATGAATATATGTGAATATATAGCATGAAAAAATTCCTTGCAAAGTGTGTGAATATATGGCATGAAAAATGCCTTGCAAAGTGTGTGAATATATGGCATGAAAAATGCCTTGCAAAGTGTGTGAGTATATAGCGAAAAATGCCTTGCAAAAATCTGTATATGTTGGATAGGTAGCGTAAAAATGTCTTTCAAAATATGTATATTTGTGAGTAGGTAGCATAAGGAGCCTTTCAAAAAATGTGCATACATGTGAGATGTAGCATGAAAATGCTTGTCAAAAACATACATGGATGTGTGTCATAAAATGCCTTTCCCCCAAAAATTTCTTATGTGTGCGTGTGTAAATGCATGTATATAGATATGTGTCATAAGATAGCACATGCCCCAATGTGATTATTTTGTAAAGCATATGTTGACACTCGCACCATATAAGTGTTGTTTGGCTCTTGTCCATAATGATTGGTATTTTCTTGTGAACTAACTTTCCAAATGTTTGTCCTCGCAGGAAATGGCTCCGAAAAAGCTTTCCGCGAAGAGATCTAGGAGGGACACCGCAGCTGAAGGGACCAGTGCCGCTCCCGAGTTTGATAGCCACCGTTTCAGGAGCGCCAAGCACCAGCAGCGCTTCGAGGCCATCAAAGGATGGTCATTCCATAGAGAGAGACGCGTCCAGCTCAGGGACGACGAGTACACGGATTTTTAGGAAGAGATAGCTCGCCGACATTGGACATCGCTGGTCACTCCCATGGCTAAGGTTGACCCAGATATAGTCCTGGAGTTTTATGCTAATGCTTGGCCCACAGAAGAGGGAGTGCGGGACATGCGATCATGGGTGAGGGGTCAGTGGATTCCCTTTGACGCAGATGCCCTCAGCCAGTTCCTGGGTGACCCGCTAGTGTTGGAGGAAGACTAGGAGTGCGAGTTCAGTCAGAGGAGGAACAGGGTCGACGAGGAGGCCATTGCCCAGCTATTGTGCACACCTGGGCAGGATTTTGCCCGGAACGCTGCCGGGAGGCGGGTGTGGATCATGCGCACCAGCATGACCACCTTGACCCAGATGTGGATGACGTTGCTGCTCAGCAATGTCCTGCCTAGTGATCATAACTCTGACCTTCCTCTGCCGAAGTGTTAGCTGGTGTATGCCATCCTGACACGGATGAGCGTCCATGTGGCTCAGTTGATTGCTGACACCATTTATTTATTTGCAGATATGCCACCCACCAGGCACCCTCTAGACCCGGATAAGTCTAACAAGGCCCTGGGGTTTCCAGCATTGATCACGAGCCTCTGCCAGTCATTCGGGGTTCCTGTCACACCTAGTAAGGTGATCCGACCGCCGATCACCCGGGCCTTCATTGAGAAGTATTGCATGCCTAGGCAGGCGCAGGGTGATGCACCGCAGGCCGCAAGCGCACCGCCACCACCTCATCAGGCTGACCCCGCTGTGTCATTTGGCATGGAGCGGTATCTACAGCACTTGGTTCGCCAGCAGGCGGCCAACCACCGGGGGCAGGTGCAGATACATGAGTGTCTCTACTAGCTCAGCGTCAGTCAGCAGGGCTAGGGTGTTGTTCATTTTGCGTGCCCTACTCCAGATTAGTTTAGGGCTGAGGTCACATGGCCCGGAGATTGGCCCGAGGCCCAGCCAGGGGAGGCACCTGCAGGAGCTCCCGACGATGCAGAGGAGGCCCGCATGGATGAGGAGATGACGGACTTGCTCGGTTTCTTGGGAGGGAGCGGAGCCACGTGACCGAGGTCACCGTACTTTTTTGACATTACTGTTTATTTTATTAGTTTGCTATAGACATTTTTGTTATTGTCTATATTGCTATTAACACTATTATTTTCTGTTTTTGTTCATATGGTTGCTAACATTACTATTATTATCGTTCGTTTCTGTTAGAAATTTTTGGCGTCATGGCTCTCAGTTATTTCGTCACCGTTTTTGCGACTTGCCATTTCTTACGTTTTTCATTTACCTTGTGGTTAGATGTAAGTAGGTAGTGTGCGCCCTCGTCCGCACAACCATTTCAGAGAGAAAAAGAAAAAAAGAGAGAGAGAGAGAAAAGAGGGAGAAAATGAACAAATGATAAATAAATTAAAAAAGAAAAAAAAAAAGAGGAAAAGGAAAAGAGAGCAAGTAAGAAAAGAAGGAAGAAAAAAAAGAAGATAATGAAAACAGAAAAGGAAAAGGCCAACCAAAATCCTGTGCGTCGGTGACTTGTTCGTCTCGCGCTAAGCAAAAACAAAAAAGGAAAAGGCCAAAAACACTCAAAGCCAAATTTCCCACCAAGAAAAACCGTTCCCAAAGAAAATTCCTATTGATCCATGATCACACATGTAGTCTTTGATTTGATAGGAAATGATTTGCAAAATCAAGTCATGACATATCTATGGTTCAGAATTAGGATGAAACACTTACATGTGCAAGATTGATACACTTTGAGTGATTTTCTTCTATTTTTGTTGAACCCAGTGTTTCCTCTAAATGGTCATTTGGAAGCGAAATGCTAACATCCAAAGTCTCATTTATGGTTATGAGAAAATTTCATCAGCATGCTCTCCTTCCCCGGTAGACACTTTGTTTTTTTATCCAAAAAACATATGTTGCTCTAATTGGTTGGGAGTTTTGTCTCTTTGGTAAAGCGTGTTCGCATTATAGTGAAGAAAACACCGAGACTATTTTTAGTCTCACAAGTTATCCAGAACTACATAGGTCTAAGTTCCTCATTGAGGATACGTAGGAGCAAGAGCCTCGCTTTTGTCGGCCGCCCCACAATCTCTGTCATACTGACCTTGGGGTCATGTGACATGCGGAGATTTCTTATGGTTATCCGTATAAACTTTCTTTTGCTATCTCTAAGACTCAAAGCATGATAGCACACAGAGACTAACGTTGTCTTCTGCGCCTTTTGTCATCCCGAGGTGGCGGGCTCGATGACATGCGGAGACAAATTACGGTCATCCGCACACTCGATGAGTGATAAACACACAGAGACAAATTCTGCTCCCTTTGTCATTCAGGAGCAGCAAGTTGAGTGATAAACGCGCAGAGACAAATTCTGCACCCTTTGTCATTCAGGAGCAGCAAGTTGAGCGATAAACACGCAGAGACAAATTTTGCGCCCTTTGCCATTCAGGAGCAGCAAGTTGAGTGATAAACGCGCAGAGACAAATTCTGCGCCCTTTGTCATTCAGGAGCGGCAAGTTGAGTGATAAACGCGCAAAGACAAATTTTGCACCCTTTGTCATTCAGGTGCAGCGAGTTGAGTGGTAAAAGTGCAGAGACAAATTCTGCGCCCTTTGTCATTCAAATTTCGCAAGTCTAGTGATAAACGCGCAGAGACAAATTATGGTCATTTTGCGCCCTTTGTCATTCGGGGACAATAAGTCGAGAGGTGGGCGAAGACAAATTTTGGTCATTTCGCACACCTTTTTGCCATCCAGAGGCGATCGTGTCCGGTGGCACACAAAGACAAATTATGGTCATTCTGCGCCTTGTCGCCCAGGCTCGATCGTGTCCCAAAACAGGCAGAGACAAATTATGTTCATTCTGCGCCTTGTGTCAACCAAGAGGAACAAATTCGACAGTATCAGGATGATGTGTTGGTACTGATCATTTTCAAAATTTTGCAAGTTCCGCCAACAAGGAGATTCATCGGCTGAATGGTGTTTCGCTCGAACGAAATTAGTGTCTTATCTTTACTTCCCTTTTATCTCCAATAAAAGACAAGTAAAGAGGGGCAACTGTCATACCCTAATTTCGTCCGGGGACCATCTGTTGTTGGGATGCGACCCTCGTTTGACCACTTCGAGGTACTTGGCACCTATCGTTAGGCAATTTGTGAAGTTCCATGGCATGCCGGAAGTCAAAAGAAAGCATTGTTGTGCAACCCATGAATTTCCATGACATGCCGGAAGTCAAAAGGATGTGTAAATGCACAATCCGTAAAGTTCCGTAACATTTCGGAAGCCAAAGAAGGGATGATTGCGTAATCCGTAAGGTTTCATAACATTACGGAAAGAAAACAAGTATCGTTACGAAATTCGTAAAGCTTCGAAATGTTACGGAAAAAGAATCAGCAAAAAAAGGCAAGGGGGTAAGGGGGTGCAAATAGCAACGAGGCCCACTTGGGCCTTCCAGGAAGTTATCCAAAAGGCGGTGCCTTCTGGAGGAAGCAACCTAGCTCGCTTGGGCGAGCTGAGCTCGCCCGGGCGAGCTGGGTGACAAGCTTCTCCTTCCTTTTCCTATGAATAGGGGAAGGAGGGAAGAACAAAAATGTTCAACCCTCCTGGTATCTGAGATTCACTTAAAATTAGGGAGAAAAATTGTTTCCGTGAAGAAAATCCAAGCCGAGGCACTTCCGTAACGCTTTCGTGACGTTTCCGTGGGTGATTTCGCGAAGATTTTCAACCGTTCTTCATCGTTCTTCGGTCTTCAACCAGTAAGTTCCCGAAATCGAACTTTTCAATTCATTCTATGTACTCTTAGTGGTCCTCATTTGTTTCGCGTGTGTCGCAACGTGCCCTTTTGCGGGCGAGTGAGGGCGAGGCTCACGGGTGCGCTTTCCAAAGGAGGAAAGATGCGCGGAGTCGCCACCAACGTTTATTTGTGGAAAACGTCGGAAAAACCGAAGGAAACCGGTCAAAATGAAAATTCTAAGTTCGGGAGTTGTATTTACGCTTGAGGAAGGTATTAGCACCTCTCACGTTTGTCTCGAAGGACAACAGTCTATTTTTAGAATTGTGGAATTTGTGTTATCTTAACTTTTATTTCTTTTTATTTTTTGAGGTCGACAAAAGCGGGGCTTTTGCTCCTACGTACCCTCCTTTGGAGAGGAAATCAGACCTACGTAGTTCTTTCTTATGCGTGAATCAAGTGATTCTTTTTACTTGAAAGGTGATCATTTTTGGACCTTAAAAATGATCCATTTTACTTGGTAAGAAACTGAAATGATAAACTTTCAAAACCCTATTTTTTGTGGACGAGCTTGACTAGGCGAGTTGATTTTAGCCTTAGTTTCACTTTAGTCGATTCAATTAAGAATGAGAAATCCCAAAGAGAAAACGTCCGATTGATTTTTCGCTTTACTTTACTAAAAGGTACCTTTTTATTATTATATTATTATTTTACCTCTTTTTTGATTTCCAACGTGGTTACGGCACGACCGAACGGTCGGAATTCATTTTAACCAAAATTAACGGATGATACAATTCAAACGATCGGTGGAAATTTATTTTATTTTTAGATTAAGCGAGAAATGACTTAAGTAAATGGCTTAAGCATGTCAAAAGGGGGTATAAAAAGTAAGTGAAAATGAGAATAAAAATACATGAAACAAAATGTGGACCACCACGGGTACATAGAGTGAATTGAAAAGCTTGGTTTGAGGTACTTAACCGTTGAAGACTGAAGAAAACGAAGAACGAACGATGAATCTTTGAAGAACGGTCGAGAATCTTCGCGTAATTACTCACGGAAACGTTACGGAAACGTTACGGAAGCGCCTCGGCTTGGATTTTCTTCACGGAAATAATTTTCCTCAGCAAATTCGAAAGAGAGAGAAGTGCCTAAGGGGCTGAACCCTTTTCTTCTTCACTTCTTCCCCTATTTATAGCAAAATAGGGGAGAAGCTTGCCGCCCAGCTCGCCCAAGCGAGCAAGGTTGTTTCCTCCAGAAGCAACAGCCTTCTGGAGGAATCTTCTGGAGGGCCCAAGTGGGCCTGATTGCTATTTGCACCCCCTTTTTACTAAATGCACCCCCTTTCTATTTTTTTGTAATTCTTTTTCCGTAACGTTACGAAACTTTACGAATTTCGTAACGATACTTATTTTCCTTCCGTATGGTTACGAATCCTTATGGATTATGTATTTACTCTTTTTTAGCTTTCGAAGAAGTTACGGAAACTCACGAATTGTGCAAAAACACCTCTTTTCGATTTCCGCCACATTACGGAATTTCACGAACCACGCAAGCCTGCTTCCTTTTGATTTCTGAGACGTCTCGGGACTTCATTCATTGCATGTCATCAAATAATAATCCTCGGACGAAATTAGGGTATGACAGTTGCCCCTCTTTACTTACCTCTCATCGGAGATAAGAGGAAAGCAAAGATAGGACACTGATTTCGTCCGTCCTGCCCTTTCTGTGATGACGACTCTCGTCTCCACTCCATCTTTTTTCTTCTGGACAAAACAAAATACAAATAATAACAAAGAACAACGAACATAATACACATATACACATACTTGGCGAAGGAGCCGATCTGGAAAACAACAGAATAACGTGCTTCCCAGTCACCAGAAGCTTCGCACTTGATAATGGAGACACATGAACGGCGCTAGGCAATGACATTCATGGTGCTCCGAACAAAGGTGGAGTATGGAGGATTTCCTTGAGGGTCCGCACTTAGGCAATCGTGAAACTCAGCTCCAAACTTGAAAGTGGAGGACACATGAACAACCCTAAGCAATAACATTCATGTGGCTCCGGAACAGGATAAGAATGGAGGATTGCCTTGAGGGTCCTCTCTTAGGCAATCATGGAACACAGCTCCAAACTCGAAAGTGGAGGACACATGAACAGCCCTAAGCAATAACATTCATGTGGCTCCGGAACAGGATGAGAATGGAGGATTTCCTTGAGGGTCCTCTCTTAGGCAATCATGGAACACAACTCCAAACTCGAAAGTGGAGGACACATGAACAGCCCTAAGCAATAACATTCATGTGGCTCCGGAACAGGATGAGAATGGAGGATTGCCTTGAGGGTCCTCTCTTAGGCAATCATGGAACACAGCTCCAAACTCGAAAGTGGAGGACACATGAACAACCCTAAGCAATAACATTCATGTGGCTCCGGAACAGGATGAGAATGGAGGATTGCCTTGAGGGTCCTCTCTTAGGCAATCATGGAACACAGCTCCAAACTCGAAAGTGGAGGACACATGAACAGCCCTAAGCAATAACATTCATGTGGCTCCAGAACAGGGTGAGAATGGAGGATTGCCTTGAGGGTCCTCTCTTACGAAATCATGAAACACAACTCCAAACTCAAAAGTGGAGAACACATGAATGACAATGCAATTCATTCATATGGCTCCGAAAAAGGATGAGAATGGAGGATTGCCTTGAGGGTCCTCTCTTAGGCAATCATGAAACACAACTCCAAACTCAAAAGTGGAGAACACATGAATGACAACGCAATTCATTCATGTGGCTCCGGAAAAGGATGAGAATGGAGGATTGCCTTGAGGGTCCTCTCTTAGGCAATCATGAAACACAGCTCCAAACTCAAAAGTGGAGAACACATGAACAACCCTAAGCAATAACATTCATGTGGCTCCGGAAAAGGGTGAGAAAGGAGGATTGCCTTGAGGGTCCTCTCTTAGGCAATCATGAAACACAGCTCCGGACTCAAAAGTGGAGAACACATGAATAGCCCTAAGCAATAACATTCATGTGGCTCCGGAAAAGGGTGAGAAAGGAGGATTGCTTTGAGGGTCCTCTCTTAGGCAATCATGAAACACAACTCCAAACTCAAAAGTGGAGAACACATGAACAGCCCTAAGCAATAACATTCATGTGGCTCCAGAAAAGGGTGAGAAAGGAGGATTGCCATGAGGGTCCTCTCTTAGGCAATCATGAAACACAGCTCCAGACTCAAAAGTGGAGAAACCATGAACAGCCCTAAGCAATAACATTCATGTGGCTCCGGAAAAGGGTGAGAAAGGAGGATTGCCTTGAGGGTCCTCTCTTAGGCAATCATGAAACACAGCTCCAAACTCAAAAGTGGAGAACACATGAACAGCCCTAAGCAATAACATTCATGTGGCTCCGGAAGAGGGTGAGAAAGGAGGATTGCCTTGAGGGTCCTCTCTTAGGAAATCATGGAACATAGCTCCAAACTCGAAAATGGAGGACACATGAATGACAACACAATTCATTCATGTGGCTCCGAAAAAGGATGAGAATGGAGGATTGCCTTGAGGGTCCTCTCTTAGGCAATCATGAAACACAGCTCCAAACTCAAAAGTGGAGAACACATGAACTGCTCTAAGCAATAACATTCATGTGGCTCCGAAAAAGGGTGAGAAAGGAGGATTTCCTTGAGGGTCCTCTCTTAGGCAATCATGGAACATAGCTCCAAATTCGAAAATGGAGGACACATGAATGACAATGCAATTCATTCATGTGGCTCCGGAAATGATTGGCAGGACCGAACGGTCCACCGGGTTTTTCCACCTAAAAGGATAACATGCTTTTTGCAAAGAAAAATAAATCATTCGCGAGAGCACCACATCTTAGAGAAACAATATACTTGTGCCAAGGGTAATCTTCCTTGTAACCGAGAATGAAGAGTTGGACGTCAACTTCTAGCTTTCAAATGAACACGCAAGGGAAACATGGGGCTAAGCTGAAAATAAATCACTCATGGTGTATAAAACTCACAAGGCAAGTGTCTTAACCTATTCCCAAACCAATAACTTCACCATGACTTTATTTTGCACGCGACTTCCTATCGAATCATAGATCAAACGTACGATCACGGACCAATAGGATTTTCTCGAGGTTAGCGTTTTTGGAGAGGAAGCTGGGTGTTTCGGTCTTTTCCTCTTTATTCATGTGGGGTGGGATATTGCCAGTCAAGAATGATTCTGAGTGGCAATCTGGCTTTGGAGACTTTCTAACCTCTTTCTTTCGTTGATCGAGAGTTGCTTCTTTTCCCTTTTCGCTTCCTTTCGATCTTTGATCGGGAATCCTTCCTTTTCTTTCTTTTGTTCCTTTCTTTATTTTCATTTTTCTTTTTTTTTCCTTCTTTCCATTTCTTCCTTCTCTTTCTCTTCACTTTTCCTTCCCCATCCCTTTCTTTGGGAAATCGGGTTTTAGCATTCCATTCGCTCTCCCTTGAGGAGATTTCACTGTCCTTTGCTTCGGGGGAAAGAATGAGGATTCCTTTTTTACAGGCCAAGGTTCAAAAAGGTCCGAGGTTGTGTTTCAATGGGATCTTTTATCGTGGGAACCCCAATCTTGATATATGTTGCGAGACAAATTTGGGTGTCAAGGTGTCGCTCTCGGCCCGAACTTCCGTATTATTCCATCAGGCACGCGTGACAATGATGATTTGAAAATAACGTGCAAAATTAGTCATGGCTACAGCCAGGGGGGCACTCAAGCATCCTGTTTATGGCATTGTGACACTACGGTTGGGAATTTACACAGACAAACCCAACATTTCCAAATTATGTTCTTTCATCGGTTCAATGCATTCATCCATCCTTATCTCGGTTCATTCCGGAAAATAAACTCTTAGCATCAGTCCCTTATTTCCAGAAGATGCATTTGCTCTTTATGAATGATTCATACTTCTTAACTACAACATGTCGATCTTTGCGGTTTTTCTGTCTTTTTACTTTTTGTTTTATTTTTAAATATGTTCACTAAAACTATACATTTGTGGTTCTTTATGAGGAAAATCTTTCTTTGTACATCTATATTTTATACATGACAAAATTTTTCTGTACACGCATTAGAACTCTTCTTTTTACGTCACACGGTCTATATGCAAACCCTATTTACATTCAAAGATTTTTTCCATTTTTCCCAACACACACTTATGGTTCACACAAAAGTTTCTTCATATACACTCGTTGCTCACACGCACAAGAATTCCTTTCCACGCATCATTTACACACATGAATCTTTCTATACACATTTTCCTTTTACATACATGTATAAACAAAAAACCTTTTTCTTTTCTTTATGAACATGACTTTTATTCACAACGATTCTTCCTTTTTACTAGGATTTTTGGTTCATTTTATTTTTAGGACGACGTTCCTAAATGAAAAACTCTACACGGTTCCAGAATTTCAACAAATACTATTGACAACAACGAAACAAGTACCGACGTAACAACTCAAATGATATGTATGTACAAAACAAAGGTCAAAACATGAAACAAACGTCAGTCCCTTAGTCAAACACAAAATAAGATGATATGTAACAGAAAAAACAAATGGAAACAAAAAGAAATATGGATCAAGAGATCTCCCAATCATGTGGCACCGCTCCCTCCTAAGAAATCAAGTAAATCGGTCATCTCTTCGTCCTCGCGGGCCTCATCTGCCTCGTCGGGAGCCTCTGCTGGTGCTTCTTCTGCCTGGGCCTCGGGCCAATCTCCAGGCCATGCGACCTCTGCCCTGAACTGGTCCGGAGTAGGGCACGGAAAAGAAGTAAAGCCCTGACTCTGCAGGCTGAGACTCATCTGATAAAGACAATCATGAGTCTGTACATGTGCCCGGTGGTTGGCCGCCTGCTAGCGAACCAAATGCCGCAAATACTGCTCTGTATCAAACAATCCGGCTGGACCAGCCTGATGAGGTGGCGGCGCGTCCGCGGCCTGTGGTGCATCACCCGGGACCTGTCTTTGCATGCAGTACTTCTCAATAAAAGCTCGGGTGATGGGCGGCCGAATCACCTTGCTAGGTGTGATGGGGACGCCGAACGACTGACAGAGTCCTGTGATCAAGGCGGGAAATCCCAGGGCCCTGTTGGACTTATCTGGGTCCAGAGGGTGCCTGGTAGGCGCCATACCTGCAAAAATATAGATGGCATCAGCGATTAACTGAGCCACATGGATGCTCATCCGCGTCAGGATGGCGTACACCAGCTGACACTTCGGCAGGGGGAGGTCGGAATTATGATCGGTGGGCAGGATGTTGCTGAGCAGCAAAGTCATCCATATCTGAGTCAGGGTGGTCATGTTGGTGCGCATGATCCGCACCCGTCTCCCGGCAGCAGTCCGGGCAAAATCTTGCCCCGGTATACATAGCAACTGGGCGATGGCCTCCTCATCGAACCCATCGGACCAGTTCCTCCTCTGGCCATACTCGCACTCCTGGCCCTCTTCCAGCACTAAAGGATATCCCAGGAGCTGGCCAATAGCATCTGCATCAAACGGGATCCACTTACCCCTTACCCAAGACCTCATATCTCGCACGCCTTCCTTCGTAGGCCAAGCATTGGCATAAAATTCGAGGACTATGTCTGGATCAAACTTGGCCATGGGGGTAACTAGTGATGCCCACCGCCGGCGACCTATCTCCTCTTGGAAATTAGTATACTCGTCGTCCCTGAGCTGGACGCGTCGCTCCCGGAGAAATGACCATCCCTTGATGGCCTCGAAGCGCTGCTGGTGTTCAGCGCTCCTAAAGCGGTGACTGTCATACTCGGGAGCGGAACTGGTTCCTTCAGCCGCTTTATCCTTCCTAGATCTCTTTGAGGCGAGCTTCCTCGGGGCCATTTCCTGTGAGAACAAACATTGAGAAGTTAGTTTTACGAGATAACGCTTATCTTAACGCAAAAAGGGTCGTGCTAATCCCTCTGATGGAGAACGGACTCATGTAATCCATTTACGCACACGTGTATGTATAGAAAATATCCTATTACTATATCAACATACAAGGATATTCAAAACATTCTAGTTACCACACATATACATTTTTTGGAAAGAATACTTACATGCATGCTCAAGGTATTGTGCCAAAATTACATATGTTCATATCCTAACTATTTTGCTACCACAAACCACCCACACACATTTGAAGTATTTTATTAACATACAAATTTTTGTTGTTTCATTCATATTTATTTATACATATATACACATTGGAGAGCCAATCTCACGTCACACACACACTTGCATTTGAAAAGGAACTTTCATGCCACTTATCTACACTGGAGGGGCAATTCCACATCATATATTCATTTGGGAAGCATTCTTGTGCCATTTTGGCATGGGTACATTTTTTTGAAAAGGCTCTTATGCTACATATCCACAAATATACATTTTTTGAAATGCATTATTTACTATTCATTCACTTTGCAAGGTATTTTTATGCCATATATTCAAACACTTTGCAACACACTTTTATGCCATATATATTTACACATATATCTACACACCCTTGAAAAACATCTCCCATGTTACTTAGGTGCAAAGTGCCAATCATGGGGCAGCCCAAATTCTTACAAACAAGTCCCTATTTTCATGCTTTTCTAATCCTAAAACCAAATTTTGGATTCCTAGCCATAAGCATGTTTCCTTACATTGAAGCTACAAGTTTAGGCTTTTACGCTTGGTTGGGATTGCATTTGGGCATCTATTTTGACTTTCCTATGCTGTCTCTACATACATAAAACAGCCGCATTATCCCCATTCTGCAAAATCATATTTATATATCATTGGGGCATTTCATCGAGCACTTGGTGGGCGCACGTTTAGACATAAATTGCAAGAGAATGGGAGCAATGTGGCATGCCCCATTGCTTCAGAACACAACCTAGGCCTAAGGCCTTTTCATTCAAATCCTCCATTCAAGAAAACAAGCACCAAAGCAAACCAAAACTGCCTTACAAATATGCTGTCTCTACATACATAAAACAGCCGCACTATCCCCATTCTGCAAAATCATATTTATATATCATTGGGGCATTTCATCGAGCACTTGGTGGGCGCACGTTTAGACATAAATTGCAAGAGAATGGGAGCAATGTGGCATGCCCCATTAACACAACCTAGGCCTAAGGCCTTTTCATTCAAATCCTCCATTCAAGAAAACAAGCACCAAAGCAAACCAAAACTGCCTTACAAATATAAGCATGTTCTCACAATTTAAGGCACCAAAGGATGAAGAAAGCACATCAATGGAAAGCAAAAAAACACCAAGGATGGAATACTTGTTGGAGTGAATTGAAATACCAAAAACGAAAGCAAAATGCGATCAAAAGGCTTAGGGGAGCAAGAAACCACAAGCCTTCGTGTTCTTTATCTTTGAATGAGGGGGGGGGGGGGGGCAAGTTTTTGGATGCCCAAAACGTTCCCCTCCCTCGTTTTTTATAATTTGGGTGCAGGGGTTGCTCGCCCAGGCGAGCTAACCTGCCCTCTCTTTTTTTTGAAGGGAACATTAACCATGTCCCCTCCTCCCTTACGGGCTAGCGTTTGCCTAACTTGAACCCACTTAAGTTAGAATTAGGCGTCGATTAATTATTTAAAACAAAAAAATAGTAAAAGAAACTGCGAACACAAAGGATACTTAGCGCCGGGAAGGGGCAACGATCGGTCGGTCGTGACCCTAGCCCCACTTGCATCCGTCCTTATGTACCTGCAAGTAAGAGCCAAAATGATATGCGACCAGTCGTGAGCGGTAATCGTCTTACCTTGGTTGATTTCTGCCATTGTCTTGTCTTGACTTCTGACCGTGGCCTGAGACGATTCTGCTCCTTGCTAGCACAAGATATGCATGTGCATGTGCATGTATGCGATGATTTTATTTTAGTGAAGGCTGGTTAGATTCAATTTTAAATAAGCATTTGGGGCACTCCCATACACCGGGCGAAGAGGGCTCAAGTTATAACAAATCTAAAGCACAAAGTTTGAAACACCAAAGGGAGGACTAAAACCCCGCCCATCTTTTCTTTTCAAAGGAACGAGACAAATACAGTGAATGGGAATCCCTAGAGGAGACCAAGAGGAACGAAAAAAAACTCAGAAATAAAAAACGTGCAACGGTCCTCTCGATTGCCCCCGATTTCAAGCGTAATATCGTTTAACTACATCGGAGTTCACGGGCGAGGGCAACTCCTCGCCGTCCATGTGGGCGAGTATCAGAGCACCCCCAGAAAAAGCTCTTTTCACCACGAAAGGTCCTTCATAATTCGGGGTCCACTTGCCTCGATTATCTTTAACAGCGTGGGACATCTTCTTCAGCACGAGGTCCCCCTCGTTGAACTTGCGCGGGCGTACCTTCTTGTCGAATGCGTTCTTTATCCTTCGTTGATACAAACACCCATGGCTCATGGCAGCCAAACGCTTAACTTCAATAAGGTTAAGTTGGTCGTAGCGTGCTTGAGCCCATTCTGACTTTTCTAGGCCTGACTCCGCCATTATCCTCTGAGAAGGAACCTCTACCTCAAATGGGAGTACTGCCTCCATCCCATAAACCAAGGAATACGGCGTTGCCCCAGTAGAAGTTCGCACCGAGGTTCTGTACCCTTGTAGGGCGAAAGGCAACATCTCATGCCAATCTTTGTATGACACTGTCATCTTTTGAACAATCTTCTTGATATTCTTATTCGCAGCCTCTACAGCCCCATTCATCTTTGGCCGATAAGGGGTAGAGTTATGATGCTGGATCTTGAAGTCTTCGCACATCTCTTGCATCATCTTATTTTTCAGATTGGTGCCATTGTCAGTAATGATCTTCCTGGGGAGTCCGTATCGACAAATCAACTCCTTCTTTATGAATCTAACTACCACATTCCTTGTGACATTAGTATAAGAAGCTGCTTCGACCCATTTGGTGAAGTAATCTATCGCCACAAGAATGAAGCGGTGACCATTCGACGCTTTGGGTTCTATGGCCCCAATGACGTCTATTCCCCACATGGAAAAGGGCCAAGGGGCGGACATAACATTCAGAGGATGTGGCGGAACATTGACATTGTCCGCGTATGCCTGACATTTATGACACTTCCTTACATGAGCGCAGCAATCACTTTCCATGGTGAGCCAATAATAACCGGCCCTAAGGATTTTTCTGGCCATAGCATGCCCATTGGCATGTGTCCCAAAGGAACCCTCGTGGATCTCCTCAATCATGAAGTTCGCCTCTTTGGCATCCACGCATCGTATGAGGGCGCATGCTTCGTACTCGGCCATATTGTTGGTACAATCAAAACCTAGCCTAGCCGTGAAAGGAATACACTGATCATCCGGGGATACAAGGACTGCCCCTACTCCGTGGCCCAAAGCATTTGATGCCCCATCGAAGCAAACAATCCATTTGTCTAGGTCCTCATGCGTCCGCTTCTCTTCAAACAGGGCCATGATATCTTCATCTGTGAACTCGGGGTGCATCGGCCGATAATCCTGGAGGGGTTGCTGGGCCAAATAATCCGCTAAGGCACTTCCCTTTACCGCCTTTTGGGTGACGTAAACGATATCGAATTCAGACAATAGTACCTGCCACCTGGCGATTCGTCCCGTGAGGGCCGGTTTTTCAAAGATGTATTTTACGGGATCCATTTTGGAAATAAGCCACGTGGTATGGCTGAGCATGTACTGCCTGAGCCGATGTGATGCCCATACTAGAGCACAACATGTCCTTTCCAACATTGTGTAATTCATCTCACATGCGGTAAACTTCTTGCTCACATAGTAAATGGCTTGCTCCTTTTTCCCAGAATCATCATGCTGACCCAACACGCACCCCATAGACTCGTCCAACACGGTCATGTACAGGAAAAGAGGTCTTCCTGTTACAGGTGGCATGAGCACTGGGGGATTCGCGAGACTCTGTTTGATCTTCTCGAAGGCCTCTTGGCAGTCACTGTTCCATAGGACCGCTTGGTTCTTACGTAACAGCTTAAAAATGGGTTCACAGGTAGGGGTGAGTTGCGAGATAAATCTCGCGATATAATTCAACCTGCCCAAAAATCCCCGACTCTGCTTCCCCGTGCGTGGTTCCGGCATTTCAAGGATGGCCTTTACTTTCTCGGGATCTATCTCTATCCCTTTCTGACTTACGATAAATCCTAGCAGCTTCCCCGACTTCACCCCAAAAGTGCATTTGGTTGGGTTCAGTTTTAATTGGTATTTCCGCAACCTTCCAAACAGCTTATGCAGATTGACAAGGTGTTCATCCTCAGTCCAAGACTTGGCAATCATGTCATCAACGTAGACCTCTATTTCCTTATGCATCATGTCATGGAACAACGCCACCATGGCATGTTGATAGGTTGCCCCAGCGTTTTTCAACCCGAAGGCCATCACTTTATAGCAGAATGTCCCCCATAGGGTGACGAAAGTGGTCTTTTCTACATCTTCGGGTGCCATCTTTATTTGATTATACCCCGAGAAACCATCCATAAATAAGAAAAGGGCGAATTTGGCTGTATTATCTACCAATATATCAATGTGTGGCAGGGGAAAATTGTCTTTTGGACTGGCCCGGTTCAAGTCCCGGTAGTCTACACACATTCGAACCTTGCTGTCCTTTTTCGGGACTGGGACAATGTTGGCCACCCACTCCGGGTACCGCGCCACAGCTAAGAATCCTGCATCAAACTGCTTCCTTACTTCTTCTTTAATTTTTAAGGACATCTCGGGTTTCATTCTTCGTAACTTTTGCTTAACCGGGGAAGACCCAGGATTCAACGGCAACTTATGCTGCACAATGTCGGAATCCAGACCGGGCATGTCTTGATACGACCACGCAAAGACATCTTGATATTCTTCAAGAAGGGTTATCAAGCCTTGGCGGATAGGCACGGTCATACCGGTTCCTACCTTTACCTTTTTCTTTTCCTCCGGGGTCCCCAAGTTTACCAATTCGGTTTCTTCTTGGTGAGGCTTCATTTCACGTTCTTCCTGAGCGGCCAACCTCTCCAATTCTGGTGACAGGACGTCCTCTTCCTCTTCTTCGTTTACCGCTTGGCTTATATCACGATCGAAATCGATTGTCAAACCCTCGTTGTTAGGTTCCTCAAAGAATCGACCCTCACATCTATACCAAACAAGACAAAATAAACAAAAACATGCAAAATGATATGAGAAAAGGTAGAACTGCAAGAACAGATGAAACAAGATCTCTTTGTTTATTTAATAAGGTAGGTTTCACAAAACAAAAGAGAAAGGAAATCTATAGGCTCTAATTACATTGAATCAGCGGTATAGACTTCTGACTGGCTTATCACACGCCAGTTCCCCACTTGGGAATCGGGGTGGCATGGTTGCACAAAACTTGGTGGGTCTTGAGGGAACTCCTCTTCTATTGCGGCCACCTCCTCCTCGGACACCATTCCAGCGCTGGTGAAACACTGGCTAATACGGCCGGGCCATACCCTATCCACCCGAAATCTTGACGGCACGTTCCTCCTCCCCGGCATCCCGGGTTCGTACCCTAATCCATACTTGTATGGATTTCCCTTGATATCGACCACGTCGACATTCCCGAGGCAGTCCTTGCCTAGACCCATTCCGGGCTCAAATCCGTTCCTGAGCATAACATGCGCCACCATTAGGGCCGCTTTGGAGAGAAAAGGTAGCGACGGACTTGGTTCCACAGAGGCGCAGCTCACCACCTCAAAGGATTGGAAGGCCATTTCCAATGATTCTTTCGCCGCTTCCACGTATGGTGCGGAGGAGGGGCAGCTCACTAACATATCCTCTTCACCCGACACTATCACTAAAAGTCCACCCACTGCGAACTTCAATTTCTGGTGAAGCGTTGAAGGGAGCACTCCCAGGGCATGAATCCACGGTCTTCCCAAGAGGCAGCTATAGGCAGGATTTATATCCATTACTTGAAACACCACATTACAAGTGTGGGGGCCTATCTGAATGGGAATGTCGATTTCCCCCATTACTTCCCGCCGAGTACCATCAAAGGCCCGCACCACCATCGAGCTCGGTTTTAAACGTGACGCACTAAAAGGAAGCTTTTCCAAAGTGGTCTTCGGCATTACATTTAAACTCAATCCGTTGTCGATAAGTACCTTCGCGACAACGTGGTCCATACATCTCACCGACACATGTAGAGCCTTGTTGTGTCCTCTCCCCTCAACGGGAATCTCTTCTTCTGCAAACGCGATGTATTTGTTGGTGGTTATATGATTAACGATGCCTTCGAAACCCTCCACTGAGATATCATGTGTCACATGGGCATCGTTAAGAGCCTTCATCAACAGCGCATGATGAGGCTCTGAGTTTATGAGTAGTTCAAGCAATGAGATCCTTGCTGGAGTTTTATTCAGTTGCTCGACTACCTTAAACTTGCTTTGTTGGATGAGGCGGAGGAACTCGTGGGCCTCTTCCAAAGTCACCGTTTTTCCTTGAAGTACCTCTTTCTTTTCGGCCCCTCTCACCAATGGAGGGTCTGCTTCCTTCGAGGGGGTGGCTATGTCTGTGGGCTCTTGGACCATGGGCGCCTTCCCTTTAGAGGACAATTCCACCAGGTGAGGGGAAGCGAACACCCGACCACTGCGGGTTACGCCACTAAGGCCGGTGATGTTGGTTACCTTAGCTGATAGGGAGTCAACTTCGGTTGCAACTCTTTCGCTGGACGCGGGAGTGGTATACTTCCACGGAACGGCCTTATCGCTTTGATATGCAAATGGCGTTGGCTTGGGCGCCGCCCGTGGGTATATGGGTGTGGAGCCGGTCCCTTTTCTAGTAAAACATATCACTAGGGCCTTGGGGGTTAGAGGAACCTTCTTCTCTTCCGACTGCATGCAAATTTGTGGTTCTTCCTTCCCTCCTATGAACACTTCAAGCTGCTCGCAATCCATGAGCCGCTGAAGCAATTCTTCCACCACGGGACAGGTTTCCATGTCATGCGACTTCCCGAGGTGAAACAAACATTCATCCCTTTCATCTCCACCTCGGGAGACCATGCACGCCGCTTGCAGTGATTGATAGATGAAGCGTCTAGAAGTAGCCACGTCTCCTAACCTCTTTGTCCCTGATGGCCCGTCCTCTTCGACGGCGTTCACGCTAGCACCTCCATGACTAGCTAGCGGGTTGGTTTTAACATTTGGGCCTTCTTCCTGAAACGCTAGCCAGCCGGCACTAATCAGATGCTGCACTTTATACTTGAACGGGATGCAGGAGTCAATATTGTGTCCGGGAACTCCGCTATGGTACACACACTTGGCACCCGGATCATACCACTTGGGGTAGGGTGGCTGGAGAACCTTCCCGGGTATGGCCACCACCAAGTGATTCTCCAATAATGAAGGCCATAACTCGGAATATGCGATGGGAATAGGAGGGAAGTTGTCTTTCGGGTGCTGTGCATATTTATAGGTCGCGCCGGGGGCTGTATTATTAACTGGCCGGGGTGCGGCTGGAGCTGTGCGTTGGGCCGACGCTTTTTTTGCTGCGGGTGGTCCTTTTACTTGAGTCGGGAGGGAATTCCCGGCTCGGATTAAAAAATTTGGGGGATTGGGCTGGTATAAGCTTTGGATATTTTGGGGTGCTTCCATCCATGTTGGGGCGGTGGTGACCGCGTGGGTGTCTCCTTCCTTTTTCCTCGCGCCCACTACTGGGGCTCTTCTATTGTTGTTGGGGGCCATATTGGCAGCATATTCAAACTTGCCTTTTCGTAGCCCGGATTCAATCCTTTCTCCGGCGAAGACGAGATCCGCAAAGTTAGCTGGCATGTAGCCTATCAGCTTTTCATAGTAGAACGTGGGTAACGTATCTACCATAATTATGATCATCTCCCTTTCCGTCATGGGCGGTACGACTTGGGCTGCGAGATCTCTCCATCTCTGGGCATATTCCTTAATGGACTCATGCTCTCGTTTAGTCATACCCTGAAGCTGGTTCCGATTGGGAGCCATGTCCGTATTGTACTGGTACTGCCTAATGAAGGCAGTTGCCAAGTCCTTCCATGATCGGATCTGGGAAGCTTCCAGATTGGTATACCATGCTACAGCTACCCCGGCCAAGCTGTCTTGAAAGAAATGGACCAACAACTTTTCGTCCGCAGAATACGCCCCCATCTTCCGGCAATACATTCGGAGATGCCCCTTTGGACATGTCGTCCCTTTGTACTTATCAAAGTCTGGTACTTTGAACTTGGGAGGAATGATGATGTTGGGCACAAGACATAAATCTGCCAAATCCGAGAATTGGTAATTACCGAGGCCATCGACTGCTCTTAACCTCTCTTCAAGCGCCTCAATCTTTCCCTTATCTTCCGCAAAGGGAACAGATTCTTTTACGGGTGTGGGTGAGGCCGGGATATGGCAGACTATGTTTGGCTAGGGTAGTTCATGCGGTGCCTTGGTGTTATAGGGGTGCCTTGGTGTTTTCTTAGTTATCCATTATCCATTTTTCTGGATCAAGTGTTATAGGGGTGCCTTGGTGTTTTCTTAGTTATGATGAAATTCCTAAAGAAATAAACAACGGTGAGTATGCCACCAAAACATGAGTATGCAAATGGATGATCGGAGCTCTTGGATCCACCCCAAGATTTTTAGATAACGTAATGAGTCCAAAACTTCTCATTTTATAAAAAGAACAAAGCTTTCATCTAGCCAAGATTATACAAAGGTGTTACAAAAAGAACCTAACGATTCCTAATTATATGGGTCATCAAATCTATCATATGCTGACAGTAATTGATTAGCCCATGGATCTCCTCGGGGGCAGTACACACTTCGGCCATGGCTTTTGCTTTGGCTAACAGACGCGGGAGGTCTTGACTTCCATTTAAGGTCAAGGCGAACCTATCCATCCACATAGCCGCTTCTTGATGCAACGCATCAATCACCCGTACACTTTGCGGAAGGCTTGCCTTTGGAGGGGTCCCATCAATCGTCCCAATTCCTTGAGGCTGGTGACATCTAGACTTTTAACCTTGACTTGATAAAACCTTTTGCCGTTTTGATTTGTCCCCATCATTTACCTAAAAAGGGGTGGATCAAGACTCTGACATGAATGATGCAATGCGGATGCATGAACAAGAAAAATGGGTAATTCATACACACGAGACCACAGAGACCCCCTTTTAATGCTACGTTTTGGGACATGATGGCGCCTCAACGTAGCATTAAAAAAGGTTACGTATTACTCTAAAGAAAACAAACATCACTAGCAAAACTATAAACTAGTGCTATTTACAAAAAAAATGCATGACAACGAATGGCACGGAGCGTGTTTGCTCTTTGCCCCTATTTGGGAACCTAGGACAATATCTAGGGGTCTCTAATAACTACTCCCCAACAATTCATAATTCACACGGCTGTTTTCTAGAGGTATCATCACTCAAGATAATAATGTTGTGGCGGTATGGAATACCAGCGACAACACATTATAAAGAGAGAAAGCTCTAGACGAGGTTTCACTATTATCAAGCAAGTCGGAGACCTAGCATGATGATAGATTCACCTCCACTCCTTAAATTCCCATGAACCCGGGAGTAGGGCCCCTTTTATACTCAAACCCGTGGGTGCTTAGAATGCAGTGTAAAGAATGCAAAATAGACAACAGTTATTTACATTTTACACAGTTCAATAAATGCACACACAAGGTTTCACAATTCCACAATTCCTTAGAATAGGCCTAACTCACAAAAAGTTCCCCAGTGGAGTCGCCAACTGTCGCAACGTGCCCTTTTGCGGACGAGCGAGGGCAAGGCTCACGGGTGCGCTTTCCAAAGGAGGAAAGATGCACGGAGTCGCCACCAACGTTTATTTGTGGAAAACGTCGGAAAAACCGAAGGAAACCGGTCAAAATGAAAATTCTAAGTTCGGGAGTTGTATTTACGCTTGAGGAAGGTATTAGCACCTCTCACGTTTGTCTCGAAGGACAACAATCTATTTTTAGAATTGTGGAATTTGTGTTATCTTAACTTTTATTTCTTTTTATTTTTTGAGGTCGACAAAAGCGGGGCTTTTGCTCCTATGTACCTTCCTTTGGAGAGGAAATCAGACCTACGTAGTTCTTTCTTATGCGTGAATCAAGTGATTCTTTTTACTTGAAAGGTGATCATTTTTGGACCTTAAAAATGATCCATTTTACTTGGTAAGAAACTAAAATGATAAACTTTCAAAACCCTGTTTTTTGTGGACGAGCTTGACTAGGCGATTTGATTTTAGCCTTAGTTTCACTTTAGTCGATTCAATTAAGAATGAGAAATCCCAAAGAGAAAACGTCCGATTGATTTTTCGCTTTACTTTACTAAAAGGTATTTTTTGATTATTATATTATTATTTTACCTCTTTTTTGATTTCCAACGTGGTTACGGCACGACCGAATGGTCGGAATTCATTTTAACCAAAATTAACGGATGATACAATTCAAACGATCGGTGGAAATTTATTTTATTTTTAGATTAAGCGAGAAATGACTTAAGTAAATGGCTTAAGCACGTCAAAAGGGGGTATAAAAAGTAAATGAAAACGAGAATAAAAATACATGAAACAAAATGTGGACCACCACGGGTACATAGAGTGAATTGAAAAGCTTGGTTTGAGGTACTTACCCGTTGAAGATTGAAGAAAACGAAGAACGAACGATGAATCTTTGAAGAACGGTCGAGAATCTTCGCGTAATTACTCACGGAAACGTTACGGAAGCACCTCAGCTTGGATTTTCTTCACGGAAATAATTTTCCTCAGCAAATTCGAAAGAGAGAGAAGTGCCTAAGGGGCTGAACCCTTTTCTTCTTCACTTCTTCCCCTATTTATAGCAAAATAGGGGTGAAGCTTGCCGCCCAGTTCACCCAGGCGAGCTCAACTCGCCCAGGCGAGCAAGGTTGCTTCCTCTAGAAGCAACAGCCTTCTGGAGGAATCTTCTGGAGGGCCCAAGTGGGCCTGATTGCTATTTGCACCCCCCTTTTTACTAAATGCACCCCCTTTCTATTTTTTTTTGTAATTCTTTTTCCATAACGTTACGAAACTTTACGAATTTCGTAACGATACTTATTTTCCTTCCGCAAGGTTACGAATCCTTACGGATTATGTATTTACTCTTTTTTAGCTTTCGAAGAAGTTACGGAAACTCACGGATTGCGCAAAAACACCTCTTTTCAATTTCCGCCACATTACGGAATTTCAGGAACCACGCAAGCCTGCTTCCTTTCGATTTCTGAGACGTCTCGGGACTTCATTCATTGCATGTCATCAAGTAATAATCCCCGGACGAAATTAGGGTATGACAGCGTGCTTTTATTTTCATTTCATTTACTTTCCGTACCCCTTTTATTTTCATTTACTTTCTCGCCTAATAAAAAATAAAATGAATTTCCACCGATCATTCGTATTGTAACATCCTTTAATTTCTGTTAAAATGAATTCCGATCGTTCGGTCATGCCGTAACCACGTTTAAAACCTAAAAGAGGCAAAATAATAGTATAATAATAAAAAATATCTTTTAGTAAAATAAATCAAAAAAAATCAATCGGACGTTTTCTTTGGGATTTCCCTTTCTTAATCGAATTGACTAATAACCAAAGGGAAACTAAGGCTAAAATCAATTCATAAGTCAAGCTTTTGTCATCACCTAAAAAAGCCATTTTTAAGGTCCAATGCCTTGAAATGGTCTTTTCCGCTTTTATTGGTTAAATGTAGATTTCTAAAGGCCTAAAATCAATATGTAACTTTATTACCTATTTCAAAAATAAAGAGATCATTAATGGTCCAATGCCTTAATGTTTTTCTCTCTTTTCAAAAAAAAAATTGAAAGATTGTTTAATGGTCCAACACCTTAAATGAACTTTCATTCAAATAAAAACATATCTTGCAAAAAAGGATAAAAAATAACTTAACCAAACGCCTTGTTCTTAAAAGAACTACGTAGGTCTGTGTTAGTGCTTAGCTTTACTGAGCTTTAAAAGATTGGCTAAAATTTTGTTAAAACATAAGCACTTAGACAATGAAGGAAAGCTGGAGTTGCTGCACATGATGTCCAACGTTATGTCAAGGAATAAGATCGGGCTGCACAATGCACAAGGCAAGATAAAATGTCAAATGAAGAATTGAAGTTGCAGGATCCACGATGTCGGATACAATGTCCAGGACATCCTGCCCGAAAATACTGGAGTTGCTGCACAATGCACAAGGCAAGATAAAAGTCAAATGAAGAATTGAAGCTGCAGGATCCACGATGTCGGATACGATGTCCAGGACATCTTGCCCGAAAATACTGGACACATAAATCTGTTATATCTTTAACAGATTATTGTGCAGTTAGCAACAGATTAGACGATCTATCTTTAAGAACGAATTAAAAGATAATTAAAGTTTGAATTACAAACTAGAAGAGTTCGTTCAGGGATTAAAGATTAAAGATAAAAACTAAAAGATCAAACTGTATCTTTTAGATCTTTAAGTGCAGATTTTTCAGGAGAATGATAGATCTCATCCAGCACAAGTTGTTGCAGCCCAGATACGCACACAGCTATATAAACATGAAGGCTGCACGAGTTTTCTACCAAGTCCGGGATTGAAGAGTTATTTTGTGAGTTTTGGGACTTGAGTGTTTTGTGAGCCACCTTGATGTTACCCTAACATCAAGTGTTGGACCTGAGTGTGTAGAGTTGATCTCTATTGTTCAGAGAGCAATCTCTGGTGTGTATTTGATTTAATTGTAAACACGGGAGAGTGATTGAGAGGGAGTGAGAGGGGTTCTCATATCTAAGAGTGGCTCTTAGGTAGAGGTTGCACGGGTAGTGGTTAGGTGAGAAGGTTGTAAACAGTGGCTATTAGATCTTCGAACTAACACTATTTTAGTGGATTTCCTCCCTGGCTTGGTAGCCCCCAGATGTAGGTGACGTTGCACCGAACTGGGTTAACAATTCTCTTGTGTTATTTACTTGTTTAATCTGTTCATACAGTCAAATATAATCTCCATATTCTGAAGCGTGATGTCGTGACATCTGATACGACATCTGACCTCTGTATCAGAATTTCAATTGGTATCAGAGCGGGCACTCGAAATCACTGAGTGAGATCTAGGAAGATAAATTCTGATGAACATGGAGAAAGAAGGAGGACCAGTGAACAGACCACCAATTCTGGATGGAACCAACTATGAATACTGGAAAGCAAGGATGGTGGCCTTCCTCAAATCACTGGATAGCAGAACCTGGAAAGCTGTCATCAAAGGCTGGGAACATCCCAAGATGCTGGACACAGAAGGAAAGCCCACTAATGAATTGAAGCCAGAAGAAGACTGGACAAAAGAAGAAGACGAATTGGCACTTGGAAACTCCAAAGCCTTGAATGCTCTATTCAATGGAGTTGACAAGAATATCTTCAGACTGATCAACACATGCACAGTGGCCAAGGATGCATGGGAGATCCTGAAAACCACTCATGAAGGAACCTCCAAAGTGAAGATGTCCAGATTGCAACTATTGGCTACAAAATTCGAAAATCTGAAGATGAAGGAGGAAGAGTGTATTCATGACTTCCACATGAACATTCTTGAAATTGCCAATGCTTGCACTGCCTTGGGAGAAAGGATGACAGATGAAAAGCTGGTGAGAAAGATCCTCAGATCTTTGCCTAAGAGATTTGACATGAAAGTCACTGCAATAGAGGAGGCCCAAGACATTTGCAACATGAGAGTAGATGAACTCATTGGTTCCCTTCAAACCTTTGAGCTAGGACTCTCGGATAGGACTGAAAAGAAGAGCAAGGATCTGGCGTTCGTGTCCAATGATGAAGGAGAAGAAGATGAGTATGACCTGGATACTGATGAAGGTCTGACTAAAGCAGTTGTGCTCCTTGGAAAACAGTTCAACAAAGTGCTGAACAGAATGGACAGGAGGCAGAAACCACATGTCCGGAACATCCCTTTCGACATCAGGAAAGGTAGTGAATACCAGAAAAGGTCAGAGGAAAAGCCCAGTCACAGCAAAGGAGTTCAATGCCATGGGTGTGAAGGCTATGGACACATCAAAGCTGAATGTCCCACTCATCTCAAGAAGCAGAGGAAATGACTTTCTGTATGTCGGTCTGATGATACAGAGAGTGAACAAGAAAGTGATTCTGACAGAGATGTGAATGCTCTCACTGGGAGATTTGAATCTGCTGAAGATTCAAGTGATACAGATAGTGAAATCACTTTTGATGAGCTTGCTATATCCTATAGAGAACTATGCATCAAAAGTGAGAAGATTCTTCAGCAAGAAGCACAACTAAAGAAGGTCATTGCAAATCTGGAGGCTGAGAAGGAGGCACATGAAGAGGAAATCTCTGAACTTAAAGGAGAAATTGGCTTTCTGAACTCTAAACTGGAAAACATGACAAAATCAATAAAGATGCTGAATAACGGCTCAGATTTGCTTGATGAGGTGCTACAGCTTGGGAAGAATGTTGGAAACCAGAGAGGACTTGGATTTAATCATAAATCTGCTGGCAGAACAACCATGACAGAATTTGTTCCTACCAAAAACAGCATTGGAGCCACGATGTCACAACATCGGTCTCGACATCATGGAACGCAGCAGAAAAGGAGCAAAAGAAAGAAGTGGAGGTGTCACTACTGTGGCAAGTATGGTCACATAAAGCCCTTTTGCTATCATTTACATGGCCATCCACATCATGGAACTCAAAGTAGCAGCAGTGGAAGGAAGATGATGTGGGTTCCAAAACACAAGACTGTTAGTCTTGTTGTTCATACTTCACTTAGAGCATCAGCTAAGGAAGATTGGTACCTAGATAGCGGCTGTTCCAGACACATGACAGGAGTTAAAGAATTCCTGGTGAACATTGAACCTTGCTCCACTAGCTATGTGACATTTGGAGATGGCTCTAAAGGAAAGATCACTGGAATGGGAAAGCTAGCCCATGATGGACTTCCTAGTCTGGACAAAGTACTGCTGGTGAAGGGACTGACTGCAAACTTGATCAGCATCAGTCAGTTGTGCGATGAAGGATTCAATGTAAACTTCACAAAGTCAGAATGCTTGGTGACAAATGAGAAGAGTGAAGTTCTAATGAAGGGCAGCAGATCAAAGGACAACTGTTACCTATGGACACCTCAAGAAACCAGTTACTCCTCCACATGTCTATCCTCCAAAGAAGATGAAGTCAAAATATGGCATCAAAGATTTGGACATCTGCACTTAAGAGGCATGAAGAAAATCATTGACAAAGGTGCTGTTAGAGGCATTCCCAATCTGAAAATAGAAGAAGGCAGAATCTGTGGTGAATGTCAGATTGGAAAGCAAGTCAAGATGTCCCACCAGAAGCTTCAACATCAGACCACTTCCAGGGTACTGGAACTACTTCACATGGACTTGATGGGGCCTATGCAAGTTGAAAGCCTTGGAGGAAAGAGGTATGCCTATGTTGTTGTGGATGATTTCTCCAGATTTACCTGGGTCAACTTTATCAGAGAGAAATCAGACACCTTTGAAGTATTCAAAGAGTTGAGTCTAAGACTTCAAAGAGAAAAAGACTGTGTCATCAAGAGAATTAGGAGTGATCATGGCAAAGAGTTTGAAAACAGCAAGTTTACTGAATTCTGCACATCTGAAGGCATCACTCATGAGTTCTCTGCAGCCATTACCCCACAACAAAATGGCATAGTTGAAAGGAAAAACAGGACTTTGCAAGAGGCTGCTAGGGTCATGCTTCATGCCAAAGAACTTCCCTATAATCTCTGGGCTGAAGCCATGAACACAGCATGCTACATCCACAACAGAGTCACACTTAGAAGAGGGACTCCAACCACACTGTATGAAATCTGGAAAGGGAGGAAGCCAACTGTCAAGCACTTCCACATCTTTGGAAGTCCATGTTACATTTTGGCAGATAGAGAGCAAAGGAGAAAGATGGATCCCAAGAGTGATGCAGGAATATTCTTGGGATACTCTACAAACAGCAGAGCATATAGAGTATTCAATTCCAGAACCAGAACTGTGATGGAATCCATCAATGTGGTTGTTGATGATCTAACTCCAGCAAGAAAGAAGGATGTCGAAGAAGATGTCAGAACATCGGGAGACGATGTAGCAGATACAACTAAAAGTGCAGAAAATGCAGAAAACTCTGATTCTGCTACAGATGAACCAAACATCAATCAACCTGACAAGAGACCCTCCATTAGAATCCAGAAGATGCACCCCAAGGAGCTGATTATAGGAGATCCAAACAGAGGAGTCACTACAAGATCAAGGGAGATTGAGATTGTCTCTAATTCATGTTTTGTCTCCAAAATCGAGCCCAAGAATGTGAAAGAGGCACTGACTGATGAGTTCTGGATCAATGCTATGCAAGAAGAATTGGAGCAATTCAAAAGGAATGAAGTTTGGGAGCTAGTTCCTAGACCCGAGGGAACTAATGTGATTGGCACCAAGTGGATCTTCAAGAACAAAACCAATGAAGAAGGTGTTATAACCAGAAACAAGGCCAGACTTGTTGCTCAAGGCTACACTCAGATTGAAGGTGTAGACTTTGATGAAACTTTCGCTCCTGTTGCTAGACTTGAATCCATCAGATTGTTACTTGGTGTAGCTTGCTTCCTCAAATTCAAGCTGTACCAGATGGATGTGAAGAGCGCGTTTCTGAATGGATACCTGAATGAAGAAGCCTATGTGGAGCAGCCAAAGGGATTTGTAGATCCAACTCATCCAGATCATGTATACAGGTTCAAGAAGGCTCTCTATGGATTGAAGCAAGCTCCAAGAGCTTGGTATGAAAGGCTAACAGAATTCCTTACTCAGCAAGGGTATAGGAAGGGAGGAATTGACAAGACTCTCTTTGTCAAACAAGATGCTGAAAACTTGATGATAGCACAGATATATGTTGATGACATTGTGTTTGGAGGGATGTCGAATGAGATGCTTCGACATTTTGTCCAACAGATGCAATCTGAATTTGAGATGAGTCTTGTTGGAGAGCTGACTTATTTTCTGGGACTCCAAGTGAAGCAGATGGAAGACTCCA
Source organism: Glycine soja (assembly GCF_004193775.1). Lineage (NCBI taxonomy): Eukaryota > Viridiplantae > Streptophyta > Magnoliopsida > Fabales > Fabaceae > Glycine > Glycine soja. The sequence goes on from NC_041003.1 coordinate 35,229,694, forward strand.
TATTCCTCTCACAAAGCAAGTATGCAAAGAACATTGTCAAGAAGTTTGGAATGGAAAATGCCAGCCATAAAAGAACACCTGCACCTACTCACTTGAAGCTGTCAAAAGATGAAGCTGGCACCAGTGTTGATCAAAGCCTGTACAGAAGCATGATTGGGAGCTTACTATATTTAACAGCTAGCAGACCTGACATCACCTATGCAGTAGGTGTTTGTGCAAGATATCAAGCCAATCCCAAGATAAGTCACTTGAATCAAGTAAAGAGAATTCTGAAATATGTAAATGGCACCAGTGACTATGGGATTATGTACTGTCATTGTTCAGATTCAATGCTAGTTGGGTATTGTGATGCTGATTGGGCTGGAAGTGCAGATGACAGAAAAAGCACTTCTGGTGGATGCTTCTATTTGGGCAACAATCTTATTTCATGGTTCAGCAAGAAGCAGAACTATGTGTCCCTATCTACTGCTGAAGCAGAGTATATTGCAGCAGGAAGCAGCTGTTCACAACTAGTTTGGATGAAGCAGATGCTCAAGGAGTACAATGTCGAACAAGATGTCATGACATTGTTCTGTGACAACTTGAGTGCTATTAATATTTCTAAAAATCCTGTTCAACACAGCAGAACCAAGCACATTGACATTAGACATCACTATATTAGAGATCTTGTTGATGATAAAGTGATCACACTAAAGCATGTTGACACTGAGGAACAAATAGCAGATATTTTCACAAAGGCATTGGATGCAAATCAGTTTGAAAAACTGAGGGGCAAGCTGGGCATTTGTCTGCTAGAAGACTTATAGCAATTACTTCTATTTGAATGTGCTCAAACGTTAATAGCACATTCATTACTGGGCCAAAATGAATACTGGAAAGCAAGGATGGTGGCCTTCCTCAAATCACTGGATAGCAGAACCTGGAAAGCTGTCATCAAAGGCTGGGAACATCCCAAGATGTGGACACAGAAGGAAAGCCCACTAATGAATTGAAGCCAGAAGAAGACTGGACAAAAGAAGAAGACGAATTGGCACTTGGAAACTCCAAAAGCCTTGAATGCTCTATTCAATGGAGTTGACAAGAATATCTTCAGACTGATCAACACATGCACAGTGGCAAGGATGCATGGGAGATCCTGAAAACCACTCATGAAGGAACCTCCAAAGTGAGATGTCCAGATTGCAACTATTGGCTACAAAATTCGAAAATCTGAAGATGAAGGAGGAAGAGTGTATTCATGACTTCCACATGAACATTCTTGAAATTGCCAATGCTTGCACTGCCTTGGGAGAAAGGATGACAGATGAAAAGCTGGTGAGAAAGATCCTCAGATCTTTGCCTAAGAGATTTGACATGAAGTCACTGCAATAGAGGAGGCCCAAGACATTTGCAACATGAGAGTAGATGAACTCATTGGTTCCTTCAAACCTTTGAGCTAGGACTCTCGGATAGGACTGAAAAGAAGAGCAAGGATCTGGCGTTCGTGTCCAATGATGAAGGAGAAGAAGATGAGTATGACCTGGATACTGATGAAGGTCTGACTAAAGCAGTTGTGCTCCTTGGAAAACAGTTCAACAAAGTGCTGACAGAATGGACAGGAGGCAGAAACCACATGTCCGGAACATCCCTTTCGACATCAGGAAAGGTAGTGAATACCAGAAAAGGTCAGAGGAAAAGCCCAGTCACAGCAAAGGAGTTCAATGCCATGGGTGTGAAGGCTATGGACACATCAAAGCTGAATGTCCCACTCATCTCAAGAAGCAGAGGAAATGACTTTCTGTATGTCGGTCTGATGATACAGAGAGTGAACAAGAAAGTGATTCTGACAGAGATGTGAATGCTCTCACTGGAGATTTGAATCTGCTGAAGATTCAAGTGATACAGATAGTGAAATCACTTTTGATGAGCTTGCTATATCCTATAGAGAACTATGCATCAAAAGTGAGAAGATTCTTCAGCAAGAAGCACAACTAAAGAAGGTCATTGCAAATCTGGAGGCTGAGAAGGAGGCACATGAAGAGGAAATTCTGAACTTAAAGGGAAATTGGCTTTCTGAACTCTAAACTGGAAAACATGACAAAATCAATAAAGATGCTGAATAACGGCTCAGATTTGCTTGATGAGGTGCTACAGCTTGGGAAGAATGTTGGAAACCAGAGAGGACTTGGATTTAATCATAAATCTGCTGGCAGAACAACCATGACAGAATTTGTTCCTACCAAAAACAGCATTGGAGCCACGATGTCACAACATCGGTCTCGACATCATGGAACGCAGCAGAAAAGGAGCAAAAGAAAGAAGTGGAGGTGTCACTACTGTGGCAAGTATGGTCACATAAAGCCCTTTTGCTATCATTTACATGGCCATCCACATCATGGAACTCAAAGTAGCAGCAGTGGAAGGAAGATGATGTGGGTTCCAAAACACAAGACTGTTAGTCTTGTTGTTCATACTTCACTTAGAGCATCAGCTAAGGAAGATTGGTACCTAGATAGCGGCTGTTCCAGACACATGACAGGAGTTAAAGAATTCCTGGTGAACATTGAACCTTGCTCACTAGTATGTGACATTTGGAGATGGCTCTAAAGGAAAGATCACTGGAATGGGAAAGCTAGCCCATGATGGACTTCCTAGTCTGGACAAAGTACTGCTGTGAAGGACTGACTGCAAACTTGATCAGCATCAGTCAGTTGTGCGATGAAGGATTCAATGTAAACTTCACAAAGTCAGAATGCTTGGTGACAAATGAGAAGAGTGAAGTTCTAATGAAGGGCAGCAGATCAAAGGACAACTGTTACCTATGGACACCTCAAGAAACCAGTTACTCCTCCACATGTCTATCCTCAAAGAAGATGAAGTCAAAATATGGCATCAAAGATTTGGACATCTGCACTTAAGAGGCATGAAGAAAATCATTGACAAAGGTGCTGTTAGAGGCATTCCCAATCTGAAAATAGAAGAAGGCAGAATCTGTGGTGAATGTCAGATTGGAAAGCAAGTCAAGATGTCCCACCAGAAGCTTCAACATCAGACCACTTCCAGGGTATGGAACTACTTCACATGGACTTGATGGGGCCTATGCAAGTTGAAAGCCTTGGAGGAAAGAGGTATGCCTATGTTGTTGTGGATGATTTCTCCAGATTTACCTGGGTCAACTTTATCAGAGAGAAATCAGACACCTTTGAAGTATTCAAAGAGTTGAGTCTAAGACTTCAAGAGAAAAAGACTGTGTCATCAAGAGAATTAGGAGTGATCATGGCAAAGAGTTTGAAAACAGCAAGTTTACTGAATTCTGCACATCTGAAGGCATCACTCATGAGTTCTCTGCAGCCATTACCCCACAACAAAATGGCATAGTTGAAAGGAAAAACAGGACTTTGCAAGAGGCTGCTAGGGTCATGCTTCATGCCAAAGAACTTCCCTATAATCTCTGGCTGAAGCCATGAACACAGCATGCTACATCCACAACAGAGTCACACTTAGAAGAGGGACTCCAACCACACTGTATGAAATCTGGAAAGGGAGGAAGCCAACTGTCAAGCACTTCCACATCTTTGGAAGTCCATGTTACATTTTGGCAGATAGAGAGCAAGGAGAAAGATGGATCCCAAGAGTGATGCAGGAATATTCTTGGGATACTCTACAAACAGCAGAGCATATAGAGTATTCAATTCCAGAACCAGAACTGTGATGGAATCCATCAATGTGGTTGTTGATGATCTAACTCCAGCAAGAAAGAAGGATGTCGAAGAAGATGTCAGAACATCGGGAGACGATGTAGCAGATACAACTAAAAGTGCAGAAAATGCAGAAAACTCTGATTCTGCTACAGATGAACCAAACATCAATCAACCTGACAAGAGACCCTCCATTAGAATCCAGAAGATGCACCCCAAGGAGCTGATTATAGGAGATCCAAACAGAGGAGTCACTACAAGATCAAGGGAGATTGAGATTGTCTCTAATTCATGTTTTGTCTCCAAAATCGAGCCCAAGAATGTGAAAGAGGCACTGACTGATGAGTTCTGGATCAATGCTATGCAAGAAGAATTGGAGCAATTCAAAAGGAATGAAGTTTGGGAGCTAGTTCCTAGACCCGAGGGAACTAATGTGATTGGCACCAAGTGGATCTTCAAGAACAAAACCAATGAAGAAGGTGTTATAACCAGAAACAAGGCCAGACTTGTTGCTCAAGGCTACACTCAGATTGAAGGTGTAGACTTTGATGAAACTTTCGCTCCTGTTGCTAGACTTGAATCCATCAGATTGTTACTTGGTGTAGCTTGCTTCCTCAAATTCAAGCTGTACCAGATGGATGTGAAGAGCGCGTTTCTGAATGGATACTGAATGAAGAAGCCTATGTGGAGCAGCCAAAGGGATTTGTAGATCCAACTCATCCAGATCATGTATACAGGTTCAAGAAGGCTCTCTATGGATTGAAGCAAGCTCCAAGAGCTTGGTATGAAAGGCTAACAGAATTCCTTACTCAGCAAGGGTATAGGAAGGGAGGAATTGACAAGACTCTCTTTGTCAAACAAGATGCTGAAAACTTGATGATAGCACAGATATATGTTGATGACATTGTGTTTGGAGGGATGTCGAATGAGATGCTTCGACATTTTGTCCAACAGATGCAATCTGAATTTGAGATGAGTCTTGTTGGAGAGCTGACTTATTTTCTGGGACTCCAAGTGAAGCAGATGGAAGACTCCATATTCCTCTCACAAAGCAAGTATGCAAAGAACATTGTCAAGAAGTTTGGAATGGAAAATGCCAGCCATAAAAGAACACCTGCACCTACTCACTTGAAGCTGTCAAAAGATGAAGCTGGCACCAGTGTTGATCAAAGCCTGTACAGAAGCATGATTGGGAGCTTACTATATTTAACAGCTAGCAGACCTGACATCACCTATGCAGTAGGTGTTTGTGCAAGATATCAAGCCAATCCCAAGATAAGTCACTTGAATCAAGTAAAGAGAATTCTGAAATATGTAAATGGCACCAGTGACTATGGGATTATGTACTGTCATTGTTCAGATTCAATGCTAGTTGGGTATTGTGATGCTGATTGGGCTGGAAGTGCAGATGACAGAAAAAGCACTTCTGGTGGATGCTTCTATTTGGGCAACAATCTTATTTCATGGTTCAGCAAGAAGCAGAACTATGTGTCCCTATCTACTGCTGAAGCAGAGTATATTGCAGCAGGAAGCAGCTGTTCACAACTAGTTTGGATGAAGCAGATGCTCAAGGAGTACAATGTCGAACAAGATGTCATGACATTGTTCTGTGACAACTTGAGTGCTATTAATATTTCTAAAAATCCTGTTCAACACAGCAGAACCAAGCACATTGACATTAGACATCACTATATTAGAGATCTTGTTGATGATAAAGTGATCACACTAAAGCATGTTGACACTGAGGAACAAATAGCAGATATTTTCACAAAGGCATTGGATGCAAATCAGTTTGAAAAACTGAGGGGCAAGCTGGGCATTTGTCTGCTAGAAGACTTATAGCAATTACTTCTATTTGAATGTGCTCAAACGTTAATAGCACATTCATTACTGGGCCAAAACAGATTCGACCGTTGCTTCACACGCCCCTCTACATTCTTCATTCAAATTTATATTTTCGTGGCATTCTTGTTTTCATCAGCATTCCCCAACACCTCTCGGAATTTCACGAAACCATTTCAAAAGCTCTGTTTCTCCATGGCTACCTCACCAAAAGATACTTCATCACCTGGTTCGCCTTCTGTACCATCATCTCCATCATCCACCAAAGCACCATCAAACCAGGAACAACCTGAATTCCATATCCAACCCATACAAATGATTCCTGGTCAAGCCCCTGTTCCTGAGAAACTGGTCTCCAAACGACAACAGGGAGTGAAGACTTCTGAAAACCCTAGCCTTGCAGCAAGTCCTAGGGAAGTAGACACGGAGATGGATAAGAAGATCCGCAGTATTGTGAGTAGCATTCTGAAAAATGCTTCTGTCCCTGATGCTGATACAGATGTTCCAACATCTTCCACCCCAAATGCTTCTGTCCCTGATGCTGATAAAGATGTTCCAACATCTTCCACCCCAAATGATGAAGTCCTCTCTTCATCCAGCAAAGAGAGATCAACAGAGGAAGAGGATCAAGCCACAGAGGAGACCCCTGCACCAAGGGCACCAGAACCTGCTCCAGGTGACCTCATTGACCTAAAAGAAGAAGAATCTGATGAGGAACCCATTGCCAACAGGTTGGCACCTGGCATTGCAAAAAGGTCACAAAGCAGAAAAGGGAAAACCCCCATTACTAGGTCTGGACGAATCAAAACTATGGCACAGAAGAAGAGCACACCAATCACTCCTACCACATCCAGATGGAGCAAAGTTGCAATCCCTTCCAAGAAGAGGAAAGAAATTTCCTCATCTGATTCTGATGATGATGTCGAACTAGATGTTCTCGACATCAAGCGGGCCAAGAAATCAGGGAAAAAGGTGCCTGGAAATGTCCCTGATGCTCCATTGGACAACATTTCATTCCACTCCATTGGCAATGTTGAAAGGTGGAAATTTGTATATCAACGCAGACTTGCTGTTGAAAGAGAACTGGGAAGAGATGCCTTGGCTTGCAAGGAGATCATGGACCTCATCAAGGCTGCTGGACTACTGAAGACAGTCACCAAGTTGGGAGACTGTTATGAAAGCCTAGTCAGGGAATTCATTGTCAACATTCCCTCTGACATAACAAACAGAAAAAGTGATGATTATCAGAAAGTGTTTGTCAGAGGAAAGTGTGTTAGATTCTCCCCTGCTGTGATCAACAAATACCTGGGCAGACCAACTGAAGGAGTGGTGGATCTTGCTGTTTCTGAGCATCAAATTGCCAAGGAAATCACTGCCAAACAAGTCCAGCATTGGCCAAAGAAAGGGAAGCTTTCTGCAGGGAAGCTAAGTGTGAAGTATGCAATCCTGCACAAGATTGGCGCTGCAAACTGGGTACCCACCAATCATACTTCCACTGTTGCCACAGGTTTGGGTAAATTTCTGTATGCTGTTGGAACCAAGTCCAAATTTAATTTTGGAAACTATATTTTTGATCAAACTGTTAAGCATTCAGAATCTTTTGCTGTCAAATTACCCATCGCCTTCCCTACTGTATTGTGTGGCATTATGTTGAGTCAACATCCAAATATTTTAAACAACATTGACTCTGTGATGAAGAGAGAATCTGCTCTGTCCCTGCATTACAAACTGTTTGAGGGGACACATGTCCCAGACATTGTCTCGACATCAGGGAAAGCTGCTGCTTCAGGTGCTGTGTCCAAGGATGCCTTGATTGCTGAACTCAAGGACACATGCAAGGTGCTGGAAGCAACCATCAAAGCCACCACAGAGAAGAAAATGGAGCTGGAACGCCTGATCAAAAGACTCTCAGACAGTGGCATTGATGATGGTGAAGCAGCTGAGGAAGAAGAAGATCCAGCTGAGGAAGAAGAAGAAGCCGCTGAGGAAGAGGAAGATGGAGCAGAAGAGACAGAATCAGATGATGATGATTCTGAAGCCACCCCATGACCATCAGAACTTTATTTTTTGCTTTTTACTAGCTATAGGGGCATGTCCCTTTGAACAATTGATTGCTATTGGTCTGTAATATTTGCATGCATTCTACTTTTGTCAAATTCTGTCTAAAAAGGGGGAGTAATAGTATTAATAGTATTATGCATGATTTATGATTCTGAGTAGTAGGACTCTATGTATGCAATAGTAGTCATGATGTATGATTTTGAGTAGTAGGATACGGTGGTGTATGCATGATTCATGATTTTGAGGGGGAGTTGTATGATACGATGTATGCATGATTCATGATTTTGAGGGGGAGACTGCTGCTGCTAATGATGACTGATGTAAGCTACTGTAACTACGAGTAGCTGATAGAAGATGCTGCAGCTAGAGCATGGAGACAAAGGGAGAAGAAAGCTGATGTCACGTGAGATGTCTTGACATCCTGGAAAAGACTAGTAGCTGATAGAAGATGCTGCAGTGAACTGCTTCACAGCAGTAAGAGCATGGAGACAGGGGGAGCAGAAAGCTGATGTCACGTGAGATGTCTTGACATCCTGGAAACGACTTGCAACTTGCAGAATTTTGCTGTCGCCGCTACAGATACCGCTGTGCTCTGATAATGAAAGTTGCTGATCCCACTTGCATAACTGCTCGTACCTGCTCAGGAAGTGTCTAAGTATGTTTTAGACAAAATTTGCCAAAGGGGGAGATTGTTAGTGCTTAGCTTTACTGAGCTTTAAAAGATTGGCTAAAATTTTGTTAAAACATAAGCACTTAGACAATGAAGGAAAGCTGGAGTTGCTGCACATGATGTCCAACGTTATGTCAAGGAATAAGATCGGGCTGCACAATGCACAAGGCAAGATAAAATGTCAAATGAAGAATTGAAGCTGCAGGATCCGCGATGTCGGATACAATGTCCAGGACATCCTGCCCGAAAATACTGGAGTTGCTGCACAATGCACAAGGCAAGATAAAAGTCAAATGAAGAATTGAAGCTGCAGGATCCACGATGTCGGATACGATGTCCAGGACATCTTGCCCGAAAATACTGGACACATAAATCTGTTATATCTTTAACAGATTATTGTGCAGTTAGCAACAGATTAGACGATCTATCTTTAGGAACGAATTAAAAGATAATTAAAGTTCGAATTACAAACTAGAAGAGTTCGTTCAGGGATTAAAGATTAAAGATAAAAACTAAAAGATCAAACTGTATCTTTTAGATCTTTAAGTGCAGATTTTTCAGGAGAATGATAGATCTCATCCAGCACAAGTTGTTGCAGCCCAGATACGCACACAGCTATATAAACATGAAGGCTGCACGAGTTTTCTACCAAGTCCGGGATTGAAGAGTTATTTTGTGAGTTTTGGGACTTGAGTGTTTTGTGAGCCACCTTGATGTTACCCTAACATCAAGTGTTGGACCTGAGTGTGTAGAGTTGATCTCTATTGTTCAGAGAGAAATCTCTGGTGTGTATTTGATTTAATTGTAAACACGGGAGAGTGATTGAGAGGGAGTGAGAGGGGTTCTCATATCTAAGAGTGGCTCTTGGGTAGAGGTTGCACGGGTAGTGGTTAGGTGAGAAGGTTGTAAACAGTGGCTGTTAGATCTTCGAACTAACACTATTTTAGTGGATTTCCTCCCTGGCTTGGTAGCCCCCAGATGTAGGTGACGTTGCACCGAACTGGGTTAACAATTCTCTTGTGTTATTTACTTGTTTAATCTGTTCATACAGTCAAATATAATCTCCATATTCTGAAGCGTGATGTCGTGACATCTGGTACGACATCTGACCTCTGTATCAGAATTTCAGTCTGATTTCCTTATCACAATTGAGGAATACGTAGGAGCAAGGGAAACACCCTTGTCCGCCACAAAAAGACAAAAATATAAAAAGGCATAAAAAGACATAATAACGAAAAAAAGGGGAAAATAATATAAAGTGAAGTCATATTTGCACATTTGATTAAAGGCTGCCGTCTCTTATGACGGACGTGAGGGGTGCTAATACCTCCCCCGTGCGTAAATACAACTCCCGAACCTTTCACTTAAAGTTCGTAGACCACGTCTTTTCCGGTTTTCCCGATGTTTTCCTCAAATAAACGTTGGTGGCGACTCCGTGCGTATTCTTTTCTTGGAAGACGCACCTGCGAGTCTCGCTTCGCCCTCCCGCCGAAGGGTAGGTTGCGACAAGAACGAAATTATAGATTGAAGAACAAAATTTTATTGCTAAAACGAAAAGTCAAAATTGGAATTGCAAAATGAAAAAGTGTCTATGAAAAGCCTAAAACTAAAAAATGAAAACAAGAGAGAGAGAAAGAGAGAGAAGAGAAGAGAGAAGAGAATGCCTAAACTAGAACCTTGGTGCTGTTATATAGTTTTTCCAGCCCCAAAGGTTACAAATATGTTTTAAATCCAAGCCCATAAATAAAATAAAATCAAATCTAGATAAGATAAGATAAGATAAGATCTAGATGAAATAATATCTAGATGAGATCAAATCTAAATAATATCTAGATAAGATAAAGTCTAGATAAGATAAAATTTTGTAGAATAAAATAGTATGCCCTCTTCAAGTCCAAGCCCAATTCCAGATTCAAACCCAATGCTTCATTAATTCCTAAAATTAGATTAAAAACATCAAATTAGCTGAATGGGCCCAAATAATAAAATTGCCTAATTAATTTTACTATTAAGACTAATCAGTACTTAAAGTGGTGCAAAAAGGGTTAAGAAAATAGGAGAAAATAATGGCACATCAAAACCCCCCATACTTAGCCTTTTGTACTCTTGGGCAAAATGAAACAAAGAACAAAATCCAAGGATATCAAAGAGAGACAAACAAAAACATTTACATATTTCTCAATGAACATCAAGGAATGAATGGAATGGGTAACATCTAACATTAAGAGATCCAAAGAGTCAAGACATTCATGGAAATCATCCAAGCAACCCAATCATGGCAAAATAGTTAATGAGCTCAAGAATGAAAAGCGATAAAGCCTCACAAGATATACACTCTATCTCTCAAGTGTCTAGGCTACTGTTTACTCTCGAAGCACCCATGAAAACAAACACCACATAGACTTGGCAAAATTCTAAAAGTGACAAACAACTTGACAAACACATGCACATGAGGATCAAAAGGTCTGTAAAGGTTGTAATGGGGCCAAGGGCAAAGTAGGGAAAAAAATATGGAAAAAATAGCTAAATCCCAAAGGAATAGAGGAACAATGGGGAATAAGTGGAAATTAAGCACAAGTAGTAAACCCAAACCCTCTAATATAAACAAAATCAACCAAGGCTCCCAAATCAAGTCCTCATAACAAGACCTCATTTATTCAACTTCACTTCTTTTCTTCTTTTTTTTTTTGAACAGTATGAATTTGCAGCAATTGAATTTTTTTTTCATTTTTTCTTCTTTTTTTTTCACTTCTTTTCTTTTTTTTTAGACAGTACGAATTTGAAGATTAAAGCAAGAACTAGGCAATATATATATACATCAAGCATGTCCAAAATAAAACATTAAGCATGGCCAAAAATCATATCTTCCAATGAAACATACCCCCCCACACTTATTCCCAAAACAATTCCAAAGCTCCAAAATTCCTTAAGGGTAAGGTGTTATCATGGTTTTTCACTTAAGGCTTGTAATGAGCTTCAAAACAAAGAAAGGGGAACATAGGCTCAAAGGGGCTATCAAAGAAATTAATTCAAGGTAAGTCCATTTGGCTAGAAGCTTATAAGAACAAAATTGCCTAAATCATTTCCAAATATGCATGTGAATTAGGAAGCATCAACAAGAATCAAGCCAAGGCTATTGTGCAAGCAATCAGTGGGGCAAAACACACCAAAAGATTATGATGATGGATGGCTCAAATTCTCACAAAGGTAATCACTTTCAAATTGAGCTTTCATAACTATCATGGCATGTAGAGGAAAAACAAGGATTTCAAATCACAAAATGTCAAGAGACTTTTATTTTCAGAACAATTACCCATTTCTTGAACATATCCTATAATTCAAAGAAAAATATGCAAAGTTGTACATGCAAACAGAATTGACCTAAAATATTAAACTAGAAACCCAACAAAACTAACAAAATTAACAAAACTAACAAAACTAGCAAAACCAAAACCAAAGAACTCCCCCCCATACTTAAACAACACATTGTCCTTAATGTAGCACAATTAAAAGATTAAAAGCAATTAGACCATCAAATAGAATCGGACAAATGTAATAAAAGTAAAGAAGGAGATAGGAAAGAAAAACTCCCTAAGTCATGGTGGAGGAACAGTAGGGTGGAGTAAGGAAGTCTCTTCCACCACTACGTCCACTAAAGAAGGGTTTGTGAGGAATGGCTTAAGTCGGTGTCCATTGACCTTGAAGCTCTTGTTTGTGGAGTCGCCTTTGATCTCAACTGTACCATAAGGAAAAACATTAGTAACAACAAAAGGACCAATCCACTTAGACCTCAACTTACCACTCATGAGTCCAAGCTTAGAATTATACAATAACACTTTTTGCCCGACCATGAAGTCCTTCTTAATTATCATGCTATCATGGAACTTCTTGGTCTTTTCTTTGTAGAACTTGGCATTCTCGTAGGCTTCTAGGCGGATCTCATCTAACTCACTCAGTTGCAACTTTCTTTCCTCACCAGCTTGATCCATAAAGAAGTTGCAGGTCTTTACTGCCCAGTATGCTTTGTGCTCAATCTCCACTGGAAGATGACATGCCTTTCCAAAGACAACCTGATAAGGAGACATTCCTATGGGTGCTTTGTAAGCAGTCCTATGTACCCAAAGAGCATCATCAAGCCTGGTACTCCAATCTTTCTTGCTTGGCTGCACAATCTTCTCTAAAATTCTCTTGATCTCCCTATTAGAGATTTCTGCCTGTCCATTGGTTTGGGGGTGGTATGGTGTGGATACCCTGGGTACAACTCCATACCTTTTAAGCAAGGCATGCATTGATTTGTTGCCAAAATGGGTTCCTTGATCACTAACGATTGCTTTAGGTACTCCAAACCTACAAAACAGATTAGATCTGACAAAATCTACAACAACCTTAGCATCATTAGTTCTAGTGGGCTTGGCTTCCACCCATTTTGAAACATAATCAACTGCAAGGAGAATGTAAACATAACCAAAAGATATAGGAAAAGGGCCCATGAAATCTATACCCCAGACATCAAACACCTCATAGAATAGCATAGGTTGTTGAGGCATTTGTTGTTGCCATGTAGGTGCACTTCCTGCTCTCTGACACTGCTCACAAGTGCTACAAATCTTCCACGCATCTTTAAAGATGGTGGGCCAATAAAAGCCACAGTCAATCACTTTGCGAGCTGTCCTTTGAACACCCAGATGACGTCCCGGTGCGGAAGAATGACAGAATTGCAGGACTGAGTCAGTCTCATGATCTGGAATGCATCGTCTAATGACCTGATCACTGCACAATTTCCACAAGTAGGGGTCATCCCTAATAAAATGCTTAGCTTCACTTTTAATTTTATCTTTTTGAGCCTTAGATGCTAAGGGATGAAAAATAGAAGCAACTAAATAATTAACAATGTTAGCAAACTAGGGAGTAGAAAAAGAATCAGAAATACTATACAATATATATAAATGATCATCTGGGAAATAATCCCGAATGGGTGAGTCCTCATCAGACACATGTTCGATCTGACTCAAATGATTAGCAACTAAATTTTGTGCTCCGCTCCTATCACGGATCTCCAAGTCAAATTCTTGGAGTCAGAGCATCCATCGGATCAACCTAGGCTTTGAATCAGCCTTCTTCAACAAGTACTTTAAAGTTGCATTGTCAGTATAAACAATAATGCGAGTACCAAGCAAATAAGAACGAAATTTTCAAGAGCAAAAACTATAGCTAGTAACTCTTTCTCAATAGTAGTATAATTCGCCTGGACAGCATCTAAAGTTCTAGAAGCATAATATATTACCCTAGGCAATTTGCCAATTTTCTGAGCAAGGACAGCCCCCAATGCATAATTGGATGCATCACACATAAGCTCAAAAGGGACTATCCAATCGGGTGCCTGGATGATGGGGGTGGTAGTCAGTGCTCTTTTGAGGCAATCAAAAGCCTCTTTTCATTTATCATTAAAGTCAAATTGTACCTCCTTTTGCAACAAGTTGGATAGTGGAAGGGCTACTTTGCTAAAATCTCTTATAAAGTGCCTGTAGAATCCTACATGACCAAGAAAAGATCGCACCTCTCGCACGCAAGTGGGGTAAGGCAATTGTGAAATAACATAAATTTTTGTAGGATCTACTTCAATGCCCTTATTGGAAATAATGATGCAATTTTTTAGCCCATGGGCTAGGTTGGGTCCAATTATCTTTGTACATATTAGACTAGGATGTCATTATATTTGGTCCTTGTATTTAGGGCTCCATGTTGTAGGTAGGGTACCCTAGACATATAGGATTTTTCAGCCCTTGTATTTTAGGGCACCTAGACTAGTTTTTGTATTAGGGGTAGTTTTGTAATTTCACATGAACTAAGTGAATATTTGATGTGTGTGGTTGGAAATAAATTTAATTGAATTGGTAGAAGCCCAATCCAATTAAATTTTAGAGGGAGAGGTGAGCATTTGCTTACTACACCCTATTGCCACATCATATAGTCACACTTTGTGCATGTCCTTCATGCTTTACATGCCTCATGACACCTAAGCACACTTAGTGGAGAATCTTGGAATTGATCTTGGATTAGTGGGCTGAACCATAACTAAAATTCACTAATCATAATTAGTGAAATTTTGGCTCAAAAGTTTGGCTCCACAAATTCAATTTCAAATTCAAGTGAAATTTGAATTGAAATTCAAATTTCCCTCCAATTTTGTGTGACACTTAGGCTATAAATAGAGGTCATGTGTGTGCATTTTTTTCAACTTTGATCATTTGAATATTAACTTCAGATTTCAGAGCTCTTTTAGAGCACAAAATTTCGTGCTCTTCTCTCCCTCTCCCTTCATTCATCTCCTTCTTCCTCCAAGCTCTTATCCATGGCCTCCTATGGTGGTGAGCTTCTTCTGGACTCATCTTCTCCTTGAAGTGGTGTCTCCTCTCTCTTTTCCTTCTCCATTACGCTGCCATTTATCTTCCAAGAAGCAAAAGAATCCATTGATGAAGAGGATCCTAGGCCTACAAGCTCCAATGGAGCTTAGACCATGTGGTATCAGAGCATCTTCATCTAGGTGATGTTCTTTTGCTTCCTCTATCTTTTTGTTCGGTGAATTCTCATTAATTCCTTGTTCTTCATCTTAATCTCCATGTATATCCTCCATTGTCTTGTGATTTGGTGCTGTTTAGAGTAGATTAAAAAAAAATGATTAAATATTAGATCTACACTTGTTCTTGCATTTCTATGGTTCAAATTTTGTAGATCTACTCTTGAATCTTGTTTTTGTGTTGATTTTAGGTTCTATCATTTTATCCAAGCCTTAAGCAACATAAACACTACTCTTGATTTCTAGGTTGAAATCGCTGGTGCTGGCAGCTTGAACATACAAACTTGTATAAATTACTGGGAATTGGTCACTACGTTTTTTGAGCTGAAAGTTTTACTGAATTTTCTAGATATCTGGACCAAATTTATAAAAAACGAACCAAGCAATTTGGATTAAAGGAAAAAATAAGAAAAATCGCACAAGTTGGCAGAAAAATCAGTGTCCAGGAAAAAAAAGTGAAAGGAAAGTGTGCTTGTTGTTTTGGCTCAGAATTTGTTCTATAATTGGTGCCTATTTTATAACAATCCTAGTTCTGAAATTTCAATTGAAAATTATTGTGAAAAAAAGTGCCAAAACTAGAGGTTTCTTGAGTCTTTTGTTTTTTTAGTTTTTCTACTCTACTCTAGAGCCATTCTAGGTTTCTCTTTGAGTCCTAGCTTGCTTTTTTGTGCTTTTCATTGCTTTAATTGTTGAATAATCCTTGGAAATTTGTCTTGTTAAAACTCTATTGGTTTAGCTTTCATTTCTTTTTTTTTGGTCTTTGGTTATTGCTTATCTCTTTGTTTCCTTGCTTGTGAGTTGCCATATAGGAAATTGGAAAGGAGTATTAGTGTCATATCTTGAAGAATTTGAATAAAGAAGCAAGGGGCCAACCACCTTAAGAGCTATTGGAATGAGAAACACTCCAAATTGAGTGAAACACTAAAAAGAGAATAGCCACCACAATTGAGAACTTTTTTTCTTTGTAATTTTGTAATTGGCAATTTGCTTTGCTTTCAAATTTTGTAAAAAAAAGGCCTTTCATTGAAAGTAAGTTGGGAGCCTCCACTAGGTCACCCTACTTCCATTTGTGTGAAATAATTTTAGGCAATTTTCCCTTAGGATAGTGAGTGTTTTGTTGGGATCCTTAAATGAGGTCATCCAAACACTCTTAGGATCCGCCTAGTTTGCATTTCTTGCACTTTAATTTTTTGCTTACTTTCATAGCTTATTTCTTTTACCCTCCATTGTCAAACCGCCTAGATAGCTTGCCTTTTACCAATTAGTTTTTACCTTATCTTTCACACCTCTTTTAGTGTTTTTGGCTAGTTTCAACCATAGTTTCTTTTACCTTTTTTTCATAACCCCAACAAGAAAGAACAATAACTTAGGAACCAACATGAGTCTTCATTCTTCATCTAGTGTTAATGGTTAGGGTTCTACTCCTAAGGACCCCTTGTATAAGATATTAGATGAGTTGAGATCCCTTAAGTTGGGGAAAGAAAAACAAGAGAGAAAAGAAAAAGGTAAAAAAAGAGTGGAAGAAATAAGTCAAGATGAAAGAGAGAAAATAAGAGAGGAAGAAAGAAGAAAAATAATGAAAGAAATGAAAAGAGAAAAACATGTCTCCTTTAGTAGTCATGACTCTTGCAAGAGTTTAAGTGAAGAACTTAACGACTATTATAGAGGGCGCCATAGTTCACATACTAAACATCACTCCCAAAGAAGAGAAAATGATAGAAGGTCTCAAGAGGTTAACATTAGCCTCCCATATTTCCATGGAAAAGACAATGTTGAGGCCTACTTAGATTGGGAAATGAAGGTTGAACAACTCTTTGCTTGCCATCATATTAGCGAAGAGAGAAAAGTTCCATTGGCTACCCTTAGCTTTCAAGGGTATGCCCTCTATTGGTGGACTTCCCTTGTTAGGGAACGAAGGATTCATGGGGATCCTCTAGTAGAGTATTGGAATGATATTAAGAGTGCCCTTAGGAAGAGACACATTCCCTCCTACTATGAGAGGGAGCTTATGGACAAGCTCCAAAGGCTTAGACAAGGGAGTATGAGTGTTGAAGAATATAGACAACAAATGGAACTACTCCTTTTAAGAGCTGGACTTAGGGAAGAGGAAAGAACAAGCATAGCTAGGTTCCTTAGTGGACTTAATATGGAAATAAGGGAAAAGGTTGAACTCCTTCCATATAGGGACCTAGATGAGCTAGTCCAACTTTGTATAAGAGTGGAGCAACAACTTAAAAGAAAGCCTTCTTCAAAATCTTATGGCTCTCACTCTTATCCAAGGAAGGACCAAGCCCATGGAATTTTAGGGGCTGCACCTTCTAAACCCAACGAAGATAAGGGTAAGACCATAGAGAAATACACCCCTAAGACTAGTTCCCAAGACAAGACTAGCAACAATAAATTCTTCAAATGTCTTGGGAGAGGTCACATTGCCTCTCAATGCCCCACAAAGAAAACCATGATCATGAGGGGTCAAGACATTTATAGTAGTCAAGAGGAGACTACTTGCCCTTCTTCTAGTGGAAGTGAAGATGAAGTAAGGGGTGAAGAGTCTAGTGAGGAAGTCTACCCCCATGAAGAAGGTGACCTCTTAATGATTAGAAGGCTCCTTGGAGGTCAATCTTGTGATCTATCTCAATCCCAAAGAGAGAACATCTTTCATACAAGATGCAAAATTTTAGATAAAACTTGTTCTCTCATTGTGGATAGTGGATCTTGTTGCAATTGTTGTAGCACAAGATTAGTTTCCAAGTTGAACCTCACTATCATTCCCCATCCAAAACCTTATAAACTTCAATGGCTCAATGAGCAAGGGGAAATGACAGTTAACCAACAAGTGAAGGTACCTTTCTCCATTGGGACATATGAGGATGAAGTTAATTGTGATATAGTTCCCATGGAGGCAGGACATATTCTTTTAGGAAGGCCATGGAAATTTGATAGGAAGATCATTTATAATGGCCTAACTAATGAGATTACCCTTTCCCTTCTTGGCATTAAATTTGTGTTGCATCCTCAAACACCTTCACAGGTGGCCAAAGATCAACTAACTATGAAACATAAGAGGGATGGGGAAGAAAAATTAGAAAAACAGAAGAAAAAGAAGGATAGTAAGGCCTTGTCTTCAAAGGCCAGGGGGAAGGAAAAAGAGGGAAAGGATTCCTCCAAGAAGATTGTTAAGAAGGAAAATCATTTTGAAACAAAAAGTGATATTAAAAGAGCACTCCTTCATAAATAATCTTTCTACCTTCTCTTATCAAGGAAAACATCCCTTAGCACTGCCACAATTCCTACATTTGAGACCTTACTCCCAAAGGTCCAAGAACTCTTACATGAATTTGGTGATATATTTCCCAAAGAGATACCCCCTGGGCTACATCCTTTAAGGGGAATAGAACACCAAATAGATTTAGTCCCAGGAGCAAGACTTCCTAATAGGCCAGCCTATAGGACTAACCCTCAGGAGACTAAGGAGATAGAGTCTCAGGTTAAAGAATTGTTGGAGAAGGGCTGGGTCCATGAGAGCCTAAGTCCATGTGTTGTGCCAGTATTGTTGGTGCCCAAAAAGGATGGCACGTGGAGAATGTGTACAGATTGTAGGGCCATCAACAACATCACTGTAAAGTATAGGCACCCTATTCCTAGACTTGATGATTTGCTTGATGAGTTGCATGGTGCCAATATCTTTTCAAAAATTGATCTAAAAAGTGGTTATCACCAAATCAGGATGAAAAAGGGTGATGAGTGGAAAACCGCTTTCAAGACCAAGTATGGTTTGAATGAATGGCTAGTGATGTCTTTTGGGCTCACTAATGCACCAAGCACCTTTATAAGGCTTATGCATCTTGTCTTAAGGGATTTCATAGGTAGATTTGTAGTTGTTTATTTTGATGATATTTTAGTGTACAGTAGGAGCCTAGATGATCACTTAGGACATCTTAGGCAAGTTCTTTCAATCCTTAGGAAAAACACTCTCTATGAAAATATAGAGAAGTGTACTTTTTGTGTAGATAATATAGTTTTCTTAGGGTTTGTAGTTGGTAGAAATGGGGTCCAAGTGGACCCTGAGAAAATCAAGGCCATCCAAGAATGGCCCACCCCAAAAAGTGTGGGAGATATTAGGAGCTTCCCTGGGTTAGCAAGCTTCTATAGATGGTTCGTTCCTAATTTCACTACAATTGCATCGCCTCTCAATGAGCTGGTGAAGAAGAATGTGGCATTTACCTGGGGTGAAAAACAAGAGCAAGCCTTTGCTTTGCTCAAAGAAAAGCTTACTAAGGCACCTGTTCTAGCTCTTCCTGACTTTTCTAAAACTTTTGAGCTAGAATGTGATGCCTCTAAAGTGGGAGTTGGTACTGTATTGTTACAAGGTGGGCACCCTATTGCTTATTTTAGTGAAAAACTTCATAGTGCCACCCTCAACTACCCCACCTATGATAAAGAGCTTTATTCCTTAATAAGAGCCCTCCAAACTTGGGAACATTACCTTATTTCCAAGGAATTTGTCATTCATAGTGATCATCAATCACCTAAGTACATTAGAGGGCAAAGCAAGTTAAACAAGAGGCATGCAAAATGGGTTGAGTACCTAGAGCAATTTCCATATGTTATCAAATACAAAAATGGAAAAACAAATGTGGTAGTTGATGCCCTCTCTAGGAGACACACATTGTTTTGCTCCCTAGGAGCTCAAATTTTAGGATTTGATAATATTAGTGACTTGTATGCCTTAGACGAACATTTCTCTCCCATTTATGAGAGTTGTGGGAAAAAGGCCCAAGATGGATTCTATTTGGCTGAGGGGTATTTGTTCAAAGAGGGAAAGCTTTGTATACCCCAAGGATCCATTAGGAAATTACTTGTGAAAGAGAGCCATGAGGGTGGGCTCATGGGCCACTTTGGGATAGACAAGACCCTTGTCTTACTCAAAGAAAAGTTTTATTCGCCCCATATGAAGAAAGATGTCCGTAAGCATTGCACTAGGTATGTGGCTTGTTTACAAGCCAAGTCTAGGGTGATGCCTCATGGGCTATACACACCCTTACCCATCCCATCTGCACCTTGGGTAGACATTAGTATGGACTTCGTCCTTGGGCTTCCTAGAACCCAAAGAGGTGTAGACTCTATCTTTGTGGTGGTGGATAGGTTTAGCAAGATGGCACACTTTATACCATGCCACAAGGTGGATGATGCTTCGCACATCTCAAAACTCTTTGCAGGTGAATGTGGTTTTTTCCTGATCCTTAGGAGCAATAGTGATTTACATATAACCAGTAAAACCATCTGTGGCTGTCTTACTGGTTTAGCTCCATCTTCTAAATTTATTCGATGCATACATGTGGATGGGCTAATACCAGGAATGTCCGCCAGGGTCCAGCCTATAGCCTTCTTATGCTTCTTGAGGACTGACAACAGCTTCTCCTCTTGCTTATCAGCAAGGGAGGCAGATATAATTACCGGAAAACTTTTTCTATCATCCAAGTAAGCATATTTTAAATTTGATGGCAGAGGCTTCAATTCTGGTGTGGGCGGCTGGATAATGGTAGAAGGAGATGGTTTCTCATCCTGTACCTCATAAAGAAAGTCAGAGGTATGTGTACTTCCTGAAACATGGTTAGTTCTATCTGACTCTATAAAATCAATCTCAAGAGGTAAAACATCACTAGACATGTAATCAATATCAAATTCAGATTCACTCTCAGCATCAAATTCAAACATATGATCAAGTACAAATTCAGATTCAATGCATGAAGAGTGACAGGCATGCAGATTAGAATGAAGATCAGTCATGTATTCATCAACAATATGGTCAATTATTTCAACACGAAATACAAAAAGATCTTCAGATGGGTGTTTCATAGCATCAAGAATATTAAAATGAACAGTTATATCACCAAACTCCATAGATAGTGTGCCTGCATATACATCTATCTTAGTTCTAGCAGTTTTCATAAAAGGTCTACCTAGAATGATGGGAACTGATCCTTTAGAAAATCCCTCCTCCATATTCAAAATATAAAAATCAACAGGGAAAATCAGTTCACCAACTCTAACCAAGACATCCTCTATGAAACCAGCAGGATAGGCAACACTTCTATTAGCTAAATGAATTACCACATCAGTTGACTGCAAGGGACCAAGAGATAGAGAATTAAAAATAGACAGAGGCATCACACTAATAGAAGCTCCTAAATCTAGCATGACATTGTCAAACTTAATGTTCCCTATAATACAAGGTATGCTGAATGTACCTGGATCTTTACATTTTTCAAGGATTTGGGGAACAGATTTACCAATCAATGCGGAGATATTTCTGCCCATACTAATTCTTTCACTTCCTTTATGCTTCCGCTTATTAGTGCACAACTCCTTCAAGAATTTAGCATATCTTGGAATTTTCTTTATTGCATCAAGCAGAGGTATGTTTACCTCTACTTTTCTAAATGTTTTTGAGATCTCCTTCTTTGCCTCTTACATTTTTTGTTGGAAATTGCTCTTGGAGGGAATGGAAGAGGGATATGTTGCTTCTGTAAATCAGAATTACTAGTGGAAGGTTCACCTGCATAGAAATTGTTAGGTAGCTTACTCTTTAAATTTTTGTCATCATCTTTTTCTGGAGTAGAGTGAAGTTGGGCAGGTTCATTTGCGGATGAAGAAGATGTTACTGGTTGAGGTCCTTAACACTGCTTTACCGACCTCAATGTAATGGCACTCACATTTTTGGGATTCTGGACAGATTGAGAAGGTAATCTATCAAAATTCTCGGACTGTTGTTGATTTAACTATGTTTCCAATTGTCTCATCTGATTAGTTAAGCTCTGAATGGAGGCTCTGGTTTCTTGTTGAAACTGCATGTTTTGCATAGTCATTTGCCTCACAAGTTCTTCATGGGAAGGTTGCAGAGGAGCCTCAACTGTTTGTTGTTTTTGGGGCTGTTGCTATTGTTGCTGCTGGATTGGTGGAGGAACGTATGGTCTGCTTGGGCCAACAGTATTGTGAAAATAAGGCTGTTGTTGTTGCTGCTACTGTTGTGAAGGATTCGACCATCTAAGGTTGGGATGATTCCTCCACCCGGGATTGTACCTGTTGCTGGAGAGGTCATAATTGTTCTGTTGTGGCTGATTTTGCTGCTGAGGTTGAGGAGGTTTGTTGTAGATGTTTGTAGCAAAAGCTTCAGGTTGTTCAATTGCTTCAGATTGTTGCACAAAAGGGCAAAGGTCTGTGTGGTGGTCGGCAGAGGAGCATAAACCACAAAGTCTAGCGACAGGTGCAGATTTTTTATTCATGGCCAGTTGGGTTACCAGGTTAACCAAGGCATCTAGTTTACCTTCAAGCTTCTTAGTCTCGGCTGATGAAGATGAATTCGTGGCTACTTCATGCACTCCTCTAATGACACTAAATTGCTGGGAGTTTGAAGCCATCTTCTCAATTAAATTTCTGGCTTCAGCAAGGGTCATGTCTCCAAGGGCTCCACCACTGGCAGCATCTATCACACTTCTCTCCATGTTAGTGAGTCCTTCATAAAAATATTGGAGGAGAAGCTGCTCAAAAATCTGGTGGTAAGGGCAACTGGCACATAGTTTCTTAAATCTCTCTCAGTATTCATATAAGCTCTCTCCACTGAGTTGTCTAATGCTTGAAATATCCTTTCTGATGGTCATGGTCCTGGAAGCAGGGAAAAAGTCTTCTAAGAATACTCTCTTGAGGTCATCCCAACTCGTGATGGATCGTGGAGCAAGGTAATAGAGCTAGTCCTTCGCCACTCCCTCTAAAGAATGAGGAAAGGCCTTCAGAAATATGTGATCCTCCTGAACATTTGGGGGTTTCATGGTGGAGCAGACAATATGGAATTTTTTTAGATGTTTGTGCGGGTTATCACCTGCAAGGCCATGAAACTTTGGAAGCAAATGGATCAGTCCTGTTTTAAGAATATATGGGACATCCTCATCATGGTATTGGATGCACAAGCTTTCGTAGGTGAAATCAGGTGCAGCCATTTCCCTTAGAGTCCTCTCACGGGGTGGAGGTTGTGCCATATTCTCAGAATGTTCAAAACTATAATGCTCAAAATCACCAATAACAGAATGCTCAGGATGCTCAAAAGGAATTAAATGACGTCTAACTAATCTATGAAATGTCCTATCTATCTCAGGATCAAAGGGTTGTAAGTCAGATGGATTGCCTCTAGTCATACACTATATTCAGCATGCACAACTAGCTGCCATCTTATGCAAGTAATAGTGCAGGTTTGAACTACAACTACCATTAAATGATATTCAAATGACTTGAAATTTTGTGAGACCCCTTATAAAATAATGAGAAGATAGCACAAAAAATTTCAAACGAAAATTCAAAGTCTAACTATAGAAGCTAAAAATGATAAGTTAAGAAAAATAAGAGAATATAACTTGGAAAATAAAAAACTTTTGACAGAATCACTTTTTTTGGACGATGGAGACCTCAGCCAGCCTATGGCCAACTATTGCAGCGTAGGAAATTTTTTTCTACCCCAAATACATATATAATAATAGCGATTCTGATAACCGGAGCAAAAGTTATGGCCGTTTGAAGTTTTGACAAAAATCAAATTTGCTACTTTTTTGGAACTTTCAAATCTGACCAAACTAAAGGCTCTAGCTATTTTTCCCACAAAATATGGATTAAAAGAAGTTACCACAAAAAGAAATTCAGCCAAAAATAACAACTCTAGCTACTAAAACAAAAAATCCCAAATAATTCAGCAAGGGTGGTCGCTAAAATCCGTTGCTACATGATTTCCACTACTACTCTGTTTTGCCGCAAGCAAAAGTGGTCGCTAAATCTGTCACAAAACACTATTCACAACAAAACACAAAAATTGAAACAGGGGAAGCGCTGAACAGAAAAACTAAAACAGAACACACACTAAACAAAATAACAAGGTACTAAACAACACTAACACAACACGAAAGAATTAAACACTAACACAAGAATTAAACACTAACACGACACTAGCTATTATGAACCTTTGGACACTGATCCCCGGCAACGACGCCAAATTTGATCGAGGCCATACCTGACTCAAATAAACATTAAAATGCAGTAACTAGGAAGTGATCCTAGGTTGTCTCCCAACGAGCAATGATCAACCAAACGTTCATAACAGATAGTAGGAGAATAGTAACGAATTCGGGGAGGGGGGGTTTGTTTGTTTTTATAAATTAAACAGCGAGTAAAATTGAATTAGAAAATATCATAATTAAAAACATGTTGCTTCCCCTTGATTCACAAGCAAGTCTCTTATCCTAGGTTACGAGAGTTTATCCTTTACCAGTTCAACCACTTAATCCAACCCTAAATTAAATTACTAAGCGAAATTTAACATAAGACATTCATTATGTGATTAAGCAACACATACACCAATTAATCATAAACGATCATTAAGCATGAACGTAATTAAGCACAGAGACAATTAATCAAGCACTAAGCATGCATGAATTAATAGCAACAAATTCAGAGTAATTAGTGAAGAGGAAAAACTGAACAGAATTTAACAGTAATAACAGAACCTCAAAGAGAACTATGCTTGATCCTCAAGAGAAAGCAACGCTGGAGACTTAGCCTTCCATTAATCAATAGAGAACGAAATTATAGATTGAAGAATGAAATTTTATTGCTAAAACGAAAAGTCAAAATTGGAATTGCAAAACGAAAAAGTGTCTAAGAAAAGCCTAAAACTAAAAAACAAAAACAGGAGAGAGAGAGAGAGAGAAGAGAATGCCTAAACTAGAACCTTGGTGTTGTTATATAGATTTTCCAGCCCCAAAGGTTACAAATCTGTTTTAAATCCAAGCCCATAAATAAAATAAAATCAAATCTAGATAAGATCTAGATGAAATAATATCTAGATGAGATCAAATCTAGATAATATCTAGATAAGATAAAGTCTAGATAAGATAAAATTTTGTAGAATAAAATAGTTTGCCCTCTTCAAGTCCAAGCCCAATTCTGGATTCAAGCTCAAGCCCAATTCTAGATTCAAGCCCAATGCTTCATTAATTCCTGAAATTAGATTAAAAACATCGAATTAGCTGAATGGGCCCAAATTATAAAATTTCCTATTTAATTTGACAATTAAGACTAATCAGTACTTAAAATGGTGCAAAAAGGGTTAAGAAAATAGGAGAAAATAATGGCACATCAATGCCCCTGTGCACTAAGCCTATTCTACATAAAAAATGTTTTCTGTGTCTTTGAGCTAAGCGCCATCTTGTTGCGCTTAGCGCTTGTGTTAATTTCATAAGGCGCGCTAAGCGCTAGCATGCTATGCTAAGCACCCGGCTCAGTTTTCAATTTAATTTTTCTGATTTCTTGAGAATAAACCTGTGATAATCTTATGTGTTTTGTCTTATATTTTGTAGTTGGCTTCTAGGAAAAGAAAGGAACCATCTACACCCACCCAAGTTAGATTTGACAAATCAAGATTCACATCCCAAGAGGCTTGGGAAAGATACATAGACATTATTATGCCTAGGAAGCTTCTGCCAGAGAGGAACGTGGTGGTCTACTATACAAGTTCGATGAGTTCAAGGAGGAACTTGAAAGACGCCACTGGGACGAGGAGTTGACTAACTTTGGGGATGGCAACATTGATGTTGCCATTGTGAAGGAATTCTACGTCAACCTCCTTGACCCCGAGGATAAATCACCTAAGCAGGTGAGGGTGAGAGGTCACTTGATTAAGTTTGATGAGGATACGCTTAATACTTTCTTGAAGACCCCTGTTATTGTGGAAGAGGGGGAATCACTCTGTGCTTATTCTAGATTTTCACTCCTAAGGCCTGATCCTCAGGAATTAGCTGCTAAGATCTGTATCCCAGGTAGGGGATTCGAGCTTAATGCTGATGGGCAACCCCTGAAGATTTTGAGGAAGAACATGACCACCCTAGCTCAGACATAGAGTGTGATGCAATCCTCCCTAGGAAGGGACCAATCACTAGAACCATGAGCAAGAGGCTCCAAGAAGATTGGGCTAGAGCTGCTGAAGAAGGCCCTAGGGTTCTCATGAACCTTAGGGTAGATTTCTGAGCTCATGGGCCAAGGTTGGGTCCAATTATCTTTGTACATATTAGACTAGGATGTCATTATATTTGGTCCTTGTATATAGGGCTCCATATTGTAGGTAGGGTACGCTAGAAATATAGGATTTTTCAGCCCTTGTATTTTAGGGCACCTAGACTAGTTTTTGTATTAGGGGTAGTTTTGTAATTTCACATGCACTAAGTGGATATTTGATGTGTGTGGTTGGAAATAAATTTAATTGAATTGGTAGAAGCCCAATCCAATTAAATTTTAGAGGGGGAGGTGAGCATTTGCTTACTACACCCCATTGCCACATCATATAGTCACACTTTGTGCATGTCCTTCATGCTTTTCATGCCTCATGACACCTAAGCACACTTAGTGGAGAATCTTGGAATTGATCTTGGATTAGTGGGCTGAACCATAACTAAAATTCACTAATCATAATTTGTGAAATTTTGGCTCCAAAGTTTGGCTCCACAAATTCAATTTCAAATTCAAGTGAAATTTGAATTTCCCTCCAATTTTGTGTGACACTTAGGCTATAAATAGAGGTCATGTGTGTGCATTTTTTGCAACTTTGATCATTTGAATATTAACTTCAGATTTCAGAGCTCCTTTTGAGCACAAAATTTCGTGCTCTTCTCTCCCTCTCCCTTCATTCATCTCCTTCTTCCTCTAAGCTCTTATCCATGGCCTCCTATGGTGGTGAGCTTCTTCTAGACTCATCTTCTCCTTGAAGTGGCGTCTCCTCTCTCTCTTCCTTCTCCATTCCGCTGCCATTTATCTTCCAAGAAGCAAAGGAATCCATTGATGAAGAAGATCCTAGGCCTACAAGCTCCAATGGAGCTTGCATCATGTGGTATCAAGAGCATCTTCATCTAGGTGATGTTCTTTTGCTTCCTCTATCTTTTTGTTCGGTGAATTCTCTTTAATTCCTTGTTCTTCATCTTATTCTCCATGTATATCCTCCATTGTCTTGTGGTTTGGTGCTGTTTAGAGTAGATTCAAAAAAAAAATAAACCGATTAAATCTTAGATCTACACTTGTTCTTGCATTTCTATGGTTCAAATTTTGTAGATCTACTCTTGAATCTTGTTTTTGTGTTGATTTTAGGTTCTATCAATTTTCATTCATAATATTCTTGTGCTGAACCTTTAGATCTAAATTTTGTTCCAAAATATTGATTAGAAAAAAAAAAAACACAAAAATCTAAGTGTAAATCACTTAATCCATGTTGTCTTAGAGTCATGTTTAGTCATAGTAATTGTCACATTATGCTCTAAGTTTGTGTTGAAATTTTATTTTGTTTTTTGAATTCTAGATACATTTTTTCATGTATTCTTGTCATTCTTAGCCTATCTTTTGAATTTTGAGTCTAATTCATGCATGTTATTTAGTTCATAACATGTTCTAAATCAATTCCTAGAAGTAGTCTTGTTGTTGAACTCTTTTTTGTTTTCTAAGATTCCTACATGATGCCTATGATGAAGTTGAGATGTGGTGTTGAGTTGTGGCTGGATTTGTGAATCAAATAAGTCTTAAGCTCTCTTGAATTGTGTTATTCAAGATAATTGAGCATAAGCAAACACAAATTGTAACTATCCAAGCCTTAAGCAACATAAACACTACTCTTGATTTCTAGGTTGAAATCGCTGGTGCTGGCAGCTTGAACATACGAACTTGTATAAATTACTGGGAACTGGTCACTACGTTTTTTGAGCTGAAACTTTTACTGAATTTTATAGACATCTGGACCAAAATTATAAAAAAAGAAACAAGCGATTTGGATCAAAGGAAAAAATAAGAAAAATCTCACAAGTTGGCAGAAAAATCAGTGTCCAGGAAAAAAAAAGAAAAGTGAAAGGAAAGTGTACTTGTTGTTTTGGCTCAAAATTTGTTCTATAATTGGTGCCTATTTTATACCAATCCTAGTTCTGAAATTTCAATTGAAAATTATTGTGAAAACAAGTGCCAAAACTAGAGGTTTCTTGAGTCTTTTTTTTTTTTTTTAGAGTTTTTCTACTCTACTCTAGAGCCATTCTAGGTTTCTCTTTGAGTCCTAGCTTGCTTTTTTGTGCTTTTCATTGCTTTAATTGTTGAATAATCCTTGAAAATTTGTCTTGTTAAAACTCTATTGGTTTAGCTTTCATTTCATTTTTTTTGGTCTTTGGTTATTGCTTGTCTCTTTGTTTCCTTGGTTGTGAGTTGCCATATAGGGAATTGGAAAGGAGGATTGGTGCCATATCTTGAAGAATTTGAGTCAAGAAGAAAGGGGCCAACCACCTTAAGAGCTATTGGACTAAGAAGCACTCCAAATTGAGTGAAACACTAAAGAGAGAATAGCCACCACAATTGAGGACTTTTTTTTTCTTTGTAATTTTGTAATTGGCAATTTGCTTTGTTTTCAAATTTTGTAACAAAAAGGCCTTTCATTGGAAGTAAGTTGGGAGCCTCCGCTAGGTCACCCTACTTCCATTTGTGTGTAATAATTTTAGGCAATTTTCCCTTAGGATAGTGAGTGTTTTGTTGGGAACCTTAAATGAGGTCATCCAAACACTCTTAGGATCCGCCTAGTTTGCATTTCTTGCACTTTAATTTCTTGCTTACTTTCATAGCTTATTTCTTTTACCCTCCATTGTCAAACCACCTAGATAGCTTGCCTTTTACCAATTAGTTTTTACCTTATCTTTCACACCTCTTTTAGTGTTTATTTTGGCTAGTTTCAACCATAGTTTCTTTTACCTTTTGTTTTCAAAGCCCCAACAAGAAAGAACCATAACTTAGGAACCAACATGAGTCTTCATTCTTCATCTAGTGTTAATGGTGAGGGTTCTACTCCTAAGGACCCCTTGTATAAGATATTAGATGAGTTGAGATCCCTTAAGTTGTGGAAAGAAAAACAAGAGAGAAAAGAAAAAGGTAAAAAAAGAGTGGAAGAAATAAGTCAAGATGAAAGAGAGAAAATAAGAGAGGAAGAAAGAAGAAAAATAATGAAAGAAATGAAAAGAGAAAAACATGCCTCCTATAGTAGTCATGACTCTTGCAAGAGTTTAAGTGAAGAACTTAGCGACTATTATAGAGGGCGTCATAGTTCACATACTAAACATCACTCCCAAAGAAGAGAAAAGGATAGAAGGCCTCAAGAGGTTAACATTAGCCTCCCATATTTCCACGGAAAAGATAATGTTGAGGCCTACTTAGATTGGGAAATGAAGGTTGAACAACTCTTTGCTTGCCATCATATTAGCGAAGAGAGAAAAGTTCCATTGGCTACCCTTAGCTTTCAAGGGTATGCCCTCTATTGGTGGACTTCCCTTGTTAAAGAACGAAGGATTCATGAGGATCCTCCAGTAGAGTATTGGAATGATCTTAAGAGTGCCCTTAGGAAGAGGCACATTCCCTCCTACTATGAAAGGGAGCTTATGGACAAGCTCCAAAGGCTTAGACAAGGGAGTATGAGTGTTGAAGAATATAGACAACAAATGGAACTACTCCTTTTAAGAGCTGGACTTAGGGAGGAGGAAAGAACAAGCATAGCTAGGTTCCTTAGTGGGCTCAATATGGAAGTGAGGGACAAGGTTGAACTCCTTCCATATAGGGACCTAGATGAGCTAGTCCAACTTTGTATAAGAGTGGAGCAACAACTTAAAAGAAAGCCTTCTTCAAAAACTTATGGCTCTCACTCTTATCCAAGGAAGGACCAAGCCCATGGAATTTTAGGGGCTGCACCTTCAAAACCCAAGGAAGATAAGGGTAAGACCATAGAGAAATACACCCCTAAGACTAGTTCCCAAGAAAGGACTAGCAACATTAAATGCTTCAAATGTCTTGGGAGAGGTCACATTGCCTCTCAATGCCCCACAAAGAAAACCATGATCATGAGGGGTCAAGACATTTATAGTAGTCAAGAGGAGACTACTTCTTGCCCTTCCTCTAGTGGAAGTGAAGATGAAGTAAGGGATGAAGAGTCTAGTGAGGAAGTCTACCCTCATGAAGAAGGTGACCTCTTAATGGTTAGAAGGCTCCTTGGAGGTCAATCTTGTGATTTATCTCAATCCCAAAGAGAGAACATCTTTCATACAAGATGCAAAATTTTAGATAAAACTTGTTCTCTCATTGTGGATAGTGGATCTTGTTGCAATTGTTGTAGCACAAGATTAGTTTCCAAGTTGAACCTCACTATCATTCCCCACCCAAAACCTTATAAACTTCAATGGCTCAATGAGCAAGGGGAAATGATAGTTAACCAACAAGTGAAGGTACCTTTCTCCATTGGGACATATAAGGATGAAGTTAATTGTGATATAGTTCCCATGGAGGCAGGACATATTCTTTTAGGAAGGCCGTGGCAATTTGATAGGAAGATCATTTATAATGGCCTAACTAATGAGATTAGCCTCACCCATCTTGGCACTAAATTTGTGTTGCATCCTCAAACACCTTCACAGGTGGCCAAAGATCAACTAACTATGAAAGATAAGAGGGATGAGGAAGAAAAATTAGAAAAACAAAAGAAAAAGAAGGATAGTAAGGTCTTGTCTTCAAAGGCCAGGGGGAAGGAAAAAGCGGGAAAGGATTCCTCCAAGAAGATTGTTAAGAAGGAAAATCATTTTGCAACAAAAGGTGATATTAAAAGGGCACTCCTTCTTAAACAATCTTTCTACCTTCTCCTATCAAGGGAAACATCCCTTAGCACTGCCACAATTCCTACATTTGAGACCTTACCCCCAAAGGTCCAAGAACTCTTACATGAATTTGGTGATATATTTCCCAAAGAGATACCCCCTGGGCTACCTCCTTTAAGGGGAATAGAACACCAAATAGATTTAGTCCCAGGAGCAAGCCTTCCTAATAGGCCAGCCTATAGGACTAACCCTCAGGAGACTAAGGAGATAGAGTCTCAGGTTAAAGAATTGTTGGAGAAGGGCTGGGTCCAAGAGAGCCTAAGCCCATGTGCTGTGCCAGTGTTGTTGGTGCCCAAAAAGGATGGTACGTGGAGAATGTGTACAGATTGCAGGGCCATCAACAACATCACTGTAAAGTATAGGCACCCCATTCCTAGACTTGATGATCTGCTTGATGAGTTGCATGGTGCCAATATCTTTTCAAAAATTGATCTTAAAAGTGGTTATCACCAAATCAGGATGAAAAAGGGTGATGAGTGGAAAACTGCTTTCAAGACCAAGTTTGGTTTGTATGAATGGCTAGTGATGCCTTTTGGGCTCACTAATGCACCAAGCACCTTTATGAGGCTTATGCATCATGTCTTAAGGGATTTCATAGGTAGATTTGTAGTTGTTTATTTTGATGATATTTTAGTGTATAGTAGGAGCCTAGATGATCACTTAGGACATCTCAGACAAGTTCTTTCAGTCCTTAGGAAAAACACCCTCTATGCAAATATAGAGAAGTGTACCTTTTGTGTAGATAATATAGTTTTCTTAGGTTTTGTAGTTGGTAGAAATGGGGTCCAAGTGGACCCTGAGAAAATCAAGGCCATCCAAGAATGGCCCACCCCAAAAAGTGTGGGAGATATTAGGAGCTTCCATGGGTTAGCAAGCTTCTATAGAAGGTTCGTTCCTAATTTCTCTACAATTGCATCACCTCTCAATGAGCTGGTGAAGAAGAATGTGGCATTTACCTAGGGTGAAAAACAAGAGCAAGCCTTTGCTTTGCTCAAAGAAAAGCTTACTAAGGCACCTGTTCTAGCTCTTCCTGACTTTTCTAAAACTTTTGAGCTAGAATGTGATGCCTCTGGAGTGGGAGTTGGAGCTGTATTGTTACAAGGTGGGCACCCTATTGCTTATTTTAGTGAAAAACTTCATAGTGCCACCCTCAACTACCCCACCTATGATAAAGAGCTTTATGCCTTAATAAGAGCCCTCCAAACTTGGGAACATTACCTTGTTTCCAAGGAATTTGTCATTCATAGTGATCATCAATCACTTAAGTACATTAGAGGGCAAAGCAAGTTAAACAAGAGGCATGCAAAATGGGTAGAGTACCTAGAGCAATTTCCATATGTTATCAAATACAAAAAGGGAAAAACAAATGTGGTAGCTGATGCCCTCTCTAGGAGACACACATTGTTTTGCTCCCTAGGAGCTCAAATTTTAGGATTTGATAATATTAG
This sequence comes from Glycine soja, assembly GCF_004193775.1. Classification (NCBI taxonomy): domain Eukaryota; kingdom Viridiplantae; phylum Streptophyta; class Magnoliopsida; order Fabales; family Fabaceae; genus Glycine; species Glycine soja. The sequence continues at coordinate 35,261,718 of NC_041003.1, forward strand.
GGACTTGTATGCTTTAGATGAACATTTCTCTCCCATTTATGAGAGTTGTGGGAAAAAGGCCCAAGATGGATTCTATTTGGCTGAGGGGTATTTGTTCAAAGAGGGAAAGCTTTGCATACCCCAAGGATCCATTAGGAAATTACTTGTGAAAGAGAGCCATGAGGGTGGGCTCATGGGCCACTTTGGGATAGACAAGACCCTTGTCTTACTCAAAGAAAAGTTTTATTGGCCCTATATGAAGAAAGATGTCCATAAGCATTGCACTAGGTGTGTGGCTTGTTTACAAGCCAAGTCTAGGGTGATGCCTCATGGGCTATACACACCCTTACCCATCCCATCTGCACCTTGGGTAGACATTAGTATGGACTTTGTCCTTGGGCTTCCTAGAACCCAAAGAGGTGTAGACTCTATCTTTGTGGTGGTGGATAGGTTTAGCAAGATGGCACACTTTATACCATGCCACAAGGTGGATGATGCTTCCCACATCTCAAAACTTTTTTTCAGGGAAGTTGTGAGACTCCATGGTTTGCCTAGGACCATTGTGTCAGATAGAGATGCTAAGTTCCTTAGCCACTTCTGGAAAACCTTATGGGCTAAGTTAGGAACTAAACTTCTTTTCTCTACCACTTGTCATCCACAAACTGATGGGCAAACAGAGGTAGTGAATAGGTCTTTATCCACCCTTTTAAGGGCTCTTCTGAAAGGCAACCATAAGTCTTGGATGAGTATCTTCCTCATGTAGAATTTGCCTACAACAGGGGGGTTCATAGAACCACCAAGCAGTCCCCTTTTGAGGTTGTCTATGGGTTTAATCCCCTAACACCGTTAGACCTCATTCCCCTCCCACTGGACACTTCTTTTATACATAAAGAAGGGGAATCTAGGTCAGAATTTGTAAAGAAGATGCATGAGAGGGTTAAGAACCAAATAGAGAACCAAACAAAGGTGTATTCAACTAAAGGCAATAGAGGAAGAAAAGAGCTAGTTCTTAATGAGGGTGACTGGGTTTGGCTCCATCTTAGGAAGGATAGATTCCCTACTAAAAGGAAATCCAAGCTTAGCCCTAGAGGGGATGGACCTTTTCAGGTTTTGGAGAGGATCAATAACAATGCCTATAGGTTGGACCTCCCAGAAGAGTATGGAGTCAGCACCACTTTTAACATTTCTGATTTAACTCCTTTTGCAGGTGGAGCTGATATTGAGGAGGAGGAACTAACAGATTTGAGGTCAAATCCTCTTCAAGGGGAAGGGGATGATGCAATCCTCCCTAGGAAGGGACCAATCACTAGAACCATGAGCAAGAGGCTCCAAGAAGATTGGGCTAGAGCTGCTGAAGAAGGCCCTAGGGGTTCTCATGAACCTTAGGGTAGATTTCTGAGCCCATGGGCCAAGGTTGGGTCCAATTATCTTTGTACATATTAGACTAGGATGTCATTATATTTGGTCCTTGTATATAGGGCTCCATATTGTAAGGTAGGGTACCCTAGAAATATAGGATTTTTCAGCCCTTGTATTTTAGGGCACCTAGACTAGTTTTGTATATAGGGGTAGTTTTGTAATTTCACATGCACTAAGTGGATATTTGATGTGTTGTGGTTGGGAAATAAATTTAATTGAATTGGTAGAAGCCCAATCCAATAAATTTTAGAGGGGGAGGTGAGCATTTGCTTACTACACCCCATTGCCACATCATATAGTCACACTTTGTGCATGTCCTTCATGCTTTTCATGCCTCATGACACCTAAGCACACTTAGTGGAGAATCTTGGAATTGATCTTGGATTAGTGGGCTGAACCATAACTAAAATTCACTAATCATAATTAGTGAAATTTTGGCTCCAAAGTTTGGCTCCACAAATTCAATTTCAAATTCAGTGAAATTTGAATTTCCCTCCAATTTTGTGTGACACTTAGGCTATAAATAGAGGTCATGTGTGTGTATTTTTTTGCAACTTTGATCATTTGAATATTAACTTCAGATTTCAAGCTCCTTTTGAGCACAAAATTTCGTGTCTTCTCTCCCTCTCCCTTCATTCATCTCCTTCTTCTCCAAGCTCTTATCCATGGCCTCCTATGGTGGTGAGCTTCTTCTAGACTCATCTTCTCCTTGAAGTGGCGTCTCCTCTCTCTCTTCCTTCTCCATTCCGCTGCCATTTATCTTCCAAGAAGCAAAGGAATCCCATTGATGAAGAAGATCCTAGGCCCTACAAGCTCCAATGGAG